>NC_057805.1:423133798-423508142 GCF_018294505.1 Triticum aestivum | reverse complement strand
GCCGCACCCCCTCGCCGGCGACGGGGAGGATAAGGGCGCCAGCTCCCCCGCCTCTTCGGGCCTCTCTCCCACTCGCCCCCGCTCTCCCTCGGCCTCTGCGCCTTCTCCCCGCCAGATCCCCCTCCCTCTCCCCTCCGTTCCCCTCTGCCCGAGAGCGCTCGCCGCCGTTCACCGTCGTTCACACGGCCACCGTGCCCGCCTCGCCGCCCCAAGGTGTCTCCAAGGACCGCCGTCGCCCGCTGCTGCGTCTGGTGCAGCCCGTTGGAGACCGGAGCCCCTACAACGAACGCACCAAGCTCGCCTTCATCTTCGGACGCCGGCGACCCCCCTTCTTCCCCGGCGACGACCTGCTGCTCCTAAGCACCCACGGGCCCTTCTTGCGCCGCGCGGTGAGCTCCTCTACCTCCTCCCTCTCTCCGCTAGCTCGCTCGCGCTCCGTAGCTACTTCCCCGCGCGCGCCCGAAAGCCACGCCGCGGAGCTCGCCGCCGGCGTGTCTCCGGTGACCAAATGGTCACGGGCGTTGGCCCGCTAGCCCGACCGCACCGTGCCGCACCCACCTAGCTAGCTAGTTCGGCCGTTCGCGCGCTCTAGCGTAGCTCCCCTCGGGCACCCGTAGCTCCTCGCCGCCGGCGAGTTCGTAGCGCACGTCTCCGGCCGTTCCAGCCCCTCCGGCCACCGCCGTTGGACGCGCGACGTCGAGCCGCGTCGTACGCGCCCAGCCCCGCCCCCGCAAACCCACTGTGGGCGAAACCCGAAGCTCACCCGCGCATCGCCGCCGCGCTGGAGCTCGCCGGAGCCCCTCTCCGGTGCCCTGCCGACGTGGCCGGCCGGGCCCCACCCCTGGGTCACTGCCAGTGGCCCCCACGGGCCCAGTTGACTGGGTTGACCCAGTCAACTGCTGACTGGGCAGGCCCAGTCACTGACATGCGGGCCCCGCCGCAAAAACAAAAAAGAAAATTAAAAAGAAAATGTTTTATAAATAAAAATAATTATTTTAACTAATCACTCACTGACATATGGGGCCCACCCCTCTAATTATACTGTTAGATTAGTTTAAATAGATATTAGACTAACAGAGGCTGACATGTGGGTCCCACTGGACCCACCTGTCTGGTTTGACTTGTCAGCCGACCAGTTGACCTGCTGACGTCAGCATTACCTCATGCTGACGTCATAATTCATTTTTCTGAATATAAATAATTCCAGAAATTCAAATAAACTTTGAAAATTCATATCTTTTAAACCGTAACTCGGATGAAATTGTTTTCTATATGAAAGTTGCTCAGAACGACGAGGCGAATCCGAATACGCAGTCCGTTCATCCACCACACCCCCCTAACCTATCGAACTAGCAACTTTCCCCCTCCGGTCCGTCTGTCCGAAAACGCGAAACATCGGGAATACCTCCCGGATGTTCCCCCCCCCTTCCCCGGTAACACCTACTGTCGCGTTAGGGCACCCCTAGCACCGCTCATTGTCATGTCACGCATCGTCATGCTTATGTTTGCATTGTATTTACTGTTTCTTCCCCCCCTTCTCTCCGGTAGACTACGAGACCGACACTGCTGCTGCCCAGTTCGACTACGGAGTCGACGACCCCTCCTACTTGCCAGAGCAACCAGGCAAGCCCCCCTTTGATCACCAGATATCGCCTACTCTAATCTCTACTGCTTGCATTAGAGTAGTGTAGCATGTTACTGCTTTTCGATATCCTATTCTGATACATAGCCTATCCTTGCTACTATTGTTACTACCTTTACCTGCAATCCTACATGCTTAGTATAGGATGCTAGATTTCCATCAGTGGCCCTACATTCTTGTCCGTCTGCTGTGCTATACTATCGGGCCGTGATCACCTGGGCGGTGATCACGGGCATATACTTATATACTATATACATGACACATGTGATGACTAAAGTCGGGTCGGCTCGTAGGAGTACCCGCAAGTGGATCTTTGTGGCAGAGCGACAGGGCAGGTTGAGACCGCCTAGGTAAGAGGTGGGCCTGGCCCTGGTCGGCGTTCGCGGATACTTAACACGCTTAACGAGATCTTGGTATTTGATCTGAGTCTGGCCATTTGGTCTATACGCACTAACCATCTACGTGGGAGTAGTTATGGGTATCCCGACGTCGTGGTATCAGCCGAAGCTCTTTTGACGTCAGCGACTGAGTGGCGCGCGCCGTGTTGGACCGCTTTGACGTAACCGCCGTGATCGTGTGGGTTGCTAGGTCTGCTCGCGGCCGCGTTCGCAACGTGCAGGTGTGCATAGGGCGATGGGCCCAGACCCCTGCGCGCATAGGTTTAGACCGGCGTGCTGACCTCTCTGTTGAGCCTAGGTGGGGCTGCGACGTGTTGATCTTACGAGGCCGGGCATGACCCAGAAAAGTGTGTCCGGCCAAATGGGATCGAGCGTGTTGGGTTATGTGGTGCACCCCTGCAGGGAAGTTTATCTATTCGAATAGCCGTGTCCCTCGGTAAAAGGACGACCCGGAGTTGTACCTTGAGCTTATGACAACTAGAACTGGATACTGAATAAAATACACCCTTCCAAGTGCCAGATACAACCCGGTGGTCGCTCTCTAACAGGGCGTCGAGGAGGGGATCGCCGGGTAGGATTATGCTATGCGATGCTACTTGGAGGACTTCAATCTACTCTCTTCTACATGCTGCAAGATGGAGATGTCCAGAAGCTTAGTCTTCGACAGGACTAGCTATCCCCCTCTTATTCCGGCATTCTGCAGTTCAGTCCACTGATATGCCTCTTTACACATATACCCATGCATATGTAGTGTAGCTCCTTGCTTGCGAGTACTTTGGATGAGTACTCACGGTTGCTTCTCTCCCTCTTTTTCCCCCTTTCCTTTCTATCTGGTTGTCGCAACCAGATGTTGGAGTCCAGGAGCCAGACGCCACCGTCGACGACGACTCCCACGGCACTGGAGGTGCCTACTACTACGTGCAGGCCGCTGACGACGACCAGGAGTAGTTAGGAGGTCCCAGGCAGGAGGCCTTGCCTTTTCGATCGTTGCTACTTTTGTGCTAGCCTTCTTAAGGCAAAACTTGTTTAACTTATGTCTGTACTCAGATATTGTTGCTTCCGCTGACTCGTCTATGATCGAGCACTTGTATTCGAGCCCTCGAGGCCCCTGGCTTGTATTATGATGCTTGTATGACTTATTTATGTTTTAGAGCTGTGTTGTGATATCTTCCCGTGAGTCCCTGATCTTGGTCGTACACATTTGTGTGCATGATTAGTGTACGGTCAAATCGGGGGCGTCACATGCGCCCACATAATGGTGATACGACGGGTGTGGCCACAGTGCGGCCCACTATCCCCGAAGCCCGAGGCAGGCATGGCCACAGGACGCCGTACGGGTCAGCCATCTCCCGTCCGGCTCGGCACTGTAGCCATGCTGGCCTCAACGTCATCCACGACGAGCGCCAGTACGGCCCACGGGCGGCGGGCCCCTTTAGCCAGAGAGAGGCGCGAAGGCGGCCCGGCCTCACCCAGTCAGCCAAGGGCGTAGCCGGCCCCCAGAAGCCGGCTACCCCCCTCCCTCGAAGCATGTGCCACATTAAGGAGACAAGACGAGGTAAGGCTATAGTGAGAGCCCTCGAGGCGGCACACTGTAGCCACGCTTACCTCGACAAAGCCCTCGTCATCAGGGGCGAGGCTACAGTAAGCAGCCGCCGACAAGACCCCTAGGCAGTGGGGCCGGCCTGTTGACCAAGAGGCCGGCAGCCGGTGGGACCCACTAGTCGGCGGGCCCCAACGGCCGGCGGAGAAGCCGGCGAACACAGACACTGATGACTGGGACCCGCGCCCAGCCGGATTACAATTGTACCCCCGGGGGTAGGCCTATATAAACCCCCCGGGGCACCCATGCAAAGGGTTGGCTTCTTAGAGTTACACACATACCATATAGAGAGGGAAGCTAGAGCTAGCCTTGCTCTTCTTCTCCCTTGAACCCGACAGCTCAAGGAGCATTTGTAGCTACTCTTTCTGATCTAGTGATCATGCGGAGACCCCGTAGAGCAGGATTAGGGGTGTTATCTCCACGGAGAGCCCCGAACCTGGGTAAGATTCGCCGGCGTGCATGTCTTCGCCTCATCCCGTTTCCAGGCACCGGCAACGTCTTACTGGCTCCCACCATGATAAGCCACCCGTTGGCATATGTCGCACCTACCACCCGACAAGAATCAACGTGACAGGAAAATAAAGTTCTTACGATCAGATCATGGAGGGGAATATTTGAGTCACGAATTTGGCACACACTTAAGGAAATGTGGAATTGTTTCACAACTCACGCCGCCTGGAACACCTCAGCGTAATGGTGTGTCCGAACGTCATAATCGCACTCTATTGGATATGGTGCGATCTATGATGTCTCTTACCGATCTACCGCTATCTTTTTGGGGTTATGCTTTAGAGACTACCGCATTCACTTTAAATAGGGCTCCGTCGAAATCCGTTGAGACAACACCGTATGAATTATGGTTTGGAAAGAAACCTAAGCTGTCGTTTCTTAAAGTTTGGGGATGCGATGCTTATGTCAAGAAACTTCAACCTGAAAAGCTTGAACCCAAGTCGGAAAAATGTGTCTTCATAGGATACCCTAAGGAAACCATTGGGTATACCTTCTACCTCAGATCCGAAGGCAAGATCTTCGTTGCCAAGAACGGGTCCTTTCTGGAGAAAGAGTTTCTCTCGAAAGAAGTAAGTGGGAGGAAAGTGGAACTTGATGGGATGACCCCTCTCGAACCAGAAAGTATCGCGGCACAAGAAAATGTTTCTGTGGTGCCTGCACCGACTAGAGAGGAAGTTAATGATGACGATCATAATCAAGTTACCACTGAACTTCGTAGGTCCACAAGGACACGTTCCGCACCCGAGTGGTACGGGAACCCTGTCCTGGAAATCATGTTGTTGGACAACGGTGAACCTTCAAACTATGAAGAAGCAATGGCGGGCCCAGATTCCAACAAATGGCTTGAAGCCGTGCAATCCGAGATAGGATCCATGTATGAAAACAAAGTATGGACTTTGACAGACTTGCCCGATGATCGGCGAGCGATAGAAAATAAATGGATCTTTAAGAAGAAGACGGACGCGGATGGAAATGTTACCATCTATAAAGCTCGACTTGTCGCTAAGGGTTATCGACAAGTTCAAGGAGTTGACTACGATGAGACCTTCTCACCCGTAGCGAAGCTGAAGTCCGTCCGAATCATGTTAGCAATTGCCGCATTCTACGATTATGAAATATGGCAAATGGACGTCAAAACGGCATTCCTTAACGGCTTCCTTAAGGAAGAATTGTATATGATGCAGCCGGAAGGTTTTGTCGATCCTAAGAATGCTGACAAAGTATGCAAGCTCCAGCGCTTAATCTATGGGCTGGTGCAGGCGTCTCGGAGTTGGAACATTCTCTTTGATGAGATGATCAAAGCGTTTGGGTTTACACAAACTTATGGAGAAGCCTGTGTTTACAAGAAAGTGAGTGGGAGCTCTGTAGCATTTCTCATATTATATGTGGATGACATACTATTGATGGGAAATGATATAGAATTCTTGGAAAGCATAAAGGCCTACTTGAATAAGTGTTTTTCAATGAAGGACCTTGGAGAAGTTGCTTACATATTAGGCATCAAGATCTATAGAGATAGATCGAGACGCCTCATAGGTCTTTCACAAAGCACATACCTTGACAAGATATTGAAGAAGTTCAATATGGATCAGTCCAAGAAGGGGTTTTTGCCTCTATTGCAAGGTGTGAGATTGAGCACGGCTCAATGCCCGACCACGGCAGAAGATAGAGAAAAGATGAGTGTCGTCCCCTATGCATCGGCCATAGGGTCTATTATTTATGCCATGCTGTGTACCAGACCTGATGTAAACCTTGCCGTAAGTTTGGTAGGAAGGTACCAAAGTAATCCCCGCATGGAACACTGGACAGCGGTCAAGAACATCCTTAAGTACCCGAAAAGGACTAAGGATATGTTTCTCTTTTATGGAGGTGACGAAGAGCTCGTCGTAAAGGGTTACGTCGATGCTAGCTTCGACACAGATCTGGATGACTCTAAGTCACAAACCGGATACGTGTATATTTTGAATGGAGGGGCAGTAAGCTGGTGCAGTTGCAAGCAAAGCGTCGTGGCGGGATCTACATGTGAAGCGGGGTACATGGCGGCCTCAGAGGCAGCGCAAGAAGCAATCTGGATGAAGGAGTACATTACTGACCTAGGGGTGATTCCCAATGCGTCGGGCCCGATGACTCTCTTCTGTGACAACACTGGAACTATTGCCCTTGCCAAGGAGCCCAGGTTTCACAAGAAGACCAGGCACATCAAGCATCGCTTCAACTCCATTCGTGAAAATGTTCAAAATGGATACATAGATATTTGTAAAGTGCATACGGATTTGAATGTCGCAGATCCGTTGACTAAACCTCTTCCATGGGCGAAACATGATCAACACCAGACCTCTATGGGTGTACGATTCATCACAATGTAACTAGATTATTGACTCTAGTGCAAGTGGGAGACTGTTGGAAATATGCCCTAGAGGCAATAATAAAATGGTTATTATTATATTTCCTTGTTCATGATAATTGTCTATTGTTCATGCTATAATTGTGTTATCCAGAAATCGTAATACATGTGTGAACACATAGACCATAACATGTCCCTAGTGAGCCTCTAGTTGACGAGCTCGTTGATCAATAGATGGTTACGGTTTCCTGACCATGGACATTGGATGTCATTGATAACGGGATCACATCATTAGGAGAATGATGTGATGGACAAGACCCAATCCTAAGCATAGCACTAGATCGTGTAGTTCGTTTGCTAAAGCTTTTCTAATGTCAAGTATCGTTTCCTTAGACCATGAAATCGTGCAACTCCCGGATACTGTAGGAATGCTTTGGGTGTACCAAACGTCACAGCGTAACTGGGTGGCTATAAAGGTGCACTACAGGTATCTCCGAAAGTGTCTGTTGGGTTGGCACGGATCGAGACTGGGATTTGTCACTCCGTATGACGGAGAGGTATCTATGGGCCCACTCGGTAATGCATCATCATAATGAGCTCAATATGTGACTAAGTAGTTAGTCACGGGATCATGCATTACGGAACGAGTAAAGTGACTTGCCGGTAACGAGATTGAACGAGGTATTGGGATACCGACGATCGAATCTCGGGCAAGTAACGTACCGATTGACAAAGGGAATTGTATACGGGATTGCTTGAATCCTCGACATCGTGGTTCATCCGATGAGATCATCGTGGAACATGTGGGAGCCAACATGGGTATCCAGATCCCGCTGTTGGTTATTGGCTAGAGAGCGGTCTCGGTCATGTCTGCATGATACCCGAACCCGTAGGGTCTACACACTTAAGGTTCGATGACGCTAGGGTTATAAGGAAGATTTGTATGTGATTACCGAATGTTGTTCGGAGTCCCGGATGAGATCCCGGACGTCACGAGGAGTTCCAGAATGGTCCGGAGGTGAAGATTTATACCGGTATTCGGAAATATTCGGGGGTATACCGGTATTGTACCGGGACCACCGGAGGGGTTCCGGGGTTCCACCGGGAGGGTCCACCTTCCCCAGAGGGCCTTATGGGCTGTAGGTGGAAGGGAACCAGCCCTAAGTGGGCTGGGCGCCATCCCCCCTAGGGCGCATGCACCTAGGGTTTGGGGGGAACCCTAAAGGGGGCACCCCCTTGCTTGGGGGGCAAGCCCCCTCCACCTTGGCCGCCGCCCCCCCCTCTAGATCTCATCTAGAGGGACCGGCCCCCTTCCCCCTTCTCCCTATAAATAGAGGGGTGGAGGGAGGGCTGCAGCACCACATCCAAGGCGCAGCCCCTCCCCAACACCTCTCCTCCTCCGCGTGAGCTTGGCGAAGCCCTGCCGAAGAACTGCCACTCCATCACCACCACGCCGTCGTGCTGCTGTTGGAGCCCTCTTCCTCAACCTCTCCCTCCTCCTTGCTGGATCAAGGTGCGGGAGACGTCACCAGGCTGCACGTGTGTTGAACGCGGAGGTGCCGTTGTTTGGTGCTAGGATCGGAATCCACCGCGATCTGAATGGCTACGAGTACGACTCCCTCATCAGCGTTCTTGCAACGCTTCCGTCTCGCGATCTTCAACGGTATGAAGATGCACTCTCCTCTCTCTTGTTGCTAGTTACTCCATAGATTGATCTTGGTGATGCGTAGAATTTTTTTTAATTTCTGCAATGATTCCCAACATAGTTCACATCACTATGTGACCAACACCCAAAGGGTTTACTAGAGTCAGTAATCTAGTTCACATCGCCATGTGATTAACACCCAAAGAGTACTTAAGGTGTGATCATGTTTTTCTTGTGAGAGAGGTTTAGTCAATGGGTCTGCCACATTCAGATCCGTATGTATTTTGCAAATTTCTATGTCTACAATACTCTGCACGGAGCTACCCTAGCTAAATGCTCCCACTTTCAATATGTATCCATATCGAGACTTAGAGTCATCCAGATCGGTGTCAAAGCGTGCATCGACGTAACTCTTTACGACGAACTCTTTATCACCTCCATAACCGAGAAATATTTCCTTATTCCACTAAGGATAATTTTGACTGCTGTCCAGTGATCCACTCCTGGATCACTATTGTACCCTCTTGCAAAACTCATGGTGGGGTTCACAATAGGTCTGGTACAGAGCATAGCATACTTCATAGAACCTATGACTGAGGCATAGGGAATGAATTTTCATTCTCTTTCTATTTTGTGTCGTGGTCGGGTTTTGAGTCTTTACTCAACTTCACACCTTGCAACACAGCCAGAACTCCTTCTTTGAGTCTTCCATTTTGAACTACTTCAAAATCTTGTCAAGGTATGTACTCATTGAAAAAAACTTATCAAGCGTCTTGATCTATCTCTATAGATCTTGATGCTCAATATGTAAGCAGCTTTACCGAGGTCTTTCTTTGAAAAACTCCTTTCAAATACTCCTTTATGCTTTCCAGAAAATTCTACATCATTTCCGATCAACAATATGTCATTCACATATACTTATCAGAAATGTTGTAGTGCTCCCACTCACTTTCTTGTAAATACAGTCTTCACCGCAAGTCTGTATAAAACTATATGCTTTGATCAACTCAACAAAGCGTATATTCCAACTCCGAGATGCTTGCACCGGTCCATCGATGGATCGCTGGAGCCTGCACAATTTGTTAGCACATTTAGGATTGACAAAACCTTTTTGTTGCATCATATACAACTCTTCTTTAAGAAATCCATTAAGGAATGCATTTTTGACATCCATTTGCCAGATTTCATAAAATGTGGCAATTGCTAACATGATTCGGGCAGACTTAAGCATCGCTACGAGTGAGAAAATCTTATCATAGTCAACACCTTGAACTTGTCGAAAACTTTTTGCGACAATTCGAGCTTTGTAGATAGTAACACTACTATTAGCGTCCATCTTCGTCTTGAAGATCCATTTATTCTCAATGGCTCGCTGATCATCGAGCAAGTCAATCAAAGTCCATATATACTTTGTTCTCATACATGGATCCCATCTCAGATTTCATGGCCTCAAGCCATTTCGCGGAATCTGGGCTCATCATCGCTTCCTCATAGTTCGTAGATTCATCATGGTCTAGTAACATGACTTCTAGTACAGGATTACCGTACTACTCTGGTGCGGATCATACTCTGGAAGACCTACGAGATTCTATAGTAACTTGATCTGAAGTTTCATGATCATCATCATTAGCTTCCTCACTATTTGGTGTAGGAATCACTGGAATTGATTTCTGTGATAAACTACTTTCCAATTCGGGAGAAGGTACAATTACCTCATCAAGTTCTACTTTCCTCCCACTCACTTCTTTCGAGAGAAACTCCTTCTCTAGAAAGGATCCATTCTTAGCAACAAAGATCTTGCCTTCGGATCTGTAATAGAAGGTGTACCCAACAGTTACCTTTTGGGTATCCTATGAAGACGCACTTCTCTGATTTGGGTTCGAGCTTATCAGGCTGAAACTTTTTCACATAAGCATCGCAGCCCCAAACTTTAAGAAACGACAGCTTAGGTTTCTTGCCAAACCACAGTTCATATGGTGTCGTCTCAACGGATTTAGATGGTGCCCTATTTAACGTGAATGCAGCTGTCTCTAATGCATAACCCCAAAATGATAGCGGTAAATCAGTAAGAGACATCATAGATCGTACCATATCTAATAAAGTACGATTACGACGTTCAGACACACCATTATGCTGTGGTGTTCTAGGTGGCGTGAGTTGCGAAACTATTCCACATTTTTTTAAATGAAGACCAAACTCATAACTCAAATATTCACTTCCACGATCAGATCGTAGAAACTTTATTTTTCTTGTTACGATGATTTTCCACTTCACTATGAAATTCTTTGAACTTTTCAAATGTTTTCAGACTTATGTTTCATCAAGTAGATATACCAACATATGCTCAAATCATCTACGAAGGTCAAAAAATAACGATACCCGCTGCGAGCCTCAACACTCATCGAACCGCACACAGCAGTATGTATTATTTCCAACAAGTTAGTTGCTCGCTCCATTGTTCCGGAGAACGGAGTCTTAGTCATCTTACCCATGAGGCATGGTTCGCAAGCATCAAGTGATTCATAATCAAGTGATTCCAAAAGCCCATCTGCATGGAGTTTCTTCATGCGCTTTACACCAATATGACCTAAACGGCAGTGCCACTAGTATGTTGCACTATCATTATCAACTTTGCATCTTTTGGCATCAATATCACGAATATGTGTATCACTACGATCGAGATTCAATAAACCATTCACCTTGGGTGTATGACCACAGAAGGTTTTATTCATGTAAACAGAATAACAATTATTCTTTAACTTAAATGAATAATCGTATTGCAATAAACATGATCCAGTCATATTATGCTCAACGTAGACACCAAATAACATTTATTTTAGGTTCAACACTAATCCCGAAGGTAAAGGGAGTGTGTGATGGTGATCTTATCAACCTTGGAATCCCTTCCAACACACATCGTCACCTCGCCCTCAATTAGTCTCTGTTCATTTTGTAACTCATGTTTCAAGTTACTAATCATAGCAACTGAACCAGTATCAAATACCCAGGGGCTACTATGAACACTAAGTACACATCAATAACATGTATATCATATATACTTTCACTTTGTCATCCTTCTTATCCGCCAAGTATTTGGGGTAGTTCCACTTCCAGTGACCATTTCCTTTGCAGTATAAGCACTCAGTTTCAGGCTTGGGTCTAGCTTTGGGCTTCTTCATGGGAGTGGCAACTTGCTTGCCATTCTTCTTGAAGTTCCCTTTCTTTCCCTTGCCCTTTTACTTGAAACTAGTGGTCTTGTCAACCATCAACACTTGATGCTTTTCTTGATTTCTACCTTCACCGATTTCAACATCGTGAAGAGCTCGGGGAATCGTTTTCGTCATCCTTTGCATATTATAGTTCATCACGAAGTTTCAGTAACTTGGTGATAGTGACTAGAGAACTCTGTCAATCACTATTTTATCTGGAATATTAACTCCCACTTGATTCAAGCGATTGTAGTACTCATACATTCTAAGCACATGATCATTGGTTGAGCTATTCTCCTCCATCTTGTAGGCAAAATACTTGTCAGAGGTCTCATACCTCTCGACTCGAGCATGAGTCTGAAATACCAATTTCAATTCTTGGAACATCTCATATGATCCATGACATTTCAAAACATTTTTGAAGTCCCGGTTCTAAGCCGTAAAGCATGGTGCACTAAACTACAAGTAGTCATCGTACCGAGCTTGTCAAACGTTCACAACGTCTGCATCTACTCCTACAATAGTTCTGTCACCTAGCGGTGCATCAAGGACATAATTCTTCTGTGCATCAATGAGGATAATCCTCAGATCACGAACCTAGTCCGCATCATTGCTACTATCATATTTCAACTTAGTTTTCTCTAGGAACATATCAAAAATAAAACAAGGGAGCTATACGCGAGCTATTGATCTACAACATAGATATGCAAATACTATTAGGACTAAGTTCATGATAAATTAAAGTTCAATTAATCATATTAATTAAGAACTCCCACTTAGATAGACATCCCTCTAGTCGTCTAAATGATCACGTGATCCATATCAACTAAACCATGTCCGGTCATCACGTGAGATGGAGTAGTTTTCAATGGTGAACATCACTATGTTGATCATATCTACTATATGATTCACGCTCGAACTTTCGGTCTCAGTATTCCGAGGCCATATCTGCATATGCTAGGCTCGTCAAGTTTAATCCGAGTATTCTGCGTGTGCAAAACTAGCTTCCACCCGTTGTATGTGAACGTAGAGCTTATCACACCCGATCATCACGTGGTGTCTCGGCACGAAGAACTGTCACAACAGTGCATACTCAGGGAGAACACTTATACCTTGAAATTTTAGTAAGGGATCATCTCATAATGCTACCGTCATACTAAGCAAAATAAGATGCATAAAAGATAAACATCACATGCAATCAAAATAAGTGACATGATATGGCCATCATCATCTTGTGCCTTTGATCTCCATCTCCAAAGTACCATCATGATCTCCATCGTCACCGGCATGACACCATGATCTCCATCATCTTGATCTTTATCAACGTGTCGTCACATGGTCGTCTCGCCAACTATTGCTTTTGCAACTATTGCTATCGCATAGCGATAAAGTAAAGCAATTATATGGCGCTTGCATCTTATGCAATAAAGAGACAACCATAAGGCTCCTGCCAGTTGCCGATAACTTTAACAAAACATGATCATCTCATACAACAATTTATATCTCATCACGTCTTGACCATATCACATCACAACGTGCCCTGCAAAAACAAGTTAGACGTCCTCTACTTAGTTGTTGCAAGTTTTACGTGGCTGCTATGGGCTTCTAGCAAGAACCGTTCTTACCTACGCATCAAAACCACAACGATTTTCGTCAAGTGTGTTGTTTTAACCTTCAACAAGGACCGGGCGTAGTCAAACTCGATTCAACTAAAGTTGGAGAAACAGACACCCGCCAGCCACCAGTGTGCAAAGCATGTCGGTAGAAGCAGTCTCATGAACGTGGTCATGTAATGTCGGTCCAGGCCGCTTCATCCAACAATACCGCCGAATCAAAGTAAGACGTTGCTGGTAAGCAGTATGACTATTATCGCCCACAACTCTTTGTGTTCTACTCGTGCATATAACATCTACGCATAGACCTGGCAAGGATGCCACTATTGGGGAACGTAGTGTTTCAAAAAATTTGCCTACGATCACGCAAGATCTATCTAGGAGAAGCATAGAAACGAGCGGGGAGAGTGTGTCCACGTACCCTCGTAGACCGAAAGCGGAACCATTTAGTAACGCAGTTGATGTAGTCGAACGTCTTCGCGATCCAACTGATCCAAGTATCGAATGTACGGCACCTCCGCGACCAGCACACGTTCAGCTCGGTGACGTCCCTCGAACTCTTGATGTAGTTGAGGCCGAGGGAGAGTTCCATCAACACGACGGCGTGACGACGGTGATGATGAAGTTACCGGCGCAGGGCTTCGCCTAAGCACTACGACGATATGACCGAGGTGTGTAACTGTGGAGGGAGGCAGCGCACACGGCTAAAAGATCAACTTGTGTGTCTTTGGGGTGCCCCCTGCCTCCGTATATAAAGGGGGGAGAGGGAGAGGCAGACGGCCCTAGGGGGGTGCGCCAAGGTGTGGAGTCCTACTAGGACTCCCTAGTCCTAGTAAGATTCCACCTCCCACACTGAGTAGGAAAGGGGGGAAGGGAGAAGGAGAAGGAAAGGGGGGCCGGCCCCCTTCTCCTAGTCCTAATCGGCCTCCTGCCCAAGGGAGGTGCACCAGCCCCTTGTGGGCTGGTGTGCTTCCCTCTTATGGCCCATAAGGCCCATAACTTCTCCCGGGGGGTTCCAGTAACCTCCCGGTACTCCGGAAAAATGCCCGAACCACTCAGAACCATTCCGATGTCCCAATGCAACCTTCCAATATATGAATCTTTACCTCTCGACCATTTCGAGACTCCTCGTCATGTCCGTGATCTCATCCGGGACTCCAAACAAGCTTCAGTCATCAAATCACATAACTCATAATACAAATCATCATCAAATGTTAAGTGTGCGGACCCTATGGGTTCGAGAACTATGTGGACATGATCGAGACACATCTCCGGTCAATAACCAATAGCGGAACTTGGATGCTCATATTGGCACCTACATATTCTACAAAGATTGATACGTCTCCAACGTATCTATAATTTACGAAGTATTCATGCCAATATATTATCATTCTTGGGTGTTTTACAATTATTTTGTAGCAACTTTATATCATTTTTTGGGACTAACCTATTGACCCAGTGCCAGTTGCTGTTTTTTGCTTATTTTTTACATCACAGGAAATCAATATCAAACGGTCCAAACAACGTGAAACCTTTTTTGAGATTTTTTTGGGCCGAAGACATCCATTGGGCCATAGCTGCACCTGGGGGGTGCCCCGAGGGGGGCACACCCACGTGGCGTGCCCAGGTGGGTTGTGCCCACCTCGTTGGCCTCCCGTACCCCTTCTTTGGACTATAAATTCCTAAATATTCCGAAACCCATCGGGGTTACCCTAGATCAGAAGTTCCGCTGCCGCAAGGCTCTGTAGCTACCGACAACCAATCTAGACCCGTTCCGGCACCCTGCCGGAGGGGGAATCATCTCCAGTGGCCATCTTCATCATCCCAGCGGCCACCACGATGAGGAGGGAGTACTCCACCCTCGGGGCTGAGGGTTTGTACCAGTAGCTGTGTTTGATCTCTCTCTCTCGTGATCTATATCATGGGCTTTGTTAATATAGTCGGATCATATGATGTTTCTCCCCTCTACACTCTTGTTATGATGAATTGAATCTTTACCCTTCAAAGTTTTGTCTTGTCGGATTGAATATTCAGAGATGAGAACACATGATATATGCCTTGCAATATGAATACTTGAGGTGACAATTGGGGTATCTTATTGATTCACTTGACATGTGTTATGGCATTCAACTCGTGGATTCCCGCGGTGATATTGGGGTAATCTATGCATAGGGGTTGATGCACGTTTTTCTCCGACGGAAACTTTGGGGTCTCTTTATAGTTCTTTGTGTGGATTGAGTATTATGAATATGAATATGCTTTGGTGTTATCTTAGTACGAACTCTTGATTAGATCGAACGGAAAGAATAGCTTGCGTTATTCTAGTACGAACTCTAGGATAGATTGATCGGAAAGAATAGCTTTGAGGTGGCTTCGTACCCTACAAACAATTCCTATCTTTTGTTCTCCGCTAATAGGAACTCGGGAGTGATTCTTTGCTGCACTTTGAGGGATAATCATATGATCCAACTATGTTAGCATTGTTGAGAGTTTACACTAGCGGAAGTACGGACCCTAGGCCTTGTTTTCAAGCATTGCAATACCTTTTTTGTGCCCGTTTACTATTTGCTACCTTTCTGTTCTTATTTATTCAGATTATAAATATATATTTCTACCATCAATACGACACTTTTATCACCATCTCTTCGCCGAACTAGTGCACCTATACAATTTGCCATTGTATTGGTTGTGTTGGGGACACAAGAGATTTCTTGTATTTGGTTGCAGGGTCGTTTGAGAGAGACCATCTTCATCCTACACCTCTCACGGATTGATAAACCTTAGGTCATCCACTTGAGGGAAAATTGCTACTGTCCTATAAAACTCTGTGCTTGGAGGCCCAACACATGTCTACAAGAATAATTGCGTAGTAGACATCAAGCTCTTTTCTGGCGCCATTGTCGGGGAGGTTAGGAAAGCGGCACTCACATCCCGTCAACGAAGCTCTTTTCTGGCGCCGTTGCCGGGGAGGTGAGTGCATGAAGGTATATCTTTAGATCTTGCAATTGAATCTTTTAGTTTCTTGTTTTATCACTAGTTTGGTTTATAAAAAGAAAACTACAAAAAAATGTAATTTAGGTTGCATCATATTATTGATCATCTTTATAATATCTGTCTTGAAAATGATGGATCGGAAAGTTTTGCTCAATTGTTAGAAGAAGAAGTCAATAAAATGCTTGGCACAAAATATTTGAATGATGAGCATGATTGCAATGTTGTTAGTATGAACTCTTTGAATATCCATGATGCTAATGATATGCAAAGTCATAAGCTTGGGGATGCTATGTTTGATGAAGATGATATTTTTAGCTCCCCAAGTTTTGATGAGAAACTTTATTATGATGATTGCATGCCTCCTATTTATGATGATTATGGTGATGCCATGTATGCTATAAAGAGTAATGATAACCAAGAAACTTGTCATCATGATTTTAATTTTCAATCTCATGATAGTTACTTTGTTGAGTTTGCTCACACCACTATTATTCATGAGAATAAATTTGCTTATGTGGAGAGTAACAAAATTTCTATGCCTATGCATCATGAAAAGTATGCTTTATGTGATGGTTATATTGTTGAATTCATTCTTGATGCTACTGAAAATTATTATGAGAGAGGAACATATGCTTGTAGGTATTGCAATAATATCAAGTTTCCTCTCTATGTGTTGAAAGCTTTGAAGTCATGCTTGTTTTGCCTTCCTATGCTAGTTGATTCTTGCTCCCATAAGTTGTTTGCTCACAAAATCCCTATGCATAGGAAGTGGGTGTCACAGCCCCAGATCAGCCCTTGTCTGACTTTGCTTGTTCCTCATGCATCATGTTTAAATTTTGCTTAAACTTGAAATAGGGGTGATCAATCCCTAGCACCCAAAAGAACTCAACTAGGTTCAACTTAAAAACATTTTCAATGAACCCACATGCCCTTTGGAAAAGTTCATGATTTTCGATAAAGGTAAAAACCTCTGCCAAAAATGATAAACATATTTCTAGGTCATTTTTGGATTTTTGAATTAACTCATATTGTATTTGAATTGGGGCATTTAAATCCTATAAATATTTTAAATGCTCTAATAATTCTGAAACTAGTTGAGGGCTGTTGGAAATATTTTCAAAAGTGCCCACAATTTTTATCGGGATTTTACAAAATGAGTTAGTATTTTTACTAATTCAAAATAGATCAAATAAATAGAAAACAGAAACAATTAAAGGAAAGAGAGAGAAAGGAGTATTACCTGGCGCTTACCTGGACTGGGCCGGCCCACCTGGCCCATGCCAGTCACCACCCACCTTTGCCAGTAGGCAGAGGAGGGGGACAGCGCACCGCCGCCGAGCACGCGCCCGCGCCACCTCCTGCTTCCCCGGCCCCTCCTGGCGATGCCACGACGACGCCCCGAAGCTCCTCGCTCCTCTCCCTCACTCTCTGCTCTCTCCCTCGCCCTCTGTCTCTCTCCCCACAGCACCACCGAACGGAGCCGTCGCCACCGTCGCCGTTGCCGTGGCCACCGAGCCCCCCCTCGCCTAGCTAGGATATCCAGAGGAACCGCCATCGTCTCCTACGTCTCCTCGATGAAGGAAGCAAGCCCCGACGCCCGGAAGCATCGCCATCGAGCTTGTCCCCGCCGCCTCTGGCCAGAGATCGCCGGTGTCGATTCGCCTCGACCAGAGCGTCCCCGAGCCCGCTGAGTCCTCCCTTGAGATCACTGTGAGCCCCTGAACCGATTCCCCCTTCTCCCATGTCCATTAGCTCAGCGTAGCCTTCGTTTCCGTCGAGACCGAGACCTCACCGGCGCCGGACTTGACGCCGTCGTCGTTTTGGTTCGCCTCCGTTTAAACCGAGCACGTAGCCGTGCTCAGTGCACCCCCAGGAGGCCATAGCACCCCTCCGCACCCCCTGTCATGCTCCCTAACGCCGCCCCCGTGCTAACCCGAACTCCGGCGGCCACAAAAGAGCTCGCCGCCGTTGACTCCGCCCACCCCCACTCGAACCACGACCACCCACAGATGCGCCTCGCTTCCCTCTTTCAAACGCGCCCTTCCGCGCGTCAAACGGTGGCCTGTAGGCGAAACCCGAGTCACTCCAGTGCGCCTCCGCCGCGTTTTGGTCGCCGCCGGCGTAACCCCGGCGAGGGTGACGTGGCAGATTAGTTAGGGCTAACGACGCACTTAGTCAACACCTAGTGACACTGACAGCAGGGCCCCACTGACTAATTAAACATAGATTAGTTTCTATTTAGTTTTAACTAATCACAGTGGCCCCACGCGTCAGCGTTGACCATGCTGACGTGGCCATTGACTGGGTCCACATGTCAGTGACCCTAACTAGCACCGTGACACCGACCAGTGGGACCCCACTGGTCAGGTTTGACCCTGGCCAGCCCGTTGACTCGCTGACGCAGTGATGACGTCAGGCTGACGCAGTATTACATTTTCTGGATTTATTTTTAATCAGGAAATTCCAGAAAATAGTATAAACTTCTAAAAATCATATAAAATCAACCGTAGCTCAGAATGAAATAATTTATATATGAAAAATGATCAAAAAATGCAATCTATCCATCTGTATCATTTCCATGCATGTCAAACTAAGTTATACCTGCTATATAGGTGAAAACATGATAATGCACTATTTGAATTCATAGTTTGAATTTGAATTTGAACCTTGAGTTCAAATCAACCCAAACCTTTCTGTTGCTAGTTACATTAGGCCAAATCACGTCATATTGCCATGTCATGATCATGCATCATATTGTGCATTGCATTGATTGTGTCCTTCTTTGTTTGCCGGTGATTGTCCCCTCTCGATAGCCGTGATTCCGACGATGAGTTCGATGACACCGATGAAGAACTATAATATCTTCAGAAGTGCCAGGCAAGCAAAACCCCCTTGTTCATTCCGATACAATCCCATTCTCTCGCTCCTGCTCTCTTCTACTGCATTAGGACAATCGATTCAACTGTTACATGCTGCGGTAGTTGAACCCCTTTTCCTCTGCATGACCTGTCATTGCCACAGTAAATAGATGAAACCCACTAGCATGAGTAGGAGTTGTTTGAGCCCTGATGTGCCTACTCATTCATGCTTGTTTGTCATGCCTGCTACTGCTTAGAGTTGAGTCGGGTCTGATTCGTCGGGGACGAATTGGAATGGTGATGAACATGTCCTACTGTGTGTGAGCTAAGTGTGTGAACACGATTTGGTAAAGGTAGCGGTGAGAGGCCATGTAGGAGTACATGGTGGGTTGTCTCATTGAAGCCGTCCTCAGGAACTGAGTTCTGTGTTTGTGATCCATGATACAGTTACTACCACGCATTGGGCCCGAAACCAATGGACCCCCTCGGCTTCTTATTCACCCTTGTCCTCTGTCCAGGAGTTGCACGTAGTTTCTGGTGTTTGTAGTAAGCTGGAGGCCGTGGACAGCGCTGACCAAGGGGTGGGCTGTGATGCGGTAGGCTCGTGGCCCGGTGTACCGAGTCGCCCGTTTGGTGACCGGGAACCCTGCACACATCGTTCGGGGCCGTATGTGGAAACCTCGGCCGGACTCCCTGCGGATGGAACCTGAATAGGCGATAAACCTGGACTAGAGACTTGAGTGTTTAGGTAGGCTGTGGCCGACTCCCTCGCCAGGCTTCCGCTTGAAGGTTGCCGAGGTACACGACGTGTACATGGTGGTAAGTGGTGAGAGCGTGTGTGACGAAGTACACCCCTGCAGGGTTAATATGATCTATTCGAATAGCCGTGTCCGCGGAAATGGACTTCTGGGTTGCCTATAACAGTTCATAGACAAGTGAAAGTGGATACTCTAAAATGCGCAAGATAAGCGTGAGTGCTATGGATGGCGTTCTCGTAGGGAGACGGGAGCGGATCCATAGTGGTGTATTGGTGTGGTGAATTTGTGGACTCGTGTGCGCCACCTCA
The DNA here is from genome assembly GCF_018294505.1 of Triticum aestivum. Classification (NCBI taxonomy): domain Eukaryota; kingdom Viridiplantae; phylum Streptophyta; class Magnoliopsida; order Poales; family Poaceae; genus Triticum; species Triticum aestivum. The sequence continues at coordinate 423,488,263 of NC_057805.1, read as the reverse complement.
AAAGAGTTACTTGCAGTCGTAGTTTAGGATAGCCACCGAGTCAAAGCTGGCTTGCTGCAGTTAAACTCCACCACCCCTTTTGTTGATACCGATGCATATGTAGATAGTTCTGATGTAAGTCTTGCTGGGTACATTTGTACTCACGTTTGCTTATTTTATGTTTTGCAGAGAGACGTCAGTCTCGCTAGTAGTTCCGTGTGGACTTCGACGTTTAGCTTGATACCTCAGCTACGATCTTGTGCCCTCGGCAGGATCTAGTAAATAGTCAGGCTTCTCAGCCTTTTTCATTTGTAGATGTCTGTACTCAGACATGTTAAGCTTCCGCATGTGCATGACTTGTATGCTCTGAATGTTGGGTCATGAGACCCATGTTTGTAATATCTGGCTCTTCGGAGCCTAATGAATAAATACTCTGAGTCGTAGAGTCTTGTTGTGATGCCATGTTGTATTTGCACATATCGAGCATATTGTGTGTATGATTGAAATGCTTGGTATGTGTGGGATTCGACAATCTAGTTGTTTATCCTTAGCAGCCTCTCTTATGGGGAAATGTAGTCTAGTGCCTCCTTGAGCCATAGTAGTCCGCTACAGCCCGGTTCACCGGAGTCCTGCTAGCCCAGCACTACTGCTCTGGACACTTGACTGGCCGGCATGTGTTTCATATCGTTCCTGTGTCTGTCCCCTCGGGGAAATGTCACGCGGTGACATCCGGAGTCCTGCCTAGCCTGCTACAGCCCGGGTTCCCGGAGTCCTGTTAGCCCAGTGCTACAGCCCGGATTCTCACGCTGCTGACCGACACGTTCGATGTTGATTCACGTATGCCTGTCCCCATACGTTAGTGCCGCTTTGGGTTCACGACTAGCCATGTCGGCCCGGGTTCTCTGTCATATGGACGCTAGCGACATTGTCATATACGCGAGCCAAAAGGCGCAAACGGTCCCGGGCCATGGTATGGCGACACCCGTGGGAGTACCGTGCGTGAGGCCGCAAAGTGATATGAGGTGTTACAGGCTAGATCGGTGTGACTTGGAATCGGGGTCCCGACAGCGGGTTAGACTTAAATGTGCTAGTCATATGCTTCATGATGCTCTCTTCATGTTTCAATTCTTATCTTTTATGCGAGCATCATTGAAATCATCATGCCTAGCTTAAAAGGCATTAAAGAAAAGCGCTTGTTGGGAGACAACCCAACACTTTTACCTACTGTGTTTGTGTGTTCACATGATTATGCTACTGTATTGATCATGTTTTATTGCTTTTGTTTCAATAAAGTGCCAAGTAATGCCTTTGGGATCATGTTGGGTGATAGTTGATTTTCCCCTGCTGAAAAACAGAAACTTTTGTGCTCACGAAAATAAGTGCCATTTTTAACATAAGAGTTATTTTGAGTTTATTATTTTTGAAGAAGTTTAATATACAAATTTCTCACGTGGTACTAATTGTTTCATAATTTTTGGAGTATCAGAAGTATGGTAGTTATCCAGATCATTACAGACTGTTCTGTTTTTGACAGATCCTGTTTTCAATGCATAGTTTGCTTGCTTTCTAGTTTCTATGGCTTATATTGCTCAATATAAGTTGTGGAAATGATATGCTACAGTAGGAATTGTGTGATAAAAATTATGAATCTTTTCTTTGACATTACCAAAAGTGGAATGGTTTGCTCTTCATCATACTAACCTATCTCACGAAGTTCCGTTAAGTTTTGTGTGATTGAAGTTTTCAAGTTTTGGGTGAGATGACGATATGAAGAGAATAAGGAGTGACAAGAACCTAATCTTGGGGATGCCCAAGGCACCCCAAGTTAATATCCAAGCAACTAAGCTTGGGGATGCCCCGGAAGGCATCCCCTCTTTCGTCTCCAACATTATCGGTAACCTCACTTGGAGCTATGTTTTCATTCGTCACATGATATGTGTTTTTCTTGGAGCGGCATTTTATTTTATTTATATTTGCTTGCTGTTATTTATAATAATGTTTTGCATCTTTTATTTCAATAAAAGTGGCATTGATAGCCTTTGCCATGCTTATCTTGCAAGTATACATGTTGCTGTTTGAAAACAGAAAGTTTATCGATGTTGCAAAAATTCCCTAGAAAAGTCCGAGTGTGATAAAATGTTGAAACTTTTTGCAAATTAAGCTCTGATAAATTATCTACAATGTGGTAGAATTTCATAATTTTTGGAGTTGAATAAGTATTGATACTACTGCATTCTTTACAGACTGTACTAGTTTGGCAGATTGTTGTTATGTTTGCATATGTTTGCTTGTTTAATGATTCTATTTGAGGATAGGAGTATTAAACATGCAGAGGCATTTAGTATGAAATGTTGAATAATAATTTTAGTGATTTTCTTTAGTAGAGTATGATAAGGTTTTTGCATTGGTTTATACTAACTTATCTCACGAGTTCTTGTTGAGTTTTGTGTGGATGAAGTTTTTAAGATTTAGGGAAACCGTGATATAAAAGGAATTAAGGAGACACAAAAGCTCAAGCTTGGGGATGCCCAAGGCATCCCAAGATAATATTTCAAGAAGTATCAATCATCTAAGCTTGGGGATGCCCCCGGTAGGCATCCCACCTTTCTTCTTCAACAATTATCGGTTAGTATCGGTTGAGCCTAAGTTTTTGCTTCTTCACATGATGTGTGCTATCCTTGGAATGTCATTTTGTTTTGTTTTGCTTGCTGTTTTAATAAATTACTTAGATCTGAAAGTTTTTAAATAAGAGAGAGTCCTCAAATAGCTATCTATTTACTTAACTACTCGCATGATCTTCACTTATATCTTTTTGGAGTAGTTTGTCATTTACTCTTGTGCTTCACTTATATCCTATGAGTAAATTGTTGAATAAATTGAATGTCATGAAGTTGAAATTATATGTTCATATCATGCCTAGTGGTAGCTTCACATTTGGTTTATAAAGTGAAGCCATTTGAGGTTTGACAATCACAATTTTGGCCATACAAGCAATTCACGAATAATTAGTATAAGGAAGAGAACTTTCACATGAAAATACACTATCTTGGAAATCTTTTGTGATTGTGAGCCCCGATCAAAATATTATATGCCAAAATTGTTGACGTTGGACAAGGAAGACAACGCAATGATTTATGTTTTCTCATATTCACATAGAAGTCATATTGTCATAGATCCTTTAACATGTGGTGCTTGCCCCCCATCTTTGCTAGCCAAAAATCCTGCACCAAGTAGAGATACTACTTGTGCATCCAAAAAAACCTTAAACCCAAATCTTATTTTCAAGAGTCCACCATACCTACCTATATGCGGTATTTCCGTGCCATTCTAAGTAAATTTGTATGTGCCATCTCTAATTTTCAAAAATAAATTTCTCTTTTGTGTGCTCGTACCGCTCGCGAGGCGGTGAGGGGTGGCCAATATTTTCCATGCTAGATGTGTTATTCTCACGATGAGTGTTTATTCACTTGTCATTGCACGAGAGTAAGGCAAAGGTTTTAGGGATGCCCAGTCCCGAAATGAAAAATGAATTTGCTTTATGTTGTCAAATAATAAATTCCTTGGAAAGTGTTGGTATGGAGGGCACCCGTGGATACGGCTAGCCATGGAAAGTGAAAGTATGGTGGAAAAAGGAATAAACTTTATTTTCTGTTTGGGAACCGCCTATGATATATCTAGCATGGAAAGTGTTGGGAGCTCTAAGTCGTTTTCGTTGGTGGGAAAAGTATACCTCTCAAAATGTTTTTTATCTCTCAATTTTCGCTTTGAGCTCTAGCACCTCTACAAATCCCTACTTCCCTCTGCGAAGGGCCTATCTTTTACTTTTATGTATTTACTTTCATGCAAGAGTCAAAGTTATTCTCTCTATTCCCTTTTTATTTTTCTCTTTTGGCAAGCATCATGTGGTGAGGAAAGATCTAGGCACATATGTCCAGTTGAATATGGGTAGCATGAGTTATTATTGTTGACATCACCCTTGAGGTGAATACGTTGGGAGGCAAAACAATAAGCCCCTATCTTTCTATGTGTCAGGTTGAAACGTTTTGCTCATGTCTATGCGGTGAGTGTTAGCAATCATAGAAGACTATATGATATTTGAGTATGTGGAGCTCTTACTTAAACTCTGTTGAATAAGTTGACTTGCAATTGCTTGATGACTAAGAACATAGGTTGTTGAGTTTCAAGAGAGTTCATTGTTTGAACCTTAACATGTGAATTGGTTGCCACTATAACATGAGAAGTTTCATAAGAAAGAATTGCTATTATGATGCTAAGAAAAGTTATTGAAATTGTCATTGATCAAACTCATGCACTTTGCTAGCATTCACACTTCATAAATTGTTTCTTTTATCATTTACCTACTCGAGGACGAGTAGGAATTAAGCTTGGGGATGCTGATACGTCTCCAACGTATCTATAATATATGAAGTATTCATGCCAATATATTATCATTCTTGGGTGTTTTACAATCATTTTATAGCAACTTTATATTATTTTTTGGGACTAACCTATTGACCCAGTGCCGAGTGTCAGTTGCTATTTTTTTCTTGTTTTTTACATCGCAGGAAATCAATATCAAACGGAGTCCAAACAATGCGAAACCTTTTTTGAGATTTTTTTTGGGCCAGAGCTACACCTGGGGGTGCCCCGAGGGGGGCACAACCAACCAGGGCGCGCCAGCCCCCCCTGGCGCGCCCAGGTGGATTGTGCGCACCTCGGTGGCCTCCCGTACCCCTTCTTTGCACTATAAATTCCCAAATATTCCGAAACCCATCGGGGTTACCGTAGATCGGAAGTTCCGCCGCCGCAAGGCTCTGTAGCCACCGAAAACCAATCTAGACCCGTTCCGGCACCGTGCCGGAGGGGGGAATCATCTCCGGTGGCCATCTTCATCATCCCAGCGGCCACCACAATGAGGAGGGAGTAGTCCACCCTCGGGGCTGAGGGTTTGTACCAGTAGCTGTGTTTGATCTCTCTCTCTCGTGATCTATATCATGGGCTTTGTTAATATAGTCGGATCATATGATGTTTCTCCCCTCTACACTCTTGTTATGATGAATTGAATCTTTACCCTTCAAAGTTTTGTCTTGTCGGATTGAATATTCAGAGATGAGAACACATGATATATGCCTTGCAATATGAATACTTGAGGTGACAATTGGGGTATCTTATTGATTCACTTGACATGTGTTATGGCATTCAACTCGCGGATTCCCGCGGTGATATTGGGGTAATCTATGCATAGGGGTTGATGCACGTTTTTCTCCGACGGAAACTTTGGGGTCTCTTTATAGTTCTTTGTGTGGATTGAGTATTATGAATATGAATATGCTTTGGTGTTATCTTAGTACGAACTCTTGATTAGATCGAACGGAAAGAATAGCTTGCGTTATTCTAGTACGAACTCTAGGATAGATTGATCGGAAAGAATAGCTTTGAGGTGGCTTCGTACCCTACAAACAATTCCTATCTTTTGTTCTCCGCTAATAGGAACTCGGGAGTGATTCTTTGCTGCACTTTGAGAGATAATCATATGATCCAACTATGTTAGCATTGTTGAGAGTTTGCACTAGCGAAAGTACGGACCCTAGGCCTTGTTTTCAAGCATTGCAATACCGTTTTTGTGCCCGTTTACTATTTGCTACCTTGCTGTTTTTATTTATTCAGATTATAAAAAAATATTTCTACCGTCAATATTACACTTTTATCACCATCTCTTCGCCGAACTAGTGTACCTATACAATTTGCCAGTGTATTGGGTGTGTTGGGGACACAAGAGATTTCTTGTATTTGGTTGCAGGGTCGTTTGAGAGAGACCATCTTCATCCTACACCTCTCACGGATTAATAAACCTTAGCTCATCCACTTGAGGTAAAATTGCTACTGTCCTACAAAACTCTGCGCTTGGAGGCCCAACACATGTCTACAAGAATAAAGTTGCATAGTAGACATCAAAGATCTTTATCGGTCAAACCGCATAACAACACACGTTGTTACTTTTGTCATCGGTATGTTACTTGCCCGAGATTCGATCGTCGGTATCATCATACCTAGTTCAATCTCGTTACTGGCAAGTCTCTTCACTCGTTCCGTAATGCATCATCCCACAACTAACTCATTAGTCACATTGCTTGCAAGGCTTATAGTGATGTGCATTACCGAGAGGGCCCAGAGATACCTCTCCAATACTCGGAGTGACAAATCCTAATCTCGATCTATGCCAACCCAACAAACACCTTCGGAGACACCTGTAGAGCATCTTTATAATCACCCAGTTACGTTGTGACGTTTGATAGCACACAAGGTGTTCCTCCGGTATTCGGGAGTTGCATAATCTCATAGTCAGAGGAACATGTATAAGTCATGAAGAAAGCAATTGCAATAAAACTCAACGATCATAATGCTAAGCTACGGATGGGTCTTGCCATCACATCATTCTCTAATGATGTGATCCCGTTCATCAAATGACAACACATGTCCATGGTCGGTAAAGTTAACCATCTTTGATTAACGAGCTAGTCAAGTAGAGGCATACTAGGGACACTTTGTTTTGTCTATGTATTCACACATGTATCAAGTTTCCGGTTAATACAATTCTAACATGAATAATAAACATTTATCATGATATAAGGAAATATAAGTAACAACTTTATTATTGCCTCTAGGGCATATTTCCTTCACTAGAGTCAATAATCTAGTTCACATCGCCATGTGATTCAACACCAATAGTTCACATCACCATGTGATTAACACCCATAGTTCACATCGCCATGTGACCAACACCCAAAGGGTTTACTAGAGTCAATAATCTAGTTCACATAGTCATGTGATTAACACCCAAAGAGTACTAAGGTGTGATCATGTTTTGCTTGCGAGAGAAGTTTAGTCAATGGGTCTACCACATTGATACGTCTCCAATGTATCTATAATTTTTGATTATTCCATGTTGTTTTATTATCAATCTTGGATGTTTTATAATAATTTTATATCATTTTTTCATAGTAACCTATTAACATAGTGCCAAGTGCCAGTTGCTGTTTTTCCATGTTTTTACATCGCAGGAAATCAATATCAAACGGAGTCCAAATGCAATGAAACTTCACGGAGAATTTTTATGGGCTAGAAGGAAGACAACGGGCCCTGGTTGCACCTAGGGGGAGTCCCGAGGAGGGGACAACCCACCAGGACGCGCCAGGAGGCCTAGGCGCACCCTGGTGGGTTGTGCCCACCTCGGGTGCCCCCCGGACCGCCTCTTTGCTCTATAAATACCCCAATATTCCAGAAACCCTACAGACGTCGACGAAATATTCATCCAGCCGCCGCAGAGTCCAAAACCACTAGATCCAATCTAGACACCATCTCGGATGGGGTTCACCACCTCCATTGGTGCCTCTCCGATGATGCGTGAGTAGTTCTTTGTAGACCTTCGGGTCCGTAGTTAGTAGCTAGATGGCTTCCTCTCTCTCGCTGAATTCTCAATACAATGGTCTCTTGGAGATCCATATGATGTAACTCTTTTTGCAGTGTGTTTGTTGGGATCTGATGAACTTCGTGTTTATGATCAGTTATATCTTTTTATATCCATGAAAGTTATTTGAGTTTATTTGATCTCTTATATGCATAATCTCTTATTGCCTCGTATTTCTTCTCCGATATTTGGGTTTTGTTTGGCCAACTTGATCTATTTATCTTGTAATGGGAAGAGGTGCCCGGTAGTGGGTTCGATCTTACGGTGCTTGATCCCAGTGACAGAAAGGGAAACGACACATATGTATCGTTGCTACTAAGGATAAAAAGATGGGATATATATCTACGCAATAGATAAACGGATCTTGTCTACATCACATCATCGTTATTATTGCATTACTCCGTTTTTTCATGAACTTAATACACTAGATGCATGCTGGATAGCGGTCGATGTGTGGAGTAATAGTAGTAGATGCAGGCAGGAGTCGGTCTACTAATCTTGGACGTGATGCCAATGGAATGATCATTGCCTGGATATCGTCATAATTATTTGAAGTTCTATCAATTGCCCAACAGTAATTTGTTTACCCACCGTTTGCTATTTTTCTCGAGAGAAGCCACTAGTGAAACCTACGGCCCCCGGGTCTTCTTCCTCATATATTTTCTTGCGATCTACTTTTCCTTTGCATTTTTATTCAGATATATTAAACAAAAAATACAAAAATACTTTGCTGCACTTTATTTATTTGCGATCTATTATTTCAATCTATTACAAATTTCTGGCATCGTTACCCGAAAGGGATTGACAACCCCTTTAACACGTCAGGTTGTGACGTGTTGTTATTTGTGTGCAGGTGTTGTTTACGTTGTGTTGCTTGGTTCTCCTACTGGTTCGATAACCTTGGTTTCATCACTGCGGGAAATACCTACCTTCGATGTGCTACACCATCCCTTCCTCTTTGGGGAAATACCGACGTAGTCCTAGTAGACAGGAGCTTTCTAGCGCTATAGTCAGGGAGCAATCAAAAGGAATTCTGGCGCCATTGCTGGGGAGGATCTTCAACATATACCAGGTTCCTAATCACAAATCTCATCTCCTCGCAATTTACATTATTTGCCATTTTCCTCTCGTTTTCCTCTCCCCCACTTCACAAAAATTTGCCATTTTATTCGCCTCTCTTTTCCGTTCGCTGTTTTCTTGCCGGATCTATTTTTGTGTGGAATATTGTTGTGTGGTCATCATGACTCAAGAGAACACCAAATTATGTGATTTCTTTACCAACAACAATGATTTTATTGGCACTCCGCTTGCTCCTCCCGCCGCGAGTGCGGAGACTTGTGATATTAATACTGCTTTGCTGAATCTTGTTATGAAAGATCAATTTTCCGGTACTCCTAATGAGGATGCCACGTTCCATCTTAATACCTTCATGGAATTATGCGATATGCAAAAGAAAAAAGATGTGGACAAATGATGTGGTCAAGATGAAATTATTTCCGTTTTCTTTGCATGATTCTGCAAAAATTTGGTTCTCTTCTTTGCCTCGCAATAGTATCGATTCTTGGAATAAGTGCAAAGATGCTTTTATCACTAAGTATTTTTCGCCCGCAAAAATCATTTCCCTTAGAACCCAGATCATAAATTTCAAGCAACTTGAACATGAGCATGTTGCACAATCTTGGGAAAGGATAAAAACGATGCTAAGGAATTGCCCAACTCATGGGTTAAATCTTTGGATGATCATACAAATTTTTTATGATGGGTTGAGTTTTGTTTCTCGTAATCTTTTGGATTCTAACTTTTATGGAAATTACTTTGGGTGAAGCCACCAAATTGCTTGAAAATATCATGGCAAATTATTCACAATGGCATACCGAAAGAGCTCCTACTGGTAAAAAGGTTAATTTGGTTGAAGAAATTTCTTCTTTGAGTGAAAAAGTTGATGCTCTTATGAAATTGGTTGCTAGTAAAAGTTCTCCTATTGATTTTAATGATATGCCTTTGTCTACTTTGATTGAGCAAAATAGTGATGCCATTGATGTGAATTTTATTTCTCGCAATAATTTCAACAACAATGCTTATAGAGGTAATTTTAATCCTAGGCCTTTTCCTAGTAATTCCTCTAATAATTATGGTAATTCCTATGAAAATCAATATAATAATAATAATAATAATAATAATAATAGGAACACCTCTGATCTTGAGAATAATATTAAAGAATTTATCAACACACAAAAAGTTTTCAACACTTCCATAGAAGAAAAGTTGAATAAGATTGATGATTTGTCTAGAAGTGTTGATAGAATTGCTCTTGATGTGGAAAATCTCAAGACAAAGATTTTTGTGCCTAAAGTAGATGAATCAATTAAAGCTCTTTATGTTTCTATGGATGGAAGTAAGAAAAGAACCGCCATGCTTAGAGCTAAAAGAGAATTTTTAGAAAAAGCGTTCTCTAGTGATTACTTTCGTAAAAGTGATGAAGATCTTAAAATGATTGGTGTTTCTTCTATTGATTCCTTGTTTAGTAAAGTTAATATTGATAAAAAGGGATTGGAGAAGAGTCAACTTTAGGTAGAAGGCGTCCCAATATTTTGGAGGGTGAAAATCTTGTTGAGAAAATTGATGAAAGTGGGTTTGGAGAGGTCAAAACTTTAACTAGTGATGTGCCCACTCTTTTGGATTACAAAGAGTTTAATTATGATAGTTGATATTTGATTGATTGTATTTCTTTGTTGCAATCCATGATAAATTCACCCCATGCCTATGAACAAAATAAAGCTTTCACTAAACATATTGTTGATGCTATGATGAAAGCTCTTGAAGAAAAATTGGAATTAGAAGTTTCAATTCCTAGAAAATTACATGATGAATGGGAACCTACTATCAAAGTCAAGACTAAAAATTATGAGTGTTTTGCTTTGTGTGATTTGGGTGCTACTGTTTCCACAATTCCGAAATCTTTATGTGATGTGCTTGGTCTTACCAATCTTGAAGAATGTTCTTTGAATTTGCACTTGGCGGATTCTACTATTAAAAAGCCTATGGGAAGAATTAATGATGTTCTTATTCTTGCAAATAGGAATTATGTGCCCATATATTTTATTGTTCTTGATATTGATTGCAATCCGTCTTATCCAATTATTTTTGGTAGACCGTTTTACGCACTATCGGTGTCGTGATTGATATGAAAGAAGGCAATATTAAGTTCCAATTTACCTTGAGGAAGGGTATGGCACACTTTCCTAGAACAAAAATTATGCCACCATATGAATCAATCATGAGGGCATCTTATGGATCTCGAACCAAAGATGACAAAACTTAGGTCCTCGCTTTACGCCTAGCTAAGGGCGTAAAACTATAGCGCTTGTTGGGAGGCAACCCAATGAATAAAATTTATTTTTTTTCTTTCTATTCTTGAGCGTTTGCACAATTATGCTACTGGTATGATTGTGTTTCTTGTGTTTTAATTAGTGTTTGTGCCAAGTAAAGCCTATAGGATCTTCTTGGGTGATAGTTGTTTGATCTTGCTGAAAAAGACAGAAACTTTGCGCTCACGAAAATAATTCTCATTTTTTTATCAGAAAGAGCTTTTGCCCTGATTCTTTTTGCAGAAGATTAATATACAAATTACCCAGGTCGTACTATTTTTTTAGAATTTTTGGAGTTACAGAAGTATTCGCAAAAGTCAGATTGCTACAGACTGTTCTGTTTTGACAGATTCTGTTTTCTTTGTGTTATGTGCTTATTTTGATGGCTCTATGGTTTTCTTTGATGAGTTTTTGCCATAGAAAAGTTGGAATACAGTAGATATAATACAAAAACAAAATATGAATTGGTTTGATACAGTACTTATAGTAGTGGTTTGCTTTCTTTTACTAACGGATCTCACAAAGGTTTTGTTGAGTTTTGTGTGATTGAAGTTTTCAAGTTTTGGGTTATCTTACGATGGATGAAAGAAGGATAGAAGAGCCTAATCTTGGGGATGCCCCGGCATCCCAAGCTATTATCCAAGAACGAGCAACCAACTAAGCTTGGGGATGCCCCCGAGTGGCATCCCCTCTTTCTTCTAACGACCATCGGTATTTTACTTGAGGCTATATTTTTATTCGTCACATGATATGTGTTTTGCTTGGAGCATCTTGTATGATATGTGTCTTTGCTTGTTTTATTTTGTGTTTTAAGTCGTCAATCCTTGCTGGACACACCTATTTGAGAGAGCCAAAATTATTTCATGACTTGTTAGAATTGCTCTTTGTGCTTCACTTAAATCTTTTATGAACTAGGACTTTCTCTAGTGCTTCACTTCTATCTTTTTGAGCACGGTGTGCTTAGTATTTTTGAAGAAATGCTCTCTTGCTTCACTTAGATTTATTTGAGAGTTATTAAAATTTTGAAGAAATTCTCTCTTGCTTCACGTAAATTATTTTGAGAGAAAGAAAATTTGTTATGCTCATGATCTTCACTTATATTTGTTTGAGCTTATGAAAAGCAACACATGAAAATTAGTCCCAAAGTGATAGATATCCAAGAAGGATAAAGAAAAAAGAAAAAAAATGTCATGAAGGTCATTGGAAAAAATAAACTTGATTCTTAGTAATAGTTTTAAGAATATTGGTGTTAAGGTTTGTGATTCCCTATGCATGCACGAAAGTCAATAATCATGCAATGAAAATTATATCCTACTTGTGGTGCATTATTCGGTGTTAATTATGCTTAATGCTTGCTTATGAGATTATTCGTTTCTTGGTTGGTCGCTTCTCAATCTTTTTGCTAGCCTTCATTTTGCACCAAGTATGACCTCTAGTTGTGCATCCAAAATCCTTTAAACCAGTTTTGCCACATGAATCCACTATATCTACCTATATGCGGTATTCTTTTGCCGTTCTAAGCAAATTTCCATGTGCCATCTCTAATTTTCAAAATAAACTTCTCTTTTGTGTGTTTGTTTCGCTCGCGGAACGGTAATGGGTGGCTAATATTTTCCATGCTAGATGTGTTATTCTCACGATGAGTGTTTATTCACTTGTCATTGCACGAGAGTAAGGCAAAGGTTTTAGGGATGCCCAGTTGCGAAATTCAAAAATGAATTTACTTTATGTTGTCAAATAATAAATTCCTTGGAAAGTGTTGGTATGGAAGGCACCTGTGGATACGACTAGACATGGAAAGTGAAAGAATGGTGGGAAAAGGAATAAACTTTATTTTCTGTTTGGGAACCGCCTATGGCATATCTAGCATGGAAAGTCTTCGGAACTCTGAGTCGTTTTCGTTGGTGGGATGGATACACCTCCCAAAAGGTTTTTATCTCTAATTTTTTCGCTTTGAGCTCCGGCACCTCTACAAATCCCTACTTCCCTCTGCGAAGGGCCTTTCTTTTACTTTATGCAATTTTTATTTTTGAATTTGAGTCTCCATCTTCTCTTATAAAAGCACCAACTAAGAGGCAATATGATCGTACTTAAGTATTGGGTGTAGCTAATATTCGAGTGTGTTTCATGAATGGATCAATGTTTGAGCATGATGGGCTAGGGATAACTTGTTTTAGCGTGGATATTTTGAAAGACATGGTTGCTTGTTGATATGCTTGAGTATCTAAATTATTATGTCAAGACTAGACTATTGCTTTGAATCACATAAAAGTCCAAATGTCCATGCTATAAAGAAAAGAATATGATATGACATGATAAACAGCACTCCACATCAAAAATTCTGTTTTTATCACTTACCTACTCGAGGACGAGTAGGAGTTAAGCTTGGCGATGCTGATACATCCTCCAACGTATCTATAATTTTTGATTGTTCCATGCTGTTTTATTATCAATCTTGGATGTTTTATAATCATTTTATCATCATTTTATATCATTTTTTGGTACTAACCTATTAACATAGTGCCAAGTGCCAGTTGTTGTTTTTCCCATGTTTTTTACATCGTAGGAAATCAATAGCAAACGGAGTCCAAATGCCACGAAACTTCACGGGGAATTTTTATGGGCCAGAAGGAACACAACGGGCCCTGGTTGCACCTGGGGGAGTCCCGAGGAGGGGACAACCCACCAGGGCGCGCCAGGAGGCCCAGGCGCGCCCTGGTGGGTTGTGCCCACCTCGGGTGCCCCCCGGACCGCCTCTTTGCTCTATAAATACCCCAATATTCCATAAACCCTACAGACGTCGACGAAATATTCATCCAGCCGCCGCAGAGTCCAGAACCACCAGATCCAATCTAGACACCATCTCGGATGGGGTTCACCACCTCCATTGGTGCCTCTCCGATGATGCGTGAGTAGTTCTTTGTAGACCTTCGGGTCCGTAGTTACTAGCTAGATGGCTTCCTCTCTCTCGCTGAATTCTCAATACAATGGTATCTTGGAGATCCATATGATGTAACTCTTTTTGCGGTGTGTTTGTTGGGATCTGATGAACTTCGAGTTTATGATCAGTTATATCTTTTTATATCCATGAAAGTTATTTGAGTTTATTTGATCCCTTATATGCATGATCTCTTATAGCCTCGTATTTCTTCTTCGATATTTGGGTTTTGTTTGGCCAACTTGATCTATTTATCTTGCAATGGGAAGAGGTGCCCGGTAGTGGGTTCGATCTTACGGTGCTCGATCCCAGTGACAGAAAGGGAACCGACACGTATGTATCGTTGCTACTAAGGATAAAAAGACGAGATCTATATCTACCGCCATATAGATAAATGGATCTTGTCTACATCATGTCATCGTTCTTATTGCATTACTCCATTTTTTCATGAACTTAATACACTAGATGCATGCCGGATAGCGGTCGATGTGTGGAGTAATAGTAGTAGATGCAGTCACGAGTCGGTCTACTAGTCTTGGACGTGATGCTTATGTAATGATCATTGCCTGGATATCGTCATAATTATTTGAAGTTCTATCAATTGTCCAATAGTAATTTGTTTACCCACCGTTTGCTATTTTTCTCGAGAGAATCCACTAGTGAAACCTACGGCCCCCGGGTCTTCTTCCTCATATATTTGCTTGCGATCTACTTTTCGTTTGCATTTTTATTCAGATCTATTAAACCAAAAATACAAAAATACTTTGCTGCACTTTATTTTATTTGTGATCTATTATTTCAATCTATTACAAATTTCCGGCATCGTTACCCGAAAGGGATTGACAACCCCTTTAACACGTCGGGTTGCGAGGTGTTGTTATTTGTGTGCGGGTGCTGTTTATGTTGTGTTGCTTGGTTCTGCTACTGGTTCGATAACCTTTGTTTCATCACTGAGGGAAATACCTACCTTCATTGTGCTACATCATCCCTTCCTCTTTGGGGAAATACCGACGTAGTCCTAGCAGACAGGAGCTTTCTGGCGCTATAGTCAGGGAGCAATCACACATTCAGATCCGTATGTATTTTTCAAATTTCTATGTCTACAATGCTCTGCATGGAGCTACTCTAGCTAATTGCTCCCACTTTTTATATGTATCCAGATTGAGACTTAGAGTCATCCAGGTTGGTATTAAAGCTTGCATTGACGTAACTCTTTATGATGAACTCTTATCACCTCCATAACCGAGAAATATTTCCTTAGTCCTCTAAGGATAATTTTGACCGCTATCCAGTGATCTACTCCTGGATCACTATTGTACACCTTTGCCAAACTCATGGCAAGGTACACAATAGATCTGGTATACACAATGGCATACTTTATAGAACATATGGCTGAGGCATAGGGAATGACTTTCATTCTCTCTCTATCTTCTGCCGTGGTCGGGTTTTGAGTCTTACTCAACTTCATACCTTACAACTCAGGCAAGAACTCCTTCTTTGACTGATCCATTTTGAACTCCTTCAAAATCTTATCAAGGTATGTACTCATCGAAAGTCTTATCAAGCATCTTGATCTATCTTTATAGATCTTGATGCCCAATATGTAAGTAGCTTCACCGAGGTCTTTCTTTGAAAAACACCTTTCAAACACTCCTTTATGCTTTCCAGAAAATTCTACATCATTTCTGATCAACAATATGTCATTCACATATACTTATCAGAAAGGTTGTAGTGCTCCCACTCACTTTCTTGTAAATACAGGCTTCACCGCAAGCCTGTATAAAACTATAGGGTTTTTTACATCTGTGCCCCTGGTTCCTTAGCCATACTCATTCATCCCCACGCTCTTAACTTTTGCTCACTTTTCCACACTCCCTTGCCCGAAACCCTCAGAACTGGTCACAAACGGTGGCTACCGTCGGGTCAGTGCTTTGACCGTTAACTCTGACGAGTGGGGCCGCGCTGACTGTGTCGCCCGTTGGACCTGATGAGTGGGGTCGCGGGGGACGGTGCCGCGGTTAGCCCGTTGGGTCGTGGTTAGACTTGGGCCATGCGCGCGCCGCAACGACAGAAGCATGTTATGCATTCAAGACATGTCCAGCTAGCCTGCATGCATGCACGTAGCTAGCCTACGTGCATGCGCCGCCGCCCGCTGCCACGATGCGCTGACCGGCCTCTTTTTCACGCGAGCCACCACGGACGCTGACCGGCCTTATTTTCACGTGAGCCGCCACGGACGCAGGGACGGTTGCTGCCACTGGTTCGTATCATCTCGCACGTGTGTCTCCTCAATGTAGAGCATTGTTTCACACTTTTCGATCCACTCGCATCTATTCAATGTGGCAATTAAAACCTGTTGGCAATTTAAGTGGCATATCGATCGACGCAGCTCGTTTGAACATAGCAAATCCAAAGCGCGGCTGGTGCCACTCCCCTTCCCTTCCCCTTTCCCTATTTAAACCACCACCCCTCCACCTATTCTCCACACATCAATTTGCACCGCCCCCTTCTCTTCTTCACCCAAACCCAGAGCACTCTCAAAGCGAGGCGAGGATGCAGTACAACGGCCCCACCTTCGAGCTCCCACCGATCGTGCCGGAGAGACGGTATCCGGCCGGCATCATCGTGGAGAGGGCGCTCCGTGTGTGGGCGTTCTCACGCTGGAGGGGTGCAAGGGGGTTTGCCGAGTGGTTCCTCCGTGCGGGCTTCGCCCACCTCCTGGCGGGCTCACCGGTGATGTTCCGACTGGCGGAAGTGCGTCCAAACTCCAGGACTCCGCCGATAGGGCTCACCGTCACCTTCACCAACAGATTTGATGCGTACTACCTCCTCGGCAAGGTTTTTTGATGTGGATGCGAATTGGCTTTCTTCCCAGGTATGACTCCATGGAATCGCATGTTGCTTTCACTGAGTTTGGACATCGGAATGCCCATCCCTCAGAGGGTATCAGCATACAGAATATTGAGGCCACTGCCTCCATCCATCAAGACTTTAGTCAGTCGGGTGCCCCAACGACCGGGTCGACCACCAACGCTTGCCTCCCGGGGGTGGCAACACGTGGAGGATGGTCGGACTGGTCGAATGTGATGGGAGTCTTGGACCACTTCAAATATGTTGGTGTTGCCGGAGCAACCATGTTTACTTCTCTGTTGATGACCTTCAATCAACTTTTGCTTTCAACGTTAGCAAAAATCACCAAAGTGGAGTTGACATTGGGGAAATCATCATCGTCTTCTTCCTTATTCTCATCTTTGTCCGACTCCTTTTCCTTCTCACTGGGTTGTTTCTCTCGGAACTGCTGGATCAGGAGCCGACACTGTCAAGTGGTGTGTTTAGGATAAATCAGATTACCCTCTTCATCCTTCTTGGTGTGAATGTGACATGGTAAATCCAAAACATCATTTCCTGCTTGATCTTTCACCTTCTTGGGGATCCAAGGCCCTTTGGGCTTCCCCATAAACTTCCCTTGAGTCACAACAGCTGCAGTTTCGCCAGGCCCTGCAGGCTCGGCTTTGCGTTTCTGTTTCCGACCTCCTCCGGTGTCTTGGGCGACTGGTTTGCCCTTTCCACTGCGGAGATCCTCTTCTTCTCCGTTGGCATACCGAGTGGCTATATCCATCATCCGGGTCAGAGTCATATCTCCTGTCCGACCGAATTTCAGGTTAAGCTCTCGATATCGAACGCCCTCCTTGAAGGCGCAAACCGCTTGATGCTGGGATACATTTTCCACTTTGTGATGCAAAGTGGTCCACCTCTGAATGTAATCTCTCAAGGTCTCATTCGGCTTCTGTACACAATGTTGCAACTCTGCCAACCCTGCTGGTCGTTTGCAAGTACCCTCGAAAGTTCTGACAAACACTCGGGCCAGCTCTTCCCAGCTGAATATACTGCCAGGAGCCAACTGATTCAGCCATGCCCTGGCTGAACCCTCTAACATCAGAGGAAGATGTTTCATAGCTACTTCATCATTTCCACCACCGATATGTATAGCCACTCGGTAATCTTCGAGCCAATTGTCAGGCTTCGACTAACCGGTAAACTTACTAACTTCAGTCGCCAACCTGAAGTTGGGAGGGATCTCAGCGGCTCTGATGGCTCTGCTAAAGCACCCGGGGCCTGAAACGTGAACTCTGCTTCCACTCGGGCGATCTCTGTCTTGCCTTTCTCTGTGTGCCCGGTTCCTGTCGACCAGACCTTGCACCAAAATTGACCTGGCATCAAACCCAGGCTCCCTTGGGTCGACTGGCAATCTCCGCTCATCGCTGTATGGGCGCCTGTCATCATGGTGACGGGGCACATATGACCCGCCCCTCGGAGGGGGCGTAGGCACTTGACGGCGGTCATCGCGACTGAAACGATTATCAAACTGTTCATGATTTCGACCCAAGTATTGCCCTTGACGACGCCCATGTCCCTCACGCCTCTGAGGCGATCTTGGGCTGTGAGCCGACTGGACTGTATCAGCCATCATGGATCTGCTATGGATTCTGTCCCGCGACTGAGACACCGCTGTGTTCTGCTCTCTTGCTGCTCGGAGCAAAGCCCGGATCTGCATCAAACCTCTTCCAGCCTCCGACTGGGAGGGCTGAATGGACTCTGCTATACGGGTTGCAGCTATAAGATTCTGAATCGGAGTGCGGTATACCTGAGGTTGTGGCGGGAAAAGTTGTCGCGGCCGTCGACTGGACTCAGGGATCCGCTGCCGAGCACGCTCGTCGAGTGCATGCTGAAGGTTCTCCAGTCGGGTGCGCTCAGCCAAATTGGCCAGGCGCGCCTCCTCCAAGGCCCGAGCCTCAGAGGTCTCTCCTACGATGGGTGTGTGGCGCCTCCATGTTGCGGCGGTGAAGCTCCTCCCTATATTGTGAAGAGAGAGTTTCGGGGTGGTACTCTTCGTGAACGCGCGACGGATCGCTGCCGCCATCGCCGCCACCGTTGCGACGGAAACCAGGCGGGCTGTGTGGCGTGTCGACCATCAGGACTTCTGCCGCAGGATCGCTGCTGTCGCACTCGGATAAGGTCTTGACGGAGCCAGTCGACAGATCGAACAAGCCGTGGAGTGATTTGTCGGGCTCGATTGTCGCGACTTGGGGGGTGGCCGACTGGCGTGCCACCGCGTGTTTCACCCACCGCTGGAGCCGCGAGCAACCAGATCGCTTACGGCAGCGAACAACGGGAAGCGAAGAGACTGCGGGAGCCGACCGATACTGAGTCGACGGCTGCCGCAGAAGGACGCTGCGAACGCACGCGCGGAAGTGCGTCGCCCCGCGGACGGGGAGTGTCTCGATGTCGAGGGGGGC
Source organism: Triticum aestivum (assembly GCF_018294505.1). NCBI lineage: Eukaryota > Viridiplantae > Streptophyta > Magnoliopsida > Poales > Poaceae > Triticum > Triticum aestivum. Next base: position 423,469,213 of record NC_057805.1, on the reverse strand, counting down.
CTCCTGGAGCCAGGCGGAGTCGTCGGCGACGAACACGAGCGTGCCGAGACGGATCTCGCGGCCCTCTGCCAATCCACCGCCCAAAACCATGATGATGGGAATCAGAAAAATGCAACTTCACCAGAAAGTCGCTAAGACACCTGCCCCACGGTGGGCGCCAACTGTCGTGGTCCTAAGCCTGACAGTAGAATGAGGGGTAGGTATGAGGAGGCAAGATCCTAGCTATGATGAAGTTGTACATGCAAGATTTACGAGTTCAGGCACTTCTTGGTGGAAGTAACAACCCTACATCTCGATGCTCGGGAGGTTGGTCGATTGGATTATGCGTGAAGTTACAGGGGGTGCGAACCCTTGTGCCTGAGGAGGGGGGTGGCTTATATATAGTTCGTCAGACCCCTCCAGCCCTCAGTTACACAGGGTTCAATGTACATAAAGATAGGACGTTACCGGTAACGCCAGCATTAAAGTCATATAAATGATCATTAAAACTACGGAGTGAACGCCTGGCCGTTGCCATTCAGAGTGACTTTAGGTCTTCTTATACTCCGAGTGGTTTCTGATATGGTCGAGTGAGCATATTCTTGTCGAATGGAATTGGGTTGTCCGAGTGGAACTCTCAGTCGAGTGGGTAGGACCATGTAGTGATTTCAGTCAGTAGAATCTATTGTCTCTTGAATGTTCTTGACCGTAGGGCAGTGTCCTTGGGTAGGGTACTTAGATCAGGTCTATTGCCCTACCCTAGGTACATGTCATCGTCACCGGTCGCAGTCCACACTTCCCACTCCAGCCCGTGCTGCCTCCTCGAAACCCGGCACCCCCTAAACCTTAGCTCTCCCTCTCCCCGTCCTGGATCTCGCTGGCCGGCCGCCTCGCAACCATGGGGTTCTGGAACACCGGCCGCAAGGGGAAGCACGACCGCGAGGCTGGCTCGTCCTCGTGCCGCCGCCGCCACAGCGTCAAAGAGGAGCCCGCATCACCACCGCGTTGGGCCCCCGTGCCACCCGCATTCTCCATCGCCCCCACGGCCGCCCGCGATCGCGACCGGCACTACATCCACGCGGATGTATGCCATCGTTACTGGGAGACGAGAACGCCGCTCCCCTGGTGCGACGTGCACCTCCCAAATAACTGGCATCTCTCTGTCGACCGGGTGTCGATCCCGCCGGTCCCGTTGAGCGGCCGTGCGCGCCGCGAGGAGATCGAGCGCCGCCGCCGCCTCCTGTCGGACGACCTGTACTACGACCCCAGGTACGCCCCCGACTCCGACCTGTGGGACACGTGGTTCCGGGACGAGCACGACACGCGGCGCGCCTCTTTCTTCGTCGGGGCCGCGGCGGCCACGTCCAGAGCGTCGAGTGGCTGCTCCCCAGGTGCGCGGGCGTACGCGGGTGCGCGGCCTCACACCCATGCCGTCGCCACCACCACCTCCTCGCATGACAGCGGAGAAGGAGGCCCGGCTCATGCAACGTGTCATGAAGGACTCCATGAAGACGCACGATGAGCGCCAATGGGAGGGCCTCGAGGAGATGATGGCCCTCTCTGCGGCCGGCGACGTCGCCATCCCCGAGCTGGAGATGGTGAGGACGGAGGAGGTGATGGAGGAGGAGCCCGTGGTCGCGTTCCACCCGGGCCTGGTGGGCCAGCAGCGGAGCTGGTCGTGCACGGCTCCGGAGATGGCCGACGCCGTGGGAGGCGTGAACTCGGAGCGGGAGGCGTCGCCACGGGAGAAGGTGGTGCAGGCACCTCCCGCCTTCCAGCCCGCCCCGTGTACCAGGCACCGCCGTCCCACCTCTGGACGCCGCCGGACTACGTCGACCTCGTCAGCGACGACGACGACAACGGCGGCCACCAAGAAGACGGTGACAGCCACGGCATCGACGGGCACGGCAGGAGCGTGCGGGCGACGCTTTTCTTTTGTTTTTTATGTTAATTATGTCTGTGAACTGTGGAACTGGGCCGTTTTGTGGCCGTAATGTTTAATTATGTTTTATGTGTTCATGTTTGCCCTTATTTTAAATTTTTTCGGCATTTCATTTTAGTTTTTGTTTTTTTTATCACGTCATCCCGGACATGATTTGGGCGCGCCGACAACCCAACGGCCGCAAACAGACATGGGCGACCTCATTGCCGCTCCAAACGGACGAAAACAAGCCAAACCGGACATGATTTGGGCGCACCGGCAACCCAACGGCCGCAAACAGACATGGGCGACCCCATTACCACTCCAAACGGACAAAAACAGGCCAAACCGGACGTCTTTTATGGATCGTGCACTGGAGTTGGCCTAAACAAACGGAATATGGTAGTGGCTGGAGGGAGCTTTCCGGTCGCGGCAGCAAGAGGAATTGGGGCGTCTTTGCTGCATATGAGAATGGGGGAGAACCGGATGGATAGCTACTGGCTTTTCTCGCATAAAATATCTTTCGAGGACGGTTTGAGCCAACAGCTGGACTTGCCTCCACTTCCCATGTAGGACGGTTCAGTATGACGGTAACATTGACATGCAAAAATTGAGAAAGAAACGAAGGAGCAGATGACACGAAGACCAACCAGTGAACCGACATGAAAAATGAACAGCGGTGACCAACTGACAGGCAGGGACACGAACGATTTCACTGGCCAGAGCGCTGAGAGCTCGCTATTTCACGGGAGCTTAGTAACTAGAGTGATTATCAGATTATTATGTCTCAAACAAAACAAAAGGAGCACAGAGTGAAACTGTAACTACTGACAAAAGGTAGGTCTAATAGCAGCACAGTGTTCTTGCCATAGATCTCAAACAGTTCAACAGGAACACTGCAACAGCCTGTCTCGGAACTTTGACTCACATCTTCAGTTCCGTCGTCCATGTCCCCTGGACACTTGGCCGTTTCGTCACGTGTCTGGTTCTCAGCTTCACCACTTTCCTGCCCAGAGAACACCTTAGCCTACTAGCTTGCAACATGATGTCCTCAGGTGCTAAATTTCTGACGCAAACCACTCTCTCGTTATGGTTTTCTGCACAAGAATAACGCCGCATAAATATTAAATAATAATCACAAAGCAAGCAAATGTAGCCATGAGTCCATCAAAACTAACATGGATGGTCTTTTGATATGAATCATGTCTCACTGACATGTGAGTGGGCCCTGTCAGTGAGTTAGGGAGTGGTAATTCCTGTAATGCCAATATTTGGGTGGGCATTTTATGAAAAATATCCTAATAAGTAATCTCCTCCTACAACAGAGGAACAGAATCTATATGGTTGTTTGGCCTGCGTAATGCCGTAACTCCTTGTACAACATCAGATTTGGTTTGGCTAGTACAGTGGAATGGAATTATCGTTGGGCTAAACATTACAAAAGTGAAAGAAGTTACTACAATATGTGAAATGCATTCCACAGAAATTGTTGAATGAACCTGTGTCCCCTCACCACCACAAAATATGTGGCACGTCTCTATTCCATCAGAGATGGATGTATTTGACGTAGAACAAGCGCATCCCTCAAACAAAACAAGCTAATATTCTCTAAAGAAGATATATTCATACGAAGGGCACAACGTTAACCATGTCATGCTTGAACCATGTGAGTTCACCTTTGGGTTGTTGAGCAAGTCAAATTCATCACAAGTACTTACGTACATGGAAGAAACAGCTACAAATATCCCAGTGCTGCAATTTAAAACTAAATATGGCTAGTGTAAACTGCAGTACTTGACTGCAAGAGACTGCATGAAAAATAATTGACTATGCATTTTGTCAGTACCAACACAAAGATCTAAACCACCATCAGAAAGTAACACCATTATAAGTAATACAGTTGCCAGCCATATAACTCTTGATGTAACACTATGATGGTCAAAAGGAATGGAAGATCTTACTGTAAATGCCCTTCAAGTTAGGATGCTGACCACGGACAAGCTGTGTCACTACCTCTAACTGGGGATTCTTTTCCTTCAAAGCTGGAAGATGTGACTCCATAAAAGCCCTGCAATTCCAAGGAGTGCTAGATGTGAAGGAGCAGGCAAATTGAAAGATTCAAGTGTTCAGGCACTGAATCCTGACGACAAAGATATTGATACAAGCAATATTTAAGCTGCAAAGTCATACAACTAATGCTTATTGTATAGCCTACCAATCCACGGGGAAAGAGGATAATATGTGAAACTGTGAATAAACTTATGTCCAAGAATCCAAAATCCCGAGCTTGATTTACAGCACAACCAGCAAATAACTATTGGCTTAAACTGTAACTGAACTGTTTCTTCTAAACAAAATTTCTCCATTTCCAATAATTCAGTAGTCAAAGCCTTCCAAGTCATGCACTGAATTTTCATGTTCATAAGGGAGTTCAAATTAAAGCATGGAAACAGCCTCTTGCAGAAATGTAGGGAAAGGCTGCGTACAAAAGACCCAAAGTGGTCGGACCCTTCCCCGGACCCTGTGCAAGCGGGAGCTACGTGCACCGGGCTGCCCTTTTTTTAAATCAAACTGCTACCGACCAGAGAGAAGTTAAGCAGGCTAGAAAGGTTCTGCCTCGTCCAATTTACATCAATAGGTGCAGTTCCACTATCATGAGAATGCCTCTAGTACTTCCTTCCATCCTTGAGCCATACTCCCTCAGTTTATAATGTCACTTATGAAATAGCACTGTCTTCTAGATATAACTTTCGCAATGACAGTCAAAGTCCAATAATATGCTAGCAGACACATTCAAACATATAACACGGAAGTTTTCTGCTTACAATTTTGTCGAAATCATTTCCATGTTGCCAATCAACACACACAACTCTATATTGGTTAAGTTTGACTGTATGCATACCATAACGGCCTACATCAATAAACAGAGGGGGTATTTTCACAGCCTATGTACCTTTTATGACATGGCCCAAAGTATCCAAGAACACTCAATCTTGACAGTTAGTCCTTCACGGGTACATCTCAAACCTGTCCGGCCACACACTACTGGCATCTTTCAGCAAAACCAGACAACAGGGTATACTAACCATAACACATTTTTAAGGAAGATCTTTACAACTAAATTTTTCCATGCAGAAACTGGCTTTGTGCAAAGTGTCAGACAGCAAGTACCTTACGCACGGTCTGCACAATCAACAGAACGAGCAAGTCGGGTCTCCCCTACCGAATGTTACCGCATCAAAGCAGAACAGATCAAATCGCTAGGGTCTGTCTAGCGGTGAAATCGGCCCTTATGGGCATGATGAAGGGTACCTGATTCCCCTGCTGCTCCCTCCCCAATCGCAGTAGTTCACCACAAGCTTCTGCAGCTGCCAAACACCCCTCAGCGCCATCACGCCGCCCTCAGGATCAAAAAGTGTGTGGGTGGGGGACTGGGGAGGAGGAAAGGGGGGACGCCCGGAGAGGAAACCTAGCTGAAGGGGAGACAGAGATGGGCCGGCCCAGGAGCACGGGAGGCCACAGCCTCCTTTTTCTGTTTTTTGACGTTTTCTGTTTTCGTTTTTTGCTTTATTTTTGTACATTTGTTTATACTTTAAAATATTCGAAATACACAAATTACAAAATGCAGTCTACAAAAAGCATTTGAAAACTTCTGAAAAATTATTTTAAATATGTTGAACAAGTATTTGAAAAATATCGAAAAGGTATTTTAAAAATATTAATCAAGCATTTGGAAAAATGTTGAATGTGTATAAAAAAATGTTGATCATGTATTAATTTTTTATTTATTTTTTATCATGTATCTAAAATGTTAATCAAGCATTCAAAAAAAGTTGAACAAGTATTTAAAAAATATTAATCAAATATTTAAGAAATGTTAAATGTGTATAGAAAAAATGTTGACCATGTATTAAAAAAACATTAATATTGTATTTGAAACATCTTAATCAAGCATTAAAACAATGTTACATGTGCATAGAAAAATGTTGACCATGTGTTAAAAAAGTGTTGAAAATGTGTATAGAACAATTGTTCACATGTATTAAAAAATTCTAATCTTGTATTTGAAAAATGTTAATCAAGCATTTTTAAAAATGTGTATAGAAAAAAATGTCGACCATGTATTCAAAAAATGTGTATAGAAAAATGTTAAAGGTTATTTGAACAATGTTCTTGATGTATGCGAAAAATGTAGAATGAAAACTAAAAGAAAGAAAAGTTTTTTAATGGTTATATTGTATTTAAAAATGTTAAACAAGTATTTTTAAAAATGTAAATCAAGCATTTGAAAATTGTGAAAATGTGTATAGAAAAAATGTTGATCATGTATTAAAAAAATGTTAAACTCACATTTAAAAATGTAAACATGTATTTGAAAATGTTCTTGACATATAAGAAAAATGTAGAATGGAAACTAAAAGAAATAAAAGAAAAAATCAATGAGAACAAGAAACCAAAGAAAAAGTAAACAAAAATAAAACCAAAGAAACAAATGCAAAAAGAACGAAAACAGTAAAAATCAATAAAGAGACAAATAATAACAAAAAAATGTTGAAAACCAAGAAAGGAAAAAAAGAAGAAGGAAATGAGTAAGGAAAGAAAAACCGATAAAAGCAATGAAAAGGACAAAGAAAAACACAAAAAAAAGGAGAATATATAAGAAAACCAAATCAAAAACAAAAAGGAAACGAGAAAAAGGAAAGAAAAGACCTGGAGAAAACCAAATAAAATGAAGCAAAAAAAAAAGAAAAAAGAAAAAACAGTAAAACTGAGAAAACGAGAAAAACCTGTTGGAAATCTGGCTCGTTTTGCCTCAACCAGAGTAGGTGGCGCCCTAGTACAATGGCAGGAACTCGACGCTAGCTCGCGAGCTAGCACCGCAGGTAACTATCGAGTAGACCAGGGACCGAATCCCCTATGAGGTCCCTTTTTTTTGTTTTTTTTTGCCATTTTAGTGTTCGTGAGTGGGTCGGCCTAGTTGTTTGCGTGAGTCACTATTTCCTTTAGCGAGGGCAGATTCCATCTCGCTTAAGGCGAGATATAGCCCCCGCGGGAGAGGGGAGGAGATGGCGGAGAAGTCCGAACTGTGGGGTTGGACCGTTGGAGGGTGACGCTCCTGTTAGAGCCCAAAGGAACTAGAAAAGGAACGGCGATATCGGCCCATACATATCACCCATCAATTAGCGGTAGCTCCCTTTTTATTCGCTTATTTACCATTTTTGTGTTTCTCGAGTGGGCCGACCTAGTTGCCTGCACGAGTCGCTATTTCCTTTAGCGTGAGCAAATTCCGTCTCGCTTAAGGCGAGATATAGCTCCCGTGGGAGAGGGAAGGGGATGGCGACGAAGTACGAACTGTGGGGTTGGACCGTTGGAGGGCGACGCTCCTGTTATAGCCCAAAGGAACTAGAAAAGGAATGACAATATTGGCCCATACATATCACCCATCAACTAGCGGTACCTCCCTTTTTATTCCCTTATTACCATTTTAGTGTTCATGAGCGGGCCGGCCCAGTTGCCTGCGCGAGTCGCTATTTCCTTCAGCAAGAGCAGATTCCATCTTGCTTAAGGCGAGATAGCTCCCACGGGAGAGGGAAGGGGATAGCGGCGAAGTATGAACTGTGGAGTTGGACCATTGGAGGGTGACGCTCCTGTTAGGGCCCAACGGAACTAGAAAAGGAACTGCAATATGGGCCATATCACCCATCAAGTAGCGGTTTTCAGGCTGCGTCCGGGGCAGCAATTTGTCTCTCCTCAAGCGCTTTCTTAATTGGCTGGTCTAGTGCGGAAGCGCCCTTCTTCCTTTCCCTTTTTCTTTCGTTTTTGTTTATTACTTCATTTAAATTTATGAAATTGCTTACAACAACTTAATGAAAAAACTATATATGAACAGAAAAGTTCATCACGCGTTTAAAGAAAAATGTTCATGTAGTGTTAAAAATATGTTTGCATAACTTTAACAAATGTTGATAGAATTCAAAATAATATGATGGTGACATTTAAAAAATGTTCATGCATTTCAAGAAAATGTCCGTGCGATTTAAAATGTTTATACAATATAAAAAATGTTTGCATAACTTTTAAGAAGTGTTTGTACCATTAAAAAATTCACGTGTTTCAAAAAATATTCATGACATTTTAATATTATGTAATATAAAAAGGTGTAAATTTAAAAAATGTTTCGTACCATTCAAAAAATGTAAGTGCCATTTACAAAATGTTCACATATTCCAGAAAAATTTACGTGACATTTAAAATGTTTATACAATGTAAAAAAAATCAAAACATTCAAAAAGAACTTTGTAACATATAAAACATTGTTCAAGCATTTAAAAAAATATTTTCATGATTTAAAAGAAATGTTTGGTCCCATTGAAAAAAATGTTCAACGTGTATTTGAAAATGTTTAACATTTCTTCAAAGAAATTGTTGCAAACATGTTCATGTAAAAATGTTAATAATTTATTTGAAAAGTGTTCAATGTGTATAAAATAATGTTACACGTGTATATGAAAAATATGCAACATGTATTGAAAAACTCGACATGTATTTGAATAAAGAAAAATAAAATGGAAAAAAACCAAAGTAGACTGATAAAGAAACACACACAAGAAGAAGAAAAATAGTGAATACAAAAGGAAAACCCAAAGAAAAAAATTATAGAGACACAGGAAAATAAAAACCCCAACAAAAAACGATAAAAACCACCACAGAAATTTATTGGATTTTTAAAAATTTACGCAAATATTTTTCTTACATTGCATAATATTTTTCTTAAAATGTCAAAAAGATTTTTTGAAACACATGAAACTTTTTAATTGGTACAAACATTTTCTTAGAAGTTGTGTGAACATTTTTTTTAACAGAGTCCCTCAAATTAAGCCCAAAATCCTAACGAAAACATAATATCAAGAACCTTTTTTTGAGGGGCAATATCAAGAACTTTTAGTTGCATGGAAAAACTAATCATCAAGTCATGACAACGCGTAGCCTGTCTGTTTTGTAGACTCGTGGTTTAAACTTCCAAGTAATAAAAAAATAAAAAAAATTAGGAGCCAATCAGAGATTCATGACAGCGTCCCAACCATCAGGTCAAGTAATCAACTTCTGCATCAATTCGATGCTAGATGGATCTAATTCCACAACTGTTCAACAGAAGCAGCTTTCGCGTCTCAATTCTCTTGGCTCTCTTGGGTTCTTGGCTACGTTCTCCCCCTGCTGTTTTCTGCTGCCCTCACCTGATGAAAGTACTCATGCGCCTGCAGTGGGATCAAAAGGAACGTGTCATACATTGTCCAAGGATAATACTTGAGGACACACCATCGCATAAGCTGACTCCAGGTTAACAAGTTGGTTAACACACTATTTGCATATCATATTATTATGAAAGAATAGGTGCAGAGACAAACCATGGCTTCTTCGGCTGTAAGCCTATCTTGATGGTCAAAGCGAAGAAGTTTATCAAGAAAGTCGATGGCCTGCATAGGGTATTGCAGCAATTAGACAGGGCATTGAGAAATGACAGATGGACGGGGAAAACAGGGGAAATATATAACCTCTTCGGACACGAGATGCCTATTTTCAGCATTGACAAACTTGGACCAAGATTTCCTGTTATGCCTGTGTTAAGCAATAGCGTACATGTAAATCAAGAAAACTGTTGTTTCCTGATGCAAAATGTGATAATAGTTACACCATACGGATAAGATGTTCAGAGTACTGTGAGTTACCTCCCAATCAGTGCCTCTAGCTGAGGATCAAGCACAATTCTGTATTTTCCCAAATAAGCATTAAGTTCATCTGTACCTAGCACCTGCTCAGAAGTATAAAAAAATTGTTACTGGCAACCTTCAACCGAAAAAGGAAGATGATGTTCACATATGCATTATGCTCAGGCATAGCACGCATGCACACGGCTATATGAGCAAATACAAGATAATTGTGACAATGGCAAACCTTGGCTATTTTGAAAAGCTGGTCATGGTTGTCGTGACCATAGAAGAATGGTTCCTTGCGGAATATCTGCATGCAGAACAACAAATAAATCATAATTGACGTCTAATTATTCAATCATTAGTAGTTCACAGAAGCAAGGTCTTTGTAAATTTCATTGTAATGTTTACAGATCACAGGAAGGAAACACACCATTCCAGCAAACATACAGCCAAGGCTCCACATATCCAAAGAGTAGTCATACCCTTGGAAATCAACAAGCAATTCAGGCCCCTTAAAATACCTGAATAAAGAAAAAACTCCAGTCAAAATATCTACAAGCTCAGACATAAGAGTTTATACATCCATCTGACTCTGATGAAGTTCGCTAACCTTACTACTCAAATATGCATAACTCTAGTCCATCAAAACAGCAAATTTTGACATGATGATTTTGCTAGATCAGAAGGGGATTCAAAATTTGGAAACAAACAGCAACTCTGCCAAATTAAGTAGCACAGATCTCCTGAAAACAAGGGAATGGCGGATGGCAGAACGATTTGTTGCGTAAGGTATATATTTCTTAAAAAAACAGTGAGCATTCTTGAATAGAAGAACTAGAACCTGATACAGGACCAAGAGATGCCTACATATAAATTACATATGAAACTTGGATACCGCATTGCTATAAATGACCAGAGCTACAAAATGTTATATTTTATCAACTTGCCTCGAAGCAACACGAACGTTGTACTCCTTCTCAGGAAAGTAAAACTCAGCAAGTCCCCAATCAATCAGGCGAAGCTTGCGAAGCTCATGGTCAATCATAACATTGTGAGGCTTGACATCACGATGCATAATTCCTTGGGAATGACAGTAATCTAATGCCTGAAATGTGAGCAGGCTGGCAATCAGTAAAACAACAACAAAAATGATGGAGATTACTTTTCTAGGTAAGAAATACAATCCATTAAAATGTTGTATAAGATTGAAAATCCTAGGGGGGGAACAAGTCCAGAACATGTAATGTGAACAACTAACCAAAAAAAATAGAACAGTAGGAGATCCTATATTTACAAGTTACAACAAACTAAAAGAAACTTAGTTTCATTTATAGAGACTAAGTGAAAATGAGCCAGTTATCTTACTGTATTCCAACAAGAAGCAAACAAAGTTCGGTAACTTATCAAATGAAAACTACATCAGCATAAGCATATGGAAGAAAGTTATGAAATTATCGCTAACACAATTCACTGGTTTGGCTATCTACTACCACTGCGACAAGTCTTTTTGCCAAGGAACTGGAGACACATTTGCACTTATTTTAATTAAAGATGTAGCTGAAAATTGTAGTGCCCTCATAAGCTATTTTTCTCTAGGAAAAAATAACCGAATTTTGAAGACACCTGGCTCGTCATATCAAAGAAAAACAGAAAGGCGATCAACAACTTGGGAGAGTATATACATGCCAGACTAGCCATGCAAGAAATAAGTTTTACTGTTGCGCTCAGCCTCACATTCAAAGTACTGGACATTCAGTATTACGGCCTTAAACATACCATGCTAGAGACACTACATTATCCTTCTACAGTTTCTGCACGTATTTATTGTAGCCAAATCCTCAACCCTATCCTCCATGTTTCAATAATCAATATACGAGGACCAACCCAGATAATTCACCGTCAGCAATTGATGTTGACCACATGTAACAATCGATAAGCACCACCCATGGGTCAGCCTCTCAAGGAACATATGCATGGAAAACAACTGAAACTCTCATAATAAAATCACAAGACGTGCAACTACAAAATAATTGCAGTAAAATTCATAACAGGGAAGATTTAGCTCATAGCAGTGTAAGACTGTTAGATGTGTACAACCACATAAATATATCACAACTTTATTATCTGCTAGATGTGATACAGGTTCAACACTTCTTCCAATGATTAAATAAAATAAGGTGTACCTTAAGAAGTTCATAAATATAGAACCGGATGTCATAGTCTGTAAATGTTGGATAGAGAACTTTGAAATCTGTGCTGTTTACATATTCAAATACCAAACTTGGAGTTTTTGATTGCTGGTCTCTGACGACATTAAGAAGCTTAATAATATTTGGACCACCACAAAGGTTCTGAAGAATCTTTATTTCCCTCTTTATCTGCATAAAAAAATCACATATTTGGATAGCACAAAGAACACGATAAGCAGGTAAATAGAGTTGAATGCAGCAGAAGGTGCATAGCCAACAAATGAGCAAGAGTGACATCATACACTTAAAGAAACAGGCGGAACTTGTCAGCTGAAAAGGGTATGAAGACTAATAACAGAGCTGATGCTAAACTGATCTCTAACGGTGATAAAATTAGAAGGTTTCGGTCCTAAAAAAAACATTAGCAGGTTTCGAACTAGTTAGTTGCATCATATGGTGCAAGTGGTTAGTCACAAGATGTGAGTTATGGATGTAAATGGACGAAGAAACATAAGATCCCTTGACCAGCTTGTTAATTGTACAGTTGTACCTATCAGCTGCAAGCTGAAAATTGTAGAAATGGCATTAAACAGGATAGGATGAAACTTTTCGGTAGACTAGTGAAGGAGGGATCCATAGTTAGAGAAGTAGGAAATGCAGAGTATGTAACCATCGAATTACGCCAAGTATTGATGTTATCAGCTGTAATATAATAGCAGACCATCAAAATGTGCTAATCTTCAAAGTACACAAGGATACCTTCTTTTTCTTAACAGGCTTGAGGATTTTAATGACGCAACGCTCATCGTTTGTTACATTAATCCCTTCAAAGACTTCACTGTATTTCCCTCTGCCTACTTTCCGCACGACCTCATAATCATCCTGCTCACTGAATGGGGAAGAACCATCAGTTAATCAAACTAAGTACATCGCTACAAGAAACAAGATATTCATTCCATAATTTTTTTTATTGTTTTTCACTCCGAAATTCACCAACTAAAAAAAAGGCTACAACACATGTCAAAATTTTGAAACAGTAAGCAAAAGTGGATTCACTACTGTGATAGCGATTGAGGGTCATATGACTACTGTTTAAACGTTCAAAGATTTTGTCCAATTGGGCATTTTGGTTGGTACAACTCCATTCTGTTTTGCTAAGACCGACCTACCTACAGTGATATTAAATGGCCTCCATCAATGCTATTTTGCAGGTGTTTTAGTCTTCTGGTATACAGTTCTCTGGATGCAGCCCCAGTCAAGGCATAATTCTAACAAGTACAACAGCTCAAACAACAAGCATAGTAAGACGACCCAAAATAGCAAAACACTCGTCAGTAGTATTCAAGAACAGCTCCAATCGAACCTCACACAGACACCTAAAACAACAAAATAATACTGTATGATCACAGCCCGATGACCAAAGGTTTTCAAATCCTACAGGCCAGAGTTCACTCCTATGACTCCTCATTGTATAATACACCGATCAATCAAGCAATATAATGAATGATCCACCCAGTCCGTTCCAATCTCTGCAATTGAACATATAAATCATCATACACCTTCGTACACAGCATGCACCGATATATCCCCCAGCAGTGACACATTGTTGTTCAATTAATTTTAGATGCGATCCTCCCGCGTAATCAGTTAATCACTCTACTCTAGATCATGGCACAGAAAGAAAAAAAACAGGAGCAGAGTGAGGCGCTAGTTTTATTTTTACCCCCATTGGACGGAGAGGGCCTCGTAGTCCCAGTACTCCCTGGGGCGGCGCACGTTCACGTCCGCGTAGACGCGGGCCGTCGACATGGCGGCCGCCACAACGGCCGACCCCGCGAAGCGGGCGCGGGGGAGGGAGCCCGCGTTCGCCGCCGCCCCCGCCGCAGCCGCAGCGAGGGCCGCGACGGTGCCTGTGGCGAGGGAGCCGACGGTGGCGAGGAGGGAGGGGAGTATGATGGCGGTGGTGGTGGGCTCGGGATTTTTGTTTCTTCTCTGTGCGCGTGGTTGGGTTTGGGGCTAGGTCGTGTCGTTCGGACGGGGACGGGCCTATATCACGGCGTGCGGGGGCGTCGCCGCCGGCTTGCCGCTGGTGGAGGGGTGCGTCGCGCCGGCCAAACCGGTTAACCTGTGCTTGATCGGTGACTGTGAGACGATGTTGAATCTGGATCAGAAAAATACGGCCACGGAGAAACCGGAGCAAAAATAGGTTGGAAAAATAATTCCCTCTTTTTAAGTTAGATTTTTTCTCTTTTTTATATGGGTAGGGATCTAGTACTTTTTTTTAGACAAGGTGAGGGATCTACTTTAAACTTAGAAAATTTCCGTCGGTTGAGACCTAGCAAAAGCATTTTATCTAGAAGCCCGGTCCAGTGACAAGCCCGAAAACCCGGTCCGGACACAAGCATTTTAGTCTAAGGAAATCAATAATTAAGCTAAAAGCTAAACAGAAGCCCAATTATGGCAGGATTATCTTTTCGGCTGAAAAACAAAACCTGAGCCTGCCCCAAGAGACAAGCCTGACCCGACACCACTCGGTTTTTCCGACTAGGTTGTTGAGATGCCAATGCCAAAGTTTGATGCTATCACTAAGTATTGTAAAAAAATACAAAATAATCACATAAAAGGTGTTTATTTTCAAGAAACGGGTTAAGGAGTTCAATGAGAAACACAAGGGTTCGGGGAAGAGACTTTGTGCCAAAGGGTACCTTTATCCTTTGATGGTAAAAAAAATCCTAACCGGAGGCGGTAGATTGTTTTCGGCATTGGGAATATCCATCCACCACGCTCCTTCCACGTTGTCCATGTGATTATGGTGATAATAGGGTGTAAGGCCATTTCCCTACTTTGTGTTTTGGATGATGATGACAACTCTTTGTTGGTCTAATCTTGTGCTAAGTGCTTCAGGTTCTCAGTGATTAGGTTTGCATCGATTAGCTATTCTCTCTGGAAGGAAAAGATCGAAGACGGTGTTTGTCTACATGTTTATCTCTTTGGTCGTAGGAAACCCGTACTATTAAGAGGGAATCCACATCAGAAGGAGTTGGGTGAATCATTGCACGTACACTTCTTCCTCACCCACCTTTGCCTTCCTTGTTGTGTGAGAGAGAGGTTCCCCCTTCTTTTTCAACTGTTGTTGTGTTCTCCCAGCGGTTGTACCGCTCGTTCGAGCGGTTGTACCGCTGGCCCTTGGCACTAACCCAACCACCACCCCAGGGGTGATACCCTGGGGTTGAACAGCCCAGTCATGACCAAGCGGTTGTACCGCTAACCCCGGACGGTGGTATCGCCACCGTGCTTAAACTTGACTGCGGTGTGTCATTGGCGGTTGTACCGGCCAGGTATCGCTCAACAACCGGCTCGGCTTCTATTTTGATGCGGTACATAGGCAGTGGTGGCCCGCTTGTTGAAGGAAATATGCCCTAGAGGCAATAATAAATTTATTATTTATTTCCTTATTTTCATGATACATGTTTATTATTCATGCTAGAATTGTATTAACCGGAAACTTGATACATGTGTGAATACATAGACAAACATAGTGTCACTAGTATGCCTCTACTTGACTAGCTCGTTGAATCAAAGATGGTTAAGTTTCCTAACCATAGACATGAGTTGTCATTTGATTAACGGGATCACATCATTAGAGAATGATGTGATTGACTTGACCCATTCCGTTAGCTTAGCACTTGATCGTTTAGTATGTTGCTATTGCTTTCTTCATGACTTATACATGTTCCTATGACTATGAGATTATGCAACTCCCGTTTACCGAAGGAACAATTTGTGTGCTACCAAACATCACAACGTAACTGGGTGATTATAAAGGTGCTCTACAGGTGTCTCTGAAGGTACTTGTTGAGTTGGCATATTTCGAGATTAGGATTTGTCACTCCGATTGTCGGAGAGGTATCTCTGGGCCCACTCGATAATACACATCACTATAAGCCTTGCAAGCATTATAACTAATGAGTTAGTTGCGGGATGATGTATTCTGGAACGATTAAAGAGACTTGCCGGTAACGAGGTTGAACTAGGTATTGAGATACCGACAATCGAATCTCGGGCAAGTAACCTACCGATGACAAAGGGAACAACGTATGTTGTTATGCGGTTTGACCGATAAAGATCTTCGTAGAATATGTGGGAGCCAATATGAGCATCCAGGTTCCGCTATTGGTTATTGACCAGAGACGTGTCTCGGTCATGTCTACATAGTTCTCGAACCCGTAGGGTCCGCACGCTTAACGTTCGGTGACGATCGGTATTATGAGTTTATGTGATTTGATGTACCGAAGGTAGTTCGGAGTCCCGGGTGAGATCGGGGACATGACGAGGAGTCTCGAAATGGCCGAGACATAAAGATCGATATATTGGACGACTATATTTGGACATCGGAAAGGTTCCGAGTGATTCGGGTATTTTCGGGGGTACCGGGGAGTTACGGGAATACGAGGAAGAAGCAATGAGCCTCATGGGCCAAGTGGTGGAAGAGAGGAGACAGGGCGCGCGCCCCCCCTAGCCCAAACCGAATTGGACTAGGGGGCCGGCCCCCCTTTCCTCCTTTTCCTCCCTCTCCTTCCTTCTCCTTCTCCTCCTTCCTTTTCTCCTCCTAGTAGGAGTAGGAAAGGGGAGTCCTACTCCTACTAGGAGGAGGACTCCTCCTCTTGGCGCGCCTTACAGGGGCCGGCCGGCCTCCCCCCTTGCTCCTTTATATACGGGGGCAGGGGGCACCCTAGAACACATAAGTTGATCATTGATCTCTCTTAGCCGTGTGCGGTGCCCCCTCCACCATAATCCACCTCGGTCATATCGTAGCGGTGCTTAGGCGAAGCCCTGCGTCGGTAGCATCATCATCACCGTCATCACGCCGTCGTGCTGACGGAACTCTCCCTTGAAGCTCTGCTGGATCGGAGTTCGTGGGACGTTGTGACGCCTGGATAATTAAGCTACAGTAACCCTCTACTAATGATGCCACGTCACCACTATTATTGTTGTTAAAATCACTCTGGTTCAAATCCCGTTCGAATTCAAAATTCGAAATCAAGTCAAACGTTAAAGGTTTTCAAATATTAAAACTAAAATGTTTGGTTGGTGCCAAATAATGCATAGGTAATTGTTGTCGAGAAACCACACTTTTATAAAATGTTTAAGTAAACTAAAATGAATAAAACAATTAAATAAATGCCTTTTGAATTTTATAAAATATTAAACTATTTTGTTCAGGGGTAAAACTTTTTTAAGACAGTAGTTGGAATTGTAACTCCATTTTAGGTGTGGGTTTTATTTTTGTAAAACTATAAAGTATTAAAGAAATAAAAGCAAACAGAAAAGACAAAAGAGAAAATAAAACAGAATAAAAATAAAACCCCCAGGCTAGTTGGGCCTCGCCCAGCCAGTGGCCTGCCAGGCCGGCCCACTCCCTCCCCTGGCCTATAACCCCCTGGGGGCACCGAACCCTAGCCCGATCCCCACTTCCCCCCCCCCACGATCCCCTCTCCTCCCTCTCTCCCCCTCGATCCATCCAGATCGGGCTCCGACCCCGGTGCCCCGCTGCCCACCTCGGCGTCGGCGTTCCCTGACGCCGCTCGTCGTCTCCAGCACCGCCCCGCCATCGTCGCCTCGACCCCGTTGCTCGCCTCCCCGTCCTCACCCCTCCTCGATCCAGAACTGGATCGGGGCACGACCCCGCCGCCCGGACCGACTGCGCCGTCGCCGCCCGAGGACCTCGTCGGAGGCCACGACGCCGGAGCTCCCTCGCCGGCCTGCTTCCTCCTCCCCACCGGTCTGCCTCCACTCCGTCCCCGTCGTCCCCGTCGTCCCCGTCTCGAGCACCGCGGCCCTTGACCCTACGAACCCCGGTGAGGCCCCGGGCCTCTCCCCCTCCACCTCTTCCCCTCCGTCGTCGTGCACACTCGCCGACCGGGCCCCGAACGTGCTCACCGCATCGGCGCATGCCTCTGACCACCGCCCCGTACGCGCGCTCACCGCGCTCACCGCATCCTCGCCTCGCCCGGCGCGCCTCCGCACGCGCCCACGGCCGCGCTGCCCTGCTGTCGTGCGGCCGCGGCTCCCTCCCTATCCGTCACCGCATCGCCCCTCATCGCGCTCGTCGGAGCTCCCCTACAGCCTCTGCGCCGCCTCGTGACCGTGCTCCCGCTCGATCCCTGGCCTCGCCCGCAGCCCCCCTGTGGCTGCTGCTCCAGCAGTGGTCGCGACCACAGCCGCCGCCGACGCTGAACCCCGTAATCCGCGCCATTCGGACAGCACCCAACGCCCGACGCCGGCGCCCCGCCGTGGCCGAGGCCGATGCCCCGGTTCACCGAGACGGGCGTCCCGCCAGCGCCCAGATGGGCTGTGCCCTGTGCCCGTTAGCGGGCAAACCCGCTAAGCCCCTAGGGCCTATGACAAACGGGGCCCAGCCCCAGAACGTTTTATTAAAAAAATTAATTAATAATAATTAATTAATTAATTAATTAATTAAACATAATTAGATTAATCTAATCAATAATTAACCTAATTAACTATTAGTTAATTAATCAGTCAATGACATGCGGGACCCTCACGTCAGTTTGACCCAGTCAACGCCCTGTTGACTGCTGACGTTCAGCACACACTATTCTGGAGAATGCTGAATTAAAATAATTAATTAAATTCTAAAAATGATTAAATCTTTAAAAATGAATATAAAATAAACCGTAACTCGGATGAAAATGTTTTGTACATGAAAGTTGCTCAGAACGACGAGACGAATCCGAATACGCAGCCCGTTCGTCAGCCACATGTCCCTAGCATAGCAAACATGCAACATTTCACCTCTGTTTCATCTGTCCGAAAACGCGAAACGCCGGGGATACTTTCCCGGATGTTTCCCCCCTTCGTTGGTATCACCTACTACCGCGTTAGGGCACACCTAGCACCGCGTATTGCCATGTTACGCTTTGTGATGCTTTGATTGCTCTGTTATTTATTGTGTTCCCCCTCCGTTACTTCTTTCCGGTAGACCCCGAGACTGCCGGCGACCCCCAGTTCGACTACGGAGTTGACGACCCCTCCTTCTTGCCAGAGCAACCAGGCAAGCCCCCCCCCCTTGATCACCAGATATCGCCTATTCTTCTCTATACTGCTTGCATTAGAGTAGTGTAGCATGTTACTGCTTTCCGTTAATCCTATTCTGATGCATAGCCTGTCATTGTTGCTACAATTGTTGATACCTTACCCGCAATCCTAAATGCTTAGTATAGGATGCTAGTATTCCATCTGTGGCCCTACATTCTTATCCGTCAGCCATGCTATACTATCGGGCCGTGATCACTCGGGAGGTGATCACGGGTATATACTTGCATATACATACTATACAGATGGTGACTAAAGTCGGGTCGGCTCATTGAGTACCCGCGGTTGATTCACGGATTGGGGGCTGAAAGGACATACTTTCCCGACGGCCCTCTGGGTGGATCTTTGTGGCGGAGCGACAGGGCAGGTTGAGACCGCCTAGGTGAGACGTGGGCCTGGCCCTGGACGGCGTCCGCGGTTACTTTAAAATAACACGCTTAACGAGTTCTTGTATTTGATCTGAGTCTGGCCATTTTGTCTATACGCACTAACCAACTACGTGGGAAAGTTATGGGCACTCGACGTCGTGGCATCAGCCGAAGCTCTTCTTGACATCAGCGACGGAGCGGCGCGCGCCGGATTGGACTGGAACGCCTGCTAGGCTAGGTCTGCTTCCGGCCGCGTACGCAACGTGCATGTGTGCAATGGGCGATGGGCCCAGACCCCTGCGCGCATAGGATTTAGACCGGCGTGCTGACCTCTCTGTTGAGCCTAGGTGGGGCTGCGACGTGTCGATCTTCCGAGGCCGGGCATGACCCAGAAAAGTGTGTCCGGCCAAATGGGATCGAGCGTGTTGGGTTATGTGGTGCACCCCTGCAAGGAAGTTTATCTATTCGAATAGCCGTGTCCCTCGGTAAAAGGACGACCCAGAGTTGTACCTTGACCTTATGACAACTAGAACCGGATACTTAATAAAACACACCCTTCCAAGTGCCAGATACAACCCGGTGATCGCTCTCTAACAGGGCGACGAGGAGGGGATCGCCGGGTAGGATTATGCTATGCGATGCTACTTGGTGCACTTACCATCTACTCTCTCCTACATGCTGCAAGATGGAGGTGGCCAGAAGCGTAGTCTTCGACAGGATTAGCTATCCCCCTCTTATTCTGGCATTCTGCAGTTCAGTCCATCGATATGGCCCTTTACACATATACCCATGCATATGTAGTGTAGCTCCTTGCTTGCGAGTACTTTGGATGAGTACTCACGGTTGCTTTTCTCCCTCTTTTCCCCTTTCTATACCTGGTTGTCGCAACCAGATGCTGGAGTCCAGGAGCTAGAGATCCTGAGGATGATTCTACATGGAGTTCGGCTTCGAGGAGTAGTTAGGAGGTCCCAGGCAGGAGGCCTTGCCTTTTGGATCGTTGCTACTTTTGTGCTAGCCTTCTTAAGGCAAACATGTTTAACTTATGTCTGTACTCAGATATTGTTGCTTCCGCTGACTCGTCTATGATCGAGCACTTGTATTCGAGCCCTCGAGGCCCCTGGCTTGTATTATGATGCTTGTATGACTTATTTATGTTTTAGAGCTGTGTTGTGATATCTTCCCGTGAGTCCCTGATCTTGATCGTACACGTTTGCGTGCATGATTAGTGTACGATTGAATCGGGGGCGTCACAAGTTGGTATCAGAGCCGACTGCCTGTAGGAATTCCCCTTCCACACTCCTTGGCCGGAGTCGAGTCTAGACATTGCAAAAACTTTTACTAACATGGCTGTGTGTCTTACGGGCCCACGTCGCCATTGGGTGGTACTAGGATCTTTTACTCCTCGATCCTTACTCTGGGACTCTGATCTCTCTTCTATTCGGGTTAAAATGAATTTTGCTAAATTTAACATTAGGATCTCGTTATCACTTTCACCTGGAGAGCACCTTATTACCGATGATCGTCTGCTGCATCAGAAGACCCTGAAGATACTCTCCATTGTTAACCCGAGAACTTGTGTTCATCGCGTTTGCAATTCCCCTTCGACCGTCAACCCTTATGGATAACTACATGCAGTTGTCATTCTTACATTCACCCCTAGTTGTTCTTGTTATTACAAGATACCCCAAAATTCTCTCTATTGTTCTGAAAATCCTTTGAGATACTGCCTTGCAGTTCCTTGCCACCTGAATACCCCTACGGATAATTTCTCGCCCTTATCGAGTATCCGTTCATCCCCAGTTGTTCATGTGTTTCACAATGGTCCTCGAAATACTATTCGATCCTCCAAAAATCCTTAGTAGCTTATTGCTCTGCAATACTTGTCTGCTTGTATTATGGATGCTTTCCATATGTCTGGCAATATTCGTTAGTAACCTTAGGCACCATCATTTTGATCCTATTGATTCAACATGAGTGCGAATGCACGCAACCATCAGTTGATCCTTTTAAAATTGTTTTTCCGACTCAGACGTCATTCCGGACAAGAGTTGGGTCTCGGCAATTCAAACCTTTATTGATTGTCCAACTAAGTGCTTTCAACTTATCCATCCTTGATCAGAGCGTCTGCTTCTGATCCTTCATTTTGGAAACCATAATTTCTTTCTATTTAAGCATCAGACTAATCAGGTGATTCTTGAATCTGATGCTTCTGTATTCTTTCTTTCTCTGAGTGAGTACCGATACTCACATCAGCTCTGTTGTGGATCGTCCGATCCATTGTTGGATTTTTATCCGACAGTGTCCTTCATATTAAATCACCTTGTGAGTTCTTCCCCTGATACATAATGCCTTTGGTAAATTGTATCCTCTGCTTGGCCAACCATGCTCTGCTTTCGAGCTTGTGTATTTACTTTTGAAACTTGTGGTATATGTTACTAAGTTGCCCGATGGGTTGAACCTATGCCTTCCCCTAATCCGCGAGAACCCGAAAGTTTGCACAAGTCATACTCTTCCGGTGTTCTACCAGATAAAATTCCAACACTACAGTTATATCAAAGCGAGAGGTGAATGAAATGATCTGCATTAAAGAAGTGGGAGTCGACCTTGAACTTTGTGTTCATGCCCATGAAAATGATGTAGACCGTCTCGGAAGCTTCTTGCAAAATGATTATCCAGCTGTATGATTCTTTCAGTATTCTTGAAATTGATTCCTTACAGTTATGATTCCGACCATGCTGTCCTGATCTGATATATCTGATGGGAATTCATTCCAGTGCCTCGTCTATTTTTGGCAAGGTTGAAGTATCTAGTGTCATAGGTCAATGGCCCAGTTCTACTTCTATCATGTTCTACCTTCGAGTATTACCCCCTGGGATCTCGGAGATGTCTTGCCTTTGCACCACATCTTACTAACTTTGTTGGAGTAATGTCTTTCCTTGTCGTAATCACTCTACGGGTTCTAGGTTGTTGTCAACAGAGGACACCGACTAGTGAAATTATTTCGCACTACAAGTCAAATACCCCTAGTATTTTTACTGGGAAAATTCTGAACCCAATTTGGTCATTCCTAGACTATCGGCTGCATCCTGGTCTTGCTATCTTTAACTGTGCTACCTCGTCCTTCTCTGGTGCACAAATTCTACAGTGTGTGAGCACGACTTACGTCGAGCTTTCAACATCTTGTTGCTTGTCTTGAAAGGCAACTTTGGTTCTGAGCTTGCTTCTTATATATTGATCCTATAACTTGCCACTTCGTCATTTCCTTGCTTGTTGCCGTTGTTGTTTGATTGCATCCTCTTGAAACCTCCCGGCAAATGTGTCGGATCACCTTCAACACTTTGACTTCTTCCGAGATGTCAACTGTGTTCACGATGAGAAATACCCTCCTTGCCCTCGATGATTTTTATTATCATCGACAACACCCTTGACTTCCTTTCAGCGCGAACTTGTCCACATTATGAATACAACTTGCTCTCCAGCTAGTATTGTGTTCTACCTCGAAGTATTACTGTCTTTTCTGTCGAGAATGTAGTGGGGATTGCTCCACCTCTTAAGAATTCTTGGTATAGTGATACTTCTCACCGTCACCATTCTTTCTTCGTCCCCATGTTGATTCTAACCGGGATACTGGCAAGTGAATGGTGATGTTTGGATTCTATACTTCTAGCAACCCTATTGCTTTGGAGATATTGATCGACATTTCATTCTTAGACCATTGGTTATCGAATCACCATTCCAACATTGATCACGCTACCTAAGCCCAATATTCGGGTGCACCTTTCAACCAATGTTTAATTGGGTATGTTTTCCTCGAGCATACCTCATTATATCATTTGATCTGACAAATGTTATCTCCTTGCTCACATATTTGTGGAAATCCATCTTTTGGAATTCTCGATGGATTGTCGCCAAGTCCATCTGCCACCTCCTCATCCTCTCCTTGGTTTAATTATGAACTATTGTTTCAGGAAACCGCTCCCATAGTTCATTTCCTGAGAATCTTACGATGTCTTCTCGTCAATTTGTGTCGCACCTTTTTCTTCTCAGGCATCCTGAGTCTGAGTTATCCTGACACCAATCAGATCTGAATCTCGGTCAGATATGATGGTTGGAACATATTTCCGAGAGTTATAACATTGGCCTATTTATGACCCGGTAAGGTGATGTCATGCCAAACACACCTGGCCGGAGGACCTATTGTTATAAGTTTTCCTTTTAGCAAGGTTAGCTATTCTTCCATGAGGAAATTGTAAGACTTATTCTATAAGTTGTTCCTAATAAGTCCTTTGTGTATCTAGAGTCTGACCTTTGCCTGAAGATCATGTCAATGCTATCTCGAAGCATGTATGTGGTACTCCGATTTTCAATAAGAACATCTGAAGCACCATGCTGAATTTTCTTTATCAAATTATCCAAACACCGTTGTAAGGGTAATGTCATGAAATTTCTCCCCCCTTTCCTAAATGGTTTTCCACATTATATCATGTCGTGGATATCATGCTCTGTTTGTCCTTGGGAAGTATATACCCCCTGAAATATGTGTTTAAACACATTTTCCTTTCCATTGTTCTGTTTAATCTGATAATCATATTTTCCTTTCCATTGGTTGGCTTAACATTTCTGGTGATCATTATGATCTAAGCAGTATTAATTCCCTGCTTGTGCAAACACCTCGGAGTACAACTCTGTCAGTAAGACCCGGTTACTATTGTTGGTGACATTCCGGTAACCACCGATGGACGAGAACTTTGCCTATTGGTCCACCTCGTTTCAACGAGCAGAAAAATGGTTCTCTTCGTCCCTCGCCCTTGGTACCGATGATGTTGCTGACATATAACTGACAGGCTACCCTTTGACATGCCTTGCTTGCATGATCACGCAAAACATCTCCGCCCTTCCTACTTTTAACTCACATGGTGGGCCCATAACCCACAGTTCCACAGGATTGAAACCTGACTCTCCTGTACAACCCTGTTTCTCATGGTTTTTCCCCACGCTTGGCTTCATATTTAATTCACGAGCCACATTCCTAGTGATCTATTCTGGTATCAGACACAATACTTATTCCCGTTGTTTTGAACCCCTTTCACGCCTTGTTTCAGGCATCGGACGATTGCCTGCCCGCTCGAAACTTCCCACAATACCTCCTTTATTTACTCTTGATATTTTCTTAAGTTTCAATTCGAGAGTTACTTTCCACCTTCCCCTGATGTTATCGACCAGATAGTCAACCTTGCAGAGGTCCGTTCTCCCGGGATACCCACCCTTTATTCTTTCGTAAGTATGAAGGAGTTCCCGAAGCAGCGAAATGAAGACACCAACGTAATGAATTGACCTCTTCGAGAAGAGTAACCAAGACCAAGAAGACTCGTTAGAATTCGTAACCAGATCTTCCCCCTTACTCCGCCTCCTAAATCTCGGGACGAGATTTCTTGTAGTGGAGGAGAATTGTGACGCCCGGATAATTAAGCTACAGTAACCCTCTACTAATGATGCCACGTCACCACTATTATTGTTACTAAAATCACTCTGGTTCAAATCCCGTTCGAATTCAAAATTCGAAATCAAGTGAAACGTTAAAGGTTTTCAAATATTAAAACTAAAATGTTCGGTTGGTGCCAAATAATGCATAGGTAATTGTTGTCGAGAAACCACACTTTTATAAAATGTTTAAGTAAACTAAAATGAATAAAATAGTAGATAAAACAATTAAATAAATGCCTTTTGAATTTTATAAAATATTAAACTATTTTGTTCAGGGGTAAAACTTTTTAAGACAGTAGTTGGAATTGTAACTCCATTTTAGGTGTGGGTTTTATTTTTGTAAAACTATAAAGTATTAAAGAAATAAAAGCAAACAGAAAAGACAAAAGGGAAAATAAAACATAAATAAAAATAAAACCCCCAGGCTAGTTGGGCCTCGGCCCAGCCAGTGGCCTGCCAGGCCGGCCCACTCCCTCCCCTAGCCTATAACCCCTTGGGGGCACCAAACCCTAGCCCCATCCCCACTCCCCCCACGATCGCCTCTCCTCCCTCTCTCCCTCTCGATCCATCTAGATCGGGCTCCGACCCCGGTGCCCCGCTGCCCACCTCGCCGTCGGCGTTCCCTGACGCCGCTCGTCGTCTCCAGCACCGCCCCGCCATCGTCGCCTCGACCCCGTTGCTCGCCTCCCCGTCCTCACCCCCTCCCCAATCCAGAACTGGATCGGGGCACGACCCCGCCGCCCGGACCGACTGCGTCGTCGCCGCCCGAGGACCTCGTCGGAGGCCACGACACCGGAGCTCCCTCGCCGGCCTGCTTCCTCCTCCCCACCGGTCTGCCTCCACTCCGTCCACGTCGTCCCCGTCCCCCCACCTCGAGCACCGTGGCCCTTGACCCTGCGAACCCCGGTGAGGCCCCGGGCCTCTCCCCCATCCACCTCTTCCCCTCCGTCGCCGTGCACACTCGCCGACCGGGCCCGAACGTGATCACCGCATCGGCGCATGCCTCTGACCACCGCCGCGTACGCGCGCTCACCGCGCTCACCGCATCCTCACCTCACCTGGCGCGCCTCCGCACGCGCCCACAGCCGCGCTGCCCTGCTGTCGTGCGGCCGCGGCTCCCTCCCTATCCGTCACCGCGTCGCCCCTCGCCGCGCTCGTCGGAGCTCCCCTACGGCCTCTGCGCCGCCTTGTGACCGTGCTCCCGCTCGATCCCTGGCCTCGCCCGCAGCCCCCCTGTGGTTGCTGCTCCAGCAGTGGCCGCGACCACAGCCGCCGCCGACGTTGAACCCCGTAATCCGCGCCATTCGGACAGCACCCAACGCCCGGCGCCAGCGCCCCGCCGTGGCTGAGGTCGATGCCCCGGTTCACCTAGACGGGTGTCCCGCCAGCGCCCAGACGGGCTGTGCCCTGTGCCCGTTAGCCGGCAAACCCGCTAAGCCCCAAGGGCCTGTGACAAACGGGGCCCAGCCCCAGAACGTTTTATTAAAAAAAAATTAATTAATTAATTAATTAAATAAATAAATAAATAACTTAATTAAACATAATTAGATTAATCTAATCAATAATTAACCTAATTAACTGTTAGTTAATTAATCAATCAATGACATGCGGGACCCTCACATCAGTTTGACCCAGTCAACGCCCTGTTGACTGCTGACGTCATGCTGACGTCAGCACACACTATTCTGGATAATGTTGAATTAAAATAATTAATTAACTTCTAAAAATGATTAAATCTTTAAAAATGAATATAAAATAAACCGTAACTCGGATGAAAATGTTTTGTACATGAAAGTTGCTCGGAACGACGAGACAAATCCGAATACGCAGCCCGTTCGTCAGCCACATGTCCCAAGCATAGAAAACATGCAACATTTCACCTCTGTTTCATCTGTCCGAAAATGCGAAACGTCGGGGATACTTTCCCGGATGTTTCCCCCCTTCGTTGGTATCACCTACTACCGCGTTAGGGCACACCTAGCACCGCGTATTGCCATGTTACGCTTTGTGATGCTTTGATTGCTCTGTTATTTATTGTGTTCCCCCTCCGTTACTTCTTTCCGGTAGACCCCGAGACTGCCGGCGACCCCCAGTTCGACTACGGAGTTGACGACCCCTCCTTCTTGCCAGAGCAACCAGGCAAGCCCCCCCCCTTGATCACCAGATATCGCCTATTCTTCTCTATACTGCTTGCATTAGAGTAGTGTAGCATGTTACTGCTTTCCGTTAATCCTATTCTGATGCATAGCCTGTCATTGTTGCTACAATTGTTGATACCTTACCCGCAATCCTAAATGCTTAGTATAGGATGCTAGTATTCCATCTGTGGCCCTACATTCTTATCCGTCAGCCATGCTATACTATCGGGCCGTGATCACTCGGGAGGTGATCACGGGTATATACTTGCATATACATACTATACAGATGGTGACTAAAGTCGGGTCGGCTCATTGAGTAACCGCGGTTGATTCACGGATCGGGGGCTGAAAGGACATACTTTCCCGACGGCCCTCTGGGTGGATCTTTGTGGCGGAGCGACAGGGCAGGTTGAGACCGCCTAGGTGAGACGTGGGCCTGGCCCTGGACGGCGTCCGCGGTTACTTTAAAATAACACGCTTAACGAGTTCTTGGTATTTGATCTGAGTCTGGCCATTTGGTCTATACGCACTAACCAACTACGTGGGAAAGTTATGGGCACTCGACGTCGTGGCATCAGCCGAAGCTCTTCTTGACATCAGCGACGGAGCGGCGCGCGCCGGATTGGACTGGAACGCCTGCTAGGCTAGGTCTGCTTCCGGCCGCGTACGCAACGTGCATGTGTGCAATGGGCGATGGGCCCAGACCCCTGCGCGCATAGGATTTAGACCGGCGTGCTGACCTCTCTGTTGAGCCTAGGTGGGGCTGCGACGTGTCGATCTTCCGAGGCCGGGCATGACCCAGAAAAGTGTGTCCGGCCAAATGGGATCGAGCGTGTTGGGTTATGTGGTGCACCCCTGCAAGGAAGTTTATCTATTCGAATAGCCGTGTCCCTCGGTAAAAGGACGACCCGGAGTTGTACCTTGACCTTATGACAACTAGAACCGGATACTTAGTAAAACACACCCTTCTAAGTGCCAGATACAACCGGTGATCGCTCTCTAACAGGGCGACGAGGAGGGGATCGCCGGGTAGGATTATGCTATGCGATGCTACTTGGTGCACTTACCATCTACTCTCTCCTACATGCTGCAAGATGGAGGTGGCCAGAAGCGTAGTCTTCGACAGGATTAGCTATCCCCCTCTTATTCTGGCATTCTGCAGTTCAGTCCACCGATATGGCCCTTTACACATATACCCATGCATATGTAGTGTAGCTCCTTGCTTGAGAGTACTTTGGATGAGTACTCATGGTTGCTTTTCTCCCTCTTTTCCCCTTTCTATACCTGGTTGTCGCAACCAGATGCTGGAGTCCAGGAGCTAGAGATCCCGAGGATGATTCTACATGGAGTTCGGCTTCGAGGAGTAGTTAGGAGGTCCCAGGCAAGAGGCCTTGCCTTTTCGATCGTTGCTACTTTTGTGCTAGCCTTCTTAAGGCAAACATGTTTAACTTATGTCTGTACTCAGATATTGTTGCTTCCGCTGACTCGTCTATGATCGAGCACTTCTATTCGAGCCCTCGAGGCCCCTGGCTTGTATTATGATGCTTGTATGACTTATTTATGTTTTAGAGTTGTGTTGTGATATCTTCCTGTGAGTCCCTGATCTTGATCGTACACGTTTGCGTGTATGATTAGTGTACGATTGAATCGGGGGCGTCACAGACGTCATCGAGCTGAACGTGTGCTGAACTCGGAGGTGTCGTGCGTTCGGTACTTGGATCGGTCGGATCATGAAGACGTACGACTACATCAACCGCGTTGTCATAACGCTTTCGCTTTCGGTCTACGAGGGTACGTGGACACACTCTCCCCTCTCGTTGCTATGCATCACCATGATCCTGTGTGTGCGTAGGATTTTTTTTGAAATTACTACGTTTCTCAACAGTGGCATCCGAGCCAGGTTTTATGCATAGATGTTATATGCACGAGTAGAACACAAGTGAGTTGTGGGCGATACAAGTCATACTGCTTACCAGCATGTCACACTTTGGTTCGGCGGTATTGTTGGATGAAGCGGCCCGGATCGACATTACGCGTACGCTTACGCGAGACTGGTTCTACCGACGTGCTTCGCACACAGGTGGCTGGCGGGTGTCAGTTTCTCCAACTTTAGTTGAATCGAGTGTGGCTATGCCCGGTCCTTGTTGAAGGTTAAAACAACACAAACTTGACGAAATATCGTTGTGGTTTTGATGCGTAGGTAAGAACGGTTCTTGCTCAGCCCGTAGTAGCCACGTAAAACTTGCAGCAACAAAGTAGAGGACGTCTAACTTGTTTTTGCAGGGCATGTTGTGATGTGATATGGTCAAGACGTGATGAGATATAAATTGTTGTATGAGATGATCATGTTTTGTTGAAGTTATCGGCAACTGGCAGAAGCCTTATGGTTATCTCTTTATTGCATAAGATGCAAGCGCCAAATAATTGCTTTACTTTATCGCTATGCAATAGCAATAGTTGCAAGAGCAATAATTGGTGAGACGACCATGTGACAACACGTTGATAGAGATCAAGATGATGGAGATCATGGTGTCATGCCGGTGACGATAAAGATCATGACGGTACTTTGGAGATGGAGATCAAAGGCGCAAGATGATCATGGCCATATCATGTCACATATTTTGATTGCATATGATGTTTATCTTTTATACATCTTATTTTGCTTAGTTCGACGGTAGCTTTATAAGATGATCCCTTACTAAAATTTCAAGGTATAAGTGTTCTCCCTGAGTATGCACCGTTGCGATAGTTCTTCGTGCTAAGACACCATGTGATGATCGGGTGTGCTAAGCTCTACGTTCAAATACAATGGGTGCAAGACAGTTTTGCACACGCAGAATACTCGGGTTAAACTTGACGAGCCTAGCATATGCAGATATGGCCTCGGAACACTGGAGACCGAAAGGTCGAGCGTGAATCATATAGTAGATATGATCAACATAGTGATGTTCACCATTGAAAACTACTCCATCTCACTTGATGATCGGACATGGTTTAGTTGATTTGGCTCACGTGATCATTTAGATGACTAGAGGGATGTCTATCTAAGTGGGAGTTCTTAAGTAATATGATTAATTGAACTTTAATTTATCATGAACTTAGTCCTCATAGTATTTGCATAACTATGTTGTAGATCAATAGCTCGCGATGTTGCTCCCCGTTTAATTTTGATATGTTCCTAGAGAAAATAAGTTGAAAGAATAGTAGCAAAGATGCGGACTAGCTCCGTGATCTGAGGATTATCCTCATTGCTGCACAGAAAAATTATGTCCTTGATGCACCTCTAGGTGACAGAACTGTTGCAGGAGCAGATGCAGACGTTATGAACGTTTTGACAAAAGCTCGGTATGATGACTACTTGATAGTTTAGTGCACCATGCTTTACGGCTTAGAACCGGGACTTCAAAAATGTTTTGAACGCCACGGAGCATATAAGTTGTTCCAAGAGTTGAAATTTGTATTTCATACTCATGCCCGTGTCGAGAGGTATGAGACCTCAGACAATACTTTGCCTACAAGATGGAGGAGAATAGCTCAACCAGTGAGCATGTGCTCAGATTGTCTGGGTACTACAATTGCTTGAATCAAGTGGGAGTTAATCCTCCAGATAAGATAGTAATTGACAAGGTTCTCTAGTCACTATCACCAAGTTACTAGAACTTTGTGATGAACTATAATATGCAAGGGATGACGAAAACAATTCCCAAGCTCTTCACGATACTAAAATCGGCGAAGGTAGAAATCAAGAATAACATCAAGTGTTGATGGTTGACAAGACCACTAGTTTCAAGAAAAAGGGCAAAGGGAAGAAGGGGAACTTCAAGAAGAACGGCAAGCAAGTTGCTGCTCAAGTGAAGAAGCCCAAGTCTGGACCTAAGCCTGAGACTAAGTGCTTTTACTTCAAAGGGACTGGTCACTGGAAGCGGAACTACCCCAAGTATTTGGCGGATAAGAAGGATGGCAAAGTGAACAAAAGTATATTTGATATACATGTTATTGATGTGTGCTTTACTAGTGTTTATAGCAACCCCTCGGTATTTGATACTGGTTCAGTTGCTAAAAGCAGTAACTCAAAATGGGAGTTGCAGAATGAACAGAGACTAGTTAAGGGTGAAGTGCCGATGTGTGTTGGAAGTGGTTCCAAGATTGATATGATCATCATCGCACACTCCCTATACTTTCGGGATTAGTGTTGAACCTAAATACATGTTATTTGGTGGTTGGGTTGAGCATGAATATGATTTGATCATGTTTATTGCAATACGGTTATTCATTTAAATTAGAGAATAATTGTTGTTCTGTTTACATGAATAAAACCTTCTATGGTCATACACCCAATGAAAATGGTTCGTTGGATCTCGATCGTAGTGATACACATATTCATAATATTGAAGCCAAAAGATGCAAAGTTAAATAATGATAGTGCAACTTATTTGTGGCACTGCCGTTTAGGTCATATTGGTGTAAAGCGCATGAAGAAACTCAATGCTGATGGGTTTTTGGAATCACTTGATGCTTGCGAACCATGCCTCATGGTGCAAGATGACTAAGACTCCGTTCTCCGGAACAATGGAGCGAGCAACAGATTTGTTGGAAATAATACATACTGATGTATGCAGTCCGATGAGTGCTGATGCTCGCGGCGGGTATCGTTATTTTCTGACCTTCACAGATGATTTGAGCAGATATGGGTATATCTACTTGATGAAACATAAGTCTGAAACATTTGAAAAGTTCAAAGAATTTGAGAGTGAAGTGGAAAATCATCGTAACAAGAAAATAAAGTTTCTACGATCTGATCATGGAGGAGAATATTTGAGTTACGAGTTTGGTATTCATTTGAAATAATGCGGAATAGTTTCGCAACTCACGCCACCTGGAACACCACTGCGTAATGGTGTGTGTCCGAACATCATAACCATACTTTATTAGATATGGTGCGATCTATGATGTCTCTTGCCGATCTACCACTATCGTTTTGAGGTTATGCATTAGAGACATCTGCATTCACGTTAAAAAGGGCACCATCTAAATCCGTTGAGATGACACCGTATGTACTGTGGTTTAGCAAGAAACCTAAGCTGTCGTTTCTTAAAAGATTGGGGTTGCGATGCTTATGTGAAAAAGTTTCATCCTGATAAGCTCAAACCCAAATCGGAGAAATATGTCTTCATAGGATACCCAAAGGAGACAGTTGGGTACACCTTCTATCACAGATCCGAAGGCAAGACATTCATTGCTAAGAATGGATCCTTTCTAGAGAAGGAGTTTCTCTCAAAAGAAGTGAGTGGGAGGAAAGTAGAACTTGATGAGGTAATTGTACCTGCTCCCGAATTGGAAAGTAGTTCATCACTGAAATCAGTTCCAGTGATGCTTACACCAATTAGTGAGGAAGTTAATGATGATGATCATGAAGCTTCAGATCAAGTTACTACCGAACCTCGTAGGTCAACCAGAATACATTCCGCACCAGAGTGGTACGGTAATCCTATTCTGGAGTTCATGTTACTTGACCATGACGAACCTACGAACTATGAGGAAGCGATGATGAGCCCAGATTCCGCGAAATGGCTTGAGGCCATGAAATCTGAGATGGGATCCATGTATGAGAACAAAGTGTGCACTTTGGTTGACTTGCACGATGATCGGCAAAGCCATAGAAAATAAATGGATCTTCAAGAGGAAGACGGACGCTGATAGTAGTGTTACTATCTACAAACCTAGACTTGTCTAAAAAGGTTTTTACAAAGTTCAAGGTGTTAACAACGATGAGATTTTCTCACTCGTAGCGATGCTTAATTCTGTCCGAATCATGTTAGTAAATTGCCACATTTTATGAAATCTGGCAAATGGATATCAAAACTACATTCCTTAATGGATTTCTTAAAGAAGAGTTGTATATGATGCAAACCAGAAGGTTTTGTCGATCCTAAAGGTGCTAACAAAATATGCAAGCTCCAGCGATCCATTTATGGACTGGTGCAAGCATCTCGGAGTTGGAATATACACTTTGATGAGTTGATAAAAGCATATAGTTTTATACTAACTTGCGGTGAAGCCTTTATTTACAAGAAAGTGAGTGGGAGCACTACAACATTTCTGATAAGTATATGTGAATGACATATTGTTGATTGGAAATCATGTAGAATTTTCTGGAAAGCATAAAGGAGTATTTGAAAGGAGTTTTTCAAAGAAAGACCTCGGTGAAACTACTTATATATTGAGCATCAAGATCTATAGAGATAGATCAAGACGCTTGATAAGTTTTTTCAATGAGTACATACCTTGACAAGATTTTGAAGTAGTTCAAAATGGAACAGTCAAAGAAAGAGTTCTTGCCTGTGTTACAAGGTGTGAAATTGAGTAAGACTCAAAGCCCGACCACGGCAGAAGATAGAAAGAGAATGAAAGTCATTCCCTATGCCTCAGCCATAGGTTCTATAAAGTATGCCATGCTGTGTACCAGATCTATTGTATACCCTACACTGAGTTTGGCAAGGGAGTACAATAGTGATCTAGGAGTAGATCACTGGACAGCGGTCAAAATTATCCTTAGTGGAATAAGGATTTGTTTCTCGATTATGGAGGTGACAAAAGGTTCGTCGTAAAGAGTTACGTCGATGCAAGCTTTGACACCGATCTGGATGAATCTAAGTCTTGATCTAGTACATATTGAAAGTGGGAGCTATTAGCTAGAGTAGCTCTGTGAAGAGTATTGAAGACATAGAATATTTGCAAAATACATACGGATCTGAATGTGGCAGACCCGTTTACTAAACTTCTCTCACAAGCAAAACATGATCACACCTTAGTACTCTTTGCGTGTTAATCACATAGCGATGTGAACTAGATTATTGACTCTAGTAAACCCTTTGGGTGTTGGTCACATGACGATGTGAAACTATGGGTGTTAATCACATGGTAATGTGAACTATTCGTGTTAAATCACATGGCGATGTGAACTAGATTATTGACTCTAGTGCAAGTGGGAGACTGAAGGAAATATGCCCTAGAGGCAATAATAAAGTTATTATTTATTTCCTTATTTTCATGATAAATGTTTATTATTCATGCTAGAATTGTATTAACCAGAAACTTGATACATGTGTGAATACATAGACAAACAGAGTGTCACTAGTATGCCTCTACTTGACTAGCTCGTTGAATCAAAGATGGTTAAGTTTCCTAGCCATAGACATGAGTTGTCATTTGATTAACGGGATCACATCATTAGAGAATGATGTGATTGACTTGACCCGTTCCGTTAGCTTAGCACTTGATCGTTTAGTATGTTGCTATTGCTTTCTTCATGACTTATACATGTTCCTATGACTATGAGATTATGCAACTCCCGTTTACCGGAGAAACACTTTGTGTGCTACCAAACGTCACAACGTAACTGGGTGATTATAAAGGTGCTCTACAGGTGTCTCCGAAGGTACTTGTTGAGTTGGCATATTTCGAGATTAGGATTTGTCACTCCGATTGTCGGAGAGGTATCTCTGGGCCCACTCGATAATACACATCACTATAAGTCTTGCAAGCATTATAACTAATGAGTTAGTTGCGGGATGATGTATTATGGAACGAGTAAAGAGACTTGCCGGTAACGAGATTGAACTAGGTATTGAGATACCGACGATCGAATCTCGGGCAAGTAACCTACCGATGACAAAGGGAACAACGTATGTTGTTATGCGGTTTGACCGATAAAGATCTTCGTAGAATATGTGGGAGCCAATATGAGCATCCAGGTTCCGCTATTGGTTATTTACCGGAGACGAGTCTCAGTCATGTCTACATAGTTCTCGAACCCGTAGGGTCCGCACGCTTAACATTCGGTGACGATCGGTATTATGAGTTTATGTGATTTGATGTACCGAAGGTAGTTCGGAGTCCCGGATGAGATCGGGGACATGACGAGGAGTCTCGAAATGGTCGAGACATAAAGATCGATATATTGGACGACTATATTTGGACATCGGAAAGGTTCCGAGTGATTCGGGTATTTTCGGGGGTACCGGGGAGTTACGGGAATACGAGGAAGAAGCAATGGGCCTCATGGGCAAGTGGTGGAAGAGAGGAGGCAGGGCGCGCGGCCCCCCTAGCCCAAACCGAATTGGACTAGGGGCGGGCCCCCCTTTCCTCCTTTTCCTCCATCTCCTTCCTTCTCCTTCTCCTCCTTCCTTTCCTCCTCCTAGTAGGAGTAGGAAAGGGGAGTCCTACTCCTACTAGGAGGAGGACTCCTCCTCCTGGCGCGCCTTACAGGGGCCGGCCGGCCTCCCCCTTGCTCCTTTATATACGGGGGCAGGGGGCACCCTAAAACACACAAGTTGATCATTGATCTCTTTTAGCCGTGTGCGGTGCCCCCTCCACCATAATCCACCTCGGTCATATCGTAGCGGTGCTCAGGCGAAGCCCTGCGTCGGTAGCATCATCACCACCGTCATCATCCCGTCGTGCTGACGGAACTCTCCCTCGAAGCTCTACTGGATCGGAGTTCGTGGGACGTCATCGAGCTGAACGTGTGCTGAACTCAGAGGTGCCGTGCGTTCGGTACTTGGATCGGTCGGATCATGAAGACGTACGACTACATCAACCGCGTTGTCATAACGCTTCCGCTTTCGGTCTACGAGGGTACGTGGACACACTCTCCCCTCTCGTTGCTATGCATCACCATGATCCTGTGTGTGCGTAGGAATTTTTTTGAAATTACTACGTTCCCCAACAGTTGTTCGGGTTGTGCTCCGCACACCGGTACCACCAGTGCCCTAAGAGGTTCTACCGCTTAGGACTTAGCCACCCAGGGTACCAGGGCCAGGCGGTTGCACCGGTGCAGTACCGCTCAATCACCGCTCACAGGGGTGACTCCCTACTGTTTCAAAGCGGTGGTTGTGCGGTGGCTGAGCGGTTGTTCCGTTTGTTCTCCAGAACCGTTACTACCGCCTGTCTGCCCGGTTGTACCGCTTGATAGGGTTTCTGCAGGTTACCCGTGAGTCCCGGTTGTACCGGGACGAGGAGCGGTTGTACCGCTGCAGTGCTGTTTTCGCAGTGACGGTTGGATTTTAGGGTTCGCTATATAAGGGTGGTTCTTCCACCTACCACACTTACCTCTTGCCTCTCTCTCTCCACCATTAATGCCCTTCAAGCTTTCTTGTTCGATCTCTCTCTCTCTAGCCACTCAAACTTGTTGATTTGGTAGGGATTGAAGGAGGAGACCTAGATCTACACTTCCACCAAAGGATATTTGATTCCCCATACTTTCTTGTGTGGATTTTGTTACTCTTGGGTGTTTGAGCACCCTAGACAGTTGAGGTCACCTCGGAGCCACAATCCATTGTGGTGAATCTCCGTGGTTTCATATGGAGCCTCCAATTAAGTTGTGGAGATTGCCCCAACCTTGTTTGTAATGGTTCGGTCGCCGCCTCCGAGGGCACCAATAGTGGAATCATGGCATCTCGCATTGTGTGAGGGCGTGAGGATAATACGGTGGCCCTAGTGGCTTCTTGGGGAGCATTGTGGCTCCACACCGCTCCAACAGAGACGTACTTCCTCTCAAAGGGAAGGAACTTCGGTAACACTTCCTCGTCTCCACCGGTTCCACTCTTGGTTATCTCTTACCTATACTTGTGCAAGCTTATTGTGTTGTACCCCTTGCTTGCTTGTGTGCTTGTTGTTGTTGCATCATATAGGTTGTTCACCTAGTTGCATATCTAGACAACCTACTTTGATGCAAAGTTTAAATTGGTAACGAAAAGCTAAAAATTGTTAGTTGCCTATTCACCCCCCCTCTAGTCAACTATATTGATCCTTTCAATTGGTATCAGAGCCTCGTCTCTTTATTAAGAACTTTGTCGTCCAAAGAGTATGGTTGACACCGTAGACGGTGGGGAGGAGCACTCCGGTGTGAATCCGTTCTCGTCTACGACCGATGGGGGAACCGCGGTCTCTCGTGAGGAGTTCAATGTGGCTTTGGACACATTGAAAACCTCCATGACGACTGAGGTTGAAAGCATGTTTAACAAGTTCTTAGAAGGCCTCAAATTATCCACCGCACCAATGAAAGTGGGTGATCCCACTAACAAGGTGACGGATGCTAACTCCAACAAGGGGGAAGCTACTAGTGACAAAGTTCCCTTATCTACTGGTAGAAATGGAAGTGGCATCTTTGCCCATGTTAAACCTCCACTTACTTATGGAGGACCGGTTCCCTCCACTCATTTGAATCATGTTGTTCCTCCTCCTAAGATTGTGAAAATGAGGATTTTGACTATTGGGTTTATCACTTTAAACGTCATTTAAATCACATTAATACTAATCTTTGGAGAATCATTGAGCAAGGTTTTTATCTGCATGACCCAAGCAACTTCACCCCTAGAGAAGCCGTGGATCATCAATTCAACGAGAATGCTCTCTTCATCATCCAAGATGCAAATCCATCCGAAGATATTGCGCATCTCCGACCTTTCACCATGGCCAAGGAAGCATGGCACCATGTTGTTTCCATTTACAAGGGAAGCGCAAGCATTCAACGCTCCAACTATGAAGTGGTGCAAGATGAAGCCGATGAGTTTGCAATGAATGAAGATGAAGAACCTCATGAGCTTTACCGGAGATTAACCACTCTCGCGGTCTCACTTCGAGATCATGGGAGCAAGGATATGGATGACAATTGGATCAAGCGCAAGTTTCTCAAGGCCATGATGCCTTACCATAAGGCCATGTCCTCCGTCATCCGTCAAAGGCCGGACTTCCACACCTTGTCCTCAAGTGAAGTGTTGGATGAGTTTGTGGCAATGAGGATCTTGGACAAGACCGCCGACAATGCGGTGTTGCGTTCTCAAAGAACAAAGAAGCCCAACCTTGCCTTGAAGGCCAAGGCTAGTGTGGAAGAAGAGGATGAAGAGGAAGAAGAGGAGAGTAACCCCGAAGATACAAAATATGCTTATCATGAGCACATGGCTCTCGCTTCAAGGCAATTTTGGAGCAAGAAGAACTCAAGGCCCAACTTCAACAAGAGCAACTCAAGTGGCGCCAAGGGCAAGCAACGTGTGAGGACTTGCTATAATTGTGGCAATGTGAGCCACTTTGTTGCGGAGTGCCCATATGAGAAGAGGGAAGACAATGGTGGCAAGCTCATCCAAAAGGACAAGGCCAAGTCTTTCCCCAACAAGAACAACTTCACCAAGAAGACTCCTCCCAAGGGGTTGGTGGCACAAGAAGAGCACAATGAGGATGACGATGATGAAGACGGTGAGTCGGTTGCCATGGCCTCTGTTGCCATTCGACAACTCCACGGGTGTCCCTCTTTGACTCACCCAATGAGAACATCACCGCCAAGTGCCTCATGGCTAAAGCCACCAACAAGGTAACCTCCAACATCAAAACTACCATCACTACTAATCCTTCTTTGACGGATTGCATTGATGAAAGTGAGGGGTCCAATGAGGAAGAAAATGAATTTGAGTCTTTTATGAGGAAGCTCAAAGGTAAATCCAAGAAGCACTTTGTTGCTCTCTTGGAACAACTTGGTGAAGCCAATGACATGATAGAGGCTCATGAAGACACCATCTCTAAGACAGAGGGGCATAGTCGTGACTATGCCGATGAAATATCAGATCTCTCTAATGCTCTTAAGGAAGAGCGTGGTCATCGTTTGGCTCTTGAGGAGTCACACAACGATGATCATGTTAAAATTAAATAAAGATCTTGATCATACTCTTGTTGTATCTCGTGTGCTCAATTCCGAGAAGGCCAAACTTGGGGTTGATCTTGCTAAACTCAAGGAGGAGTTTGACATACTTGACAAGGCTCACAAAGCCTTGAAGGTTGCTCATGCTAACCTCAAAGAGTCTCATGATCAACTCCAAGTGAAGCTAACTAAGGAAAAAGCCACCTTTCCTCATATGGTTCTAATTGATAATGCAAATGCTACTAACCCATGTTGTGAGCATGTGCATCTTGTGGAGGAGAATGAAAAGTTGAAGGAGCAACTTGAGAAAGGCCTTGTGTCTTGCATACAAGCACTGGTGCGCGTCGGTCCTAAACAAACGGGTTTTAACCCCTTTCCGCGATGGCCTTCGGAACCGTCGCCAAGTGAGTGTGTGCGATAGGGGGTCCTTCCCACACGACCCAGAAACCGTCGGGGATATGGAACAGTGATCCAGAGGCCTTCCAAAATGTAATCGTGTGCGATGCAGCACACACTAAATTCTTTCGCACATGTGGTATCGGTGATTAAGCGTTTCTAATGACGCAGTGAAACCATATGGTCTGTCGTAACGAACCGTTTGGGAAACAGTATGTAAGGCACACGGGCCAACATATGAACTGTGTGCGATTTGTGCCCCATCCCACACGAGTTTTCTGCGTAACCCGTCGGCCATGCTAGACTCCATCGCACACGTTTTCCAACAATTACCGTTTGCGATAATGTTTTATCACAAACGGTTCAGGAGCCCCTTCGCACACATACAAGTGCTGCAGACCGTTTGTGATTTGTTAGGTATCACCGACGGTTGCCGCAAGAGTGACGTGTGCTTTTCGTTTGGGATCCCACACGTTTCCTGAAAAAAATACGACTGGGATTGTATTTTGCATTGGGCACGGTTTACTCCTAGTTCTCGTGTGCGATAACACGATATCACAAACGGTTCCGGAGAACCTACGCACACGTAGTAGCGCTGCAAATCGTTTGCGATCTGCTATGTATCACCGACGGTTCCGCTACGATTAACGTATGCTTTCCGATGTGGATCGCACACACTCATTTAGTTGAACTGTGTGCGGAGCAATTGCCAGGTTAAAACAAAAATATTCCATTTTGAATCGGCACGCAAAAAGCAAATTCGCCACAATATTCAATTGAACAAATAAACAAAAATTTCCCATTTTGAATCGGCACACAAAAAGCGAATTCGCCACAATATTCAATTGAATAAATAGTGTCCACAGGAAGAACATTCATCAGATTTCACAACAATTGCAATTGAACATATGGTAGCTAAATTTCAATGATTTGTCCACACATATATGCATTACATAATTAATCATAGTGTACGAAATACGAAGACCTCATCAGATGGAAAACAATGGATCCATGCGTTATATGTTTAGCGGCTAACTCTTACTCAATGTTTCAGGAGAACGCATGCTGAAATCTTCATTATCACCAGTGGGATTGATGTAGTGATCCAGGAAGAAGTCGCTGATAAATCTCCGAACCATCAGCAATTCACCAGCCGGGAGCGGTTCAGGGGTCCTCGGTTTTAAGATGAGCTGCAGTATTTTTAAGATCAGAATGTGCCATATGAGTGGAGTAGAAGATATTAATTAAGATAGACTTGTTGGTACTAATTCGCGAGGATCGTCACAACTATCAGCAGATTTGCAGATGGAGATCACGTGTCTGCAAACATAGTATCCACAAAGGTTGGTCCATGTTTCTTGCCGAGGACACTGAAATTATTTGTACAAAATTAGTCATGTATTTGTCCTGTTAGGAATAACCTAACCGGTGTTAGATGTATTTTTTTATTTGGACAAAATAGAAAGAGGTTTATTTAGAAGCTTGAACATTTGACTAGCATAAGGAAAGGTATTTGCAGATTGTTGGATAAATTTTCCGAAAATAATGGATTTCGGTGTGTTACCGGAGAAACGATCTCGTGCTGCAGAGGTAGTTTCCTCTTGAACAGGTTCCTTGTTTTAGTTTCCCACAATGCGAGCACACTGCAAATGATGATGAATTTTGGCAGCATCAATTATTGAACCAGATATGAATGCAAATTAATTTCAACATCATAGAATTCAATACCTATCCAAGAATTGCTGAAGATGCGTCAGATCCTGAGTGTTTGTTGACTCTTTGAGATAATCGATGTAGTAAACTGTGTTCTTGTTTGGAACAATGAATACCAATATCCAGTGATTGCTACATATTAAGAAAGCCATGAACTTACGAATGATGTCGAAATCTGAAAGACAATCAGTGTATGCGTGGTTGTTTACTTGAATTACCGTTCATGATATGGCCAGAGAAATGATTCTGCATGGGACGTGTTTTCGAAGATACGGACGACCGTGTAACGGCCCAGTACCGTCGGTCCTTTTCATGTAATGTTGTGCCATTTGCTAATGCGGGATCTATGAAATACACACTCTCACTTTGTCTTCTCTGCGCGTTCAATCCCCTGAGAGGAATAAAATGCAGTTAGCTGTTTATCATTTACAGCCTTGTATGGAGAAGTTGATCAGAGTATGTTAAGTACTTACAAAATCACACATCTAACAAGAGTGGCATCGAGCACGTTGAATTTGAAGAAGAGGTGTAAGTCCTCGAAACTCACAATGATGGAACCAACATCGTGTCGGAAATGATCTCTGTTGTAGTGGACTAGCAAATGGTGATGACCTTCTGACATTTGATCCATGCAATATTCATGTAACTCGCGGCAACTGGAACTGCACTCATCAAAGTATTCGACAACAAGAAATGGCTGGCCATGGACATAATTGCATGCTTCAAGTACGTCTGCTTTTCTTTCAGCAAGCAGCAATTCTACTTCTTCATCATCCATGGTGTCAGAAATAATATTACTCCCCGATTCGAACAAGTTGCTGTTAATTTGGTTCTGGGCGATGAGTGCTTTAAGTAAGAGGCAATTGTTTTCTTTCCTCTTCACTTTCCCGCCGCGCTTCCTCGTGGTCGTGGGTGTAGCCTTTTTGGACACTTCCTTCTTGGTACTTGAAGCATTTCTGGCAGAACGTCTGGTTGCCTGCACGGTAGACTGCCGAGCAGACGGTGAAGCTTGGACGGACTTCTTAGCAGACGGTTTATCTATGCCGGACCGCTGAGCTGGCGGTGCTGCTGTGACGGACTGCTGGGCTGTAGGAGCAGAGGCATCGGACTGCTGACCATGCGTTGAAGCTATGTCGGGTTTCTGCGAAGGTGGTGCCAACTTGTCGGTGTGCTGAGGAGGTCGTGCCAACGCGTTGGTTTGCTGAGCAGGATGTGCTGATGCATTGGTATGCTGATGACGCGCCTGCGGACCGACGGACTGATGAGCAGTCGGTTCTGGACCTACAGACTGCTTAGCAGGCGGTTCCGAAGCATCAGACTGCTTAGCAGTCTGTTCCACCAGGTTGGTCTGCTGAGCATGTGTTGCAACTGGGTCTCCCCCCGCTGCTTCAGCGGTCGGCATCTGAACCGGTGGTGCGTCATCAGTAGTTGTAGGCCTTGCCACTGGCTGCTTTGGGGCGGAGGATGACATGGCCTGTACGCCACAAAGTCGGCCGGCTGATCACAGGTTGATGCATCAGCCGCGAGAGCTGCTCTGGCAAGGAGAGCGTCACCGGTTGAGGGGCGACAGTGGTTGCTCTTGGCGGGGCTTCAGGAATCTCATCGATGAACTCTATTTCCTTTCGTGGCCACTGGATGTGATGTAACAGTGTTTCTCCCAAGGTCCTTTGCTCATCGAAGTCTCCTAGGACATTCTTCAGGGCAAATTCATTGAATCCAGGCTTTACTTCAGTCACGTAGCACTTCACACAGCCCGGCTTCAATGGCACATTGT
This sequence comes from Triticum aestivum, assembly GCF_018294505.1. NCBI lineage: Eukaryota > Viridiplantae > Streptophyta > Magnoliopsida > Poales > Poaceae > Triticum > Triticum aestivum. The sequence goes on along the minus strand of NC_057805.1, from coordinate 423,426,734 downwards.
CCAAGAAGAGGCCATCTTCCAAGAAGGGTGGGCAAACCCAGGTTGTTGCACATTTTAATGTACCTTCATAATGTGTAAGCACGCCCTTCAGTCTGTCTTTCATTCCAGATAGATCAGATATAGCATCATCACGAGCAGCTGCAGTCTCAGTGTCGCTGGGGTCAGCTGATGCACAGCTACTCTTGTGCAGTGTTGTCGCACAATAAGCAGCATCATCCATGCCCGCCTCCCCTCCCATCTGCTAGTTATCTGTCAGTGTTAGAGTCTTCTGCATCATCATTAACTCCTCAACATCCTTTCGAATAGCCGGATAAATCTCCTTCTTCAACTTTTCAAACAATGCATTCTGCTTCATTTCACTCCTCGCTTTTTTCATGATGAGCCTCTCTTCTTTGCTAAGTGTGAAAGCCCTCTTGTGCGGGACATTAACACCTATACCCTTTGCACGGCCAGGGGGCTCTTTTGTGTCCAGAGCAATGGACAGAATGTCACATGGCCCTGAGTTCCTGTAGAACCTTCCAGGGATCTTGGAAGCTCTACCATCACTTCATACAGTTTGGCGTCAGGTGCGTTTTCAAAGTAATAAGTTCCATCATCACGCCTCTTTGCACGTGCCCGCAAGTAGTCTCTGGCGCGTTGGCCCTTGATTTCACTAAAGGCCGGATTCCCACTCGCCGCTACTACTTCTTTGTCCTCCTGTTCCCATATCAGTTTCATGCCGTAGTATCCTGCCACACCCATACGGTGGGGGTGTATGTTCTTCTTCTGAAGTTCCGATTGCTTGAAACTCTTCGCAGCAAACTCTGGAGTTGCCCTGACCCTTTTGAATTCTACCCAGTCTGCCTTTGTAATTTGGGGGTATGCGGGGATTGGGTCCTTGCCTTCGCTCAAGTACTTCTTGTACAACACGTGCTTCCAGTTTCTCCAAGCATCTCTAGCCTTGTTCAGTGCAGCATGTTCCACCTGCATTCTCCACTGCTCTGGAACGTTGAAGTGATCCATGATCTCTCGGACTATCCTTTGCCATGTTTCTGTGTCAGGCTTCCGAAACCCCCGACAGATTAATGTTGAGCCTTGCCCTGCCAACAAATCCACACACACTCCTGAACCTCATGCATGCTTTATCTGGTTTAGTTGGAGCCCAGGACTTTAAATCAATCTCGGTTACTTCATATACACCTTTAGGCTGGTGTGTGGGCTTCCTTGGAGCGTTCCTTCGTGTTCTGACCGGAAGGGTAATTGCTGCAGCTCTATCCCGTTCAAGACTACTTGATCCCTCACAATCTGCTGAAGACCTAGGGTTGTCCGAATCAGATGAAGATGCATGGCCTGAATGAGCGCTGTCGCTGCTACTCGGCATCTACAGAGAACACATGCGAAACTCAGGAAAGGAGGATAAGAATAAAACTAACAACTTGGTATCAAGCTTTCTAAACATGCCATGCAATAATTTAGAAAATGTACGGCTAATTTGTTAAGTTTGTGTGACTCGAGCGCCCGCGATCTGTAAATAGGCAGTAACTTATTGGAACATATATAAGCTCTCCATTATTTTATAGCCAATTTGGGGACATACAGAACGAAATTGGAAGAGGGATTGCGAGGAAATATGCCTCACCGCGATGCAGAGCAGTAACTAACAGGCTTCTTAATGCAAACCCGGCCGGACCACAGGAGAGGCGAGGGTTACTGCATCGATATGCTCGAGGGTGGCTGGCGAGCAAACGAAGACGGCGAGGCGCGGGCCACCGCGTGTTGGGAACGGCAGTGGAGGTAGGCTTGACGCCGAAGAGCGGGCACACGGGCGGGGTGAGCACGGCGGCGCCGGAGAGGGTTCTGCTGTGGATCTGGGGGAGGGGGGATCTGGCGAAGGAGATTGGGTGGACTAGTTGAGTTAAACGCGGGCGGACGGTGGGGGGGGGGTTGTTGGCGGCCTAGGTGAAAAGGGTGAAAAATATCCCCGGTCGCCGCGCGCTCGGAAAGGCCTATGCAAACGGTTGCCTCTAAGCGCTCGTGTGCACAAACAGAATAATTTCGTTTGAAGTGAAGACGTACTAATTTTGAAATGAAGACGTCAGTTCATCGTTTCGCCTCTAAATTTTGCGCACGTAAACCAATCACAAGTTTACCACGGGCTTGATTTGCTGGCGCATTTCAGGTCTCGTGTGCTATATGTAAGACATTTTTTGGATATACCATGCATGTTGGCATATAAATCAATTCCTAGCCGGACTGCATTTCCCGTCGAAAGGGATGAGGATTGCCGTTTGATCCGGGAGCATCCAACGGTGCAGACGTATGATCCGTGGGGTTTGGGTTCTGGCCAATCAAAACGCACGACTCAGATCGCGCGCGCAGCAAGGGGGGGCATCGGCCACAGTTTGGTAGGCACACGACTTTCGTGTGTGAACCGTGTGCTATTTGAAAAAAAATTGGGAGGGGCTATTTGAAAACATGTACATGTGTTGTCGAAAGGGATGAGGATCGCCGTTCGATCAAGGAGAATCCAACGGTGCAGACGCATGATCCGTGGGGTTTGGGTTCTGGCCAATCAGAACGCACGACTCAGATCGCGCGTGTGGCAGAGGGGTGGGGGTGCATCGGCCACGGTTTAATGGACACATGGCTTTCGTGAGTGAACCGTGTGCTCTTTAAAAACATTTACATTACCTAACATCATATTTTCGTTCGAATGAAAACATGAGTTCATCGTTTCACCTCCAATTTTTTCCACGGTAAGAATCATGAGTATAGTGGAGAGTATCATATACTAGTATCATGAATATACAGTACATATGATACTACCTTTAATTAATTATAGTGCATAGTATAATACATAGAGTATAGTATCATATATAGATCATATTTATTGCCATGCATGACACAAATTAGCATCGCATTTAACATGATATGGTATCTACCTACTATATGTTACTCTAACCCTCTTTATATATATTTAATTCTTTGCCACATCAGCATACTTGCTATTTTCGAGTGCATGACATCGTCGGCTATGATACCACCACTATGGCCAGCCTTATATAGTGGGGAGTATCATTTACTATATATATATAGTATCATGCATATGATACTAGTGTATGATACTACGTACGTACCTTCATAGTGCATATATAGTATCATAGAGTAGTACTAGCTCCCTTTGTAAACTAATATAAGAGCGTTTAGATTACTAAATAGTGACCTAAACGCTCTTATATTAGTTTACGGAGGGATTATATATCATAGATGACCGTATTTATGAATTGAGCCCTATAAGGCTGGTTGTAATGGGGAGTATTATATATATATATATATATATCTTAGGTTGCCTTACTAATTGTCATGCATCACACAAAGTAGTAGTACAACATTTAATATGACACGGTATCATGATATGATACCACATCCTCTCTTGTGTGCCACATCATCCAGAAAGTCTAGTTGGCATGCATGATACCGCTTATGATAATACCATTACAACCAGCCTAAACCGGAAAGGAGGGAGTATGAGACTAGCCACAATGGAGAGTAGTACACTAGTAACATACACATATCCCTAGACTATATATGTTACTACCTTCATAGTGGATAGTAACATAAGTGTAGTGTCATGCAAAGCTTCATTTCTTAGGTTACAAACTCATATTGCATTGGGACATGTGATGTGATACGTCTCCAACGTATCTATAATTTATGAAGTATTCATGCTATTATATTATCCATCTTGGATGTTTAATGGGCTTTACTATGCACTTTTATATTATTTTTGGGACTAACCTATTAACCCAGAGCCCAGTGCCAGTTTCTGTTTTTCCCCTTGTTTCAGTGTTTCGCAGAAAAGGAATATCAAACGGAGTCCAAACGGAATGAAACCTTCAAGAACGTGATTTTTGGAACGAACATGATCCAGGAGAGTTGGAGTTGAAGTCAAGGAAGCTTCGAGGTGGCCACGAGGCAGGGAGGCGCGCCTGCCCCCTGGGCGTGCCCCCCACCCTCATGGGCCCCTTGTGGCTCCCCTGACCGACTTCGTTCGCCTATATATGTCCATATACCCTAAAAACATCAGGGAACACAATAGATCGGGAGTTCCGCCGCCGCAAGCCTCTGTAGCCACCAAAAACCAATCGGGACCCTGTTCCGGCACCCTGCCGAAGGGGGGATCCCTCACCGCGGCCATCTTCATCATCCCGGCGATCTCCATGACGAGGAGGGAGTAGTTCACCCTCGGGGCTGAGGGTATGTACCAGTAGCTATGTGTTTGATCTCTCTCTCGTGTTCTTGAGGTGGTACGATCTTGATGCATCGCGAGCTTTGCTATTATAGTTGGATCTTATGATGTTTCTCCCCATCTACTCTCTTGTAATGGATTGAGTTTTCCCTTTGAGGTTATCTTATCGGATTGAGTCTTTAAGGATTTGAGAACACTTGATGTATGTCTTGCATGTGCTTATCTGTGGTGACAATGGGATATCACGTGATTCACTTGATGTATGTTTTGGTGATCAACTTGCGGGTTCCGTGACCTCGTGAACTTATGCATAGGGGTTGGCACACATTTTCATCTTGACTCTCCGGTAGAAACTTTGGGGCACTCTTTGAAGTACTTTGTGTTGGTTTGAATAGATGAATTTGAGATTGTGTGATGCATATCGTATAATCATACCCACGGATACTTGAGGTGACATTAGGGTTTTGGTTGATTTGTGTCCTAAGGTGTTATTCTAGTACGAACTCTATGATAGATCGAACGGAAAGAATAACTTCATGTTATTTTACTACGGACTCTTGAATAGATCGATCAGAAAGGATAACTTTGAGGTGGTTTCGTACCCTACCATAATCTCTTCGTTTGTTCTCCGCTATTAGTGACTTTGGAGTGACTCTTTGTTGCATGTTGAGGGATAGTTATATGATCCAATTATGTTATTATTGTTGAGAGAACTTGCACTAGTGAAAGTATGAACCCTAGGCCTTGTTTCCTAGCATTGCAATACCGTTGTGTGCTCACTTTTATTACTTGTTACCTTGCTATTTTTATATTTTCAGATTACAAAACCTATATCTACTATCCATATTGCACTTGTATCACCATCTCTTTGCCGAACTAGTGCACCTATACAATTTACCATTGTATTGGGTGTGTTGGGGACACAAGAGACTCTTTGTTATTTGGTTGCAGGGTTGTTTGAGAGAGACCATCTTCATCCTACGCCTCCCACGGATTGATAAACCTTAGGTCATCCACTTGAGGGAAATTTGCTACTGTCCTACAAACCTCTGCACTTGGAGGCCCAACAACGTCTACAAGAAGAAGGTTGTGTAGTAGACATCAAGCTCTTTTCTGGCGCCGTTGCCGCGGAGGTGAGTGCTTGAAGGTATATCTTTAGATCTTGCAATCAAATCTTTTAGTTTCTTGTTTTATCACTAGTTTAGTTTATAAAATAAAACTACAAAAAAATGGAATTAAGGGTGCCTCATATGCTTCATCTTTTTAATGTCTTTCATGAAAATGATGGGAAGGAAAATTGTGCTCAAGTACTAGAAGAAGAATTACATAAAATGCTTGGCATAAAAAATGTGAATGATGAGCATGATTGCAATGTTGTTAGTATGAATTCTTTCAATACCCATGATGCTAATGATATGCAAAGCCACAAGCTTGGGGATGCTATGTTTGATGAAGATGATATGTTTAGTCCCCCAAGTTTTGATGAGCAAATTTATTATGATGAAAGCATGCCTCCTATTTATGATGATTATATTGATGAAAGTGGATTTGGAGAGGTCATGACTTTATTTAGTGATGAATCCACTATTTCGGAAGAGGTTCCAATTGATTATGAGAATAAAATTGCTATCTAGGATGATTATTGTGATGACATGTATGCTATGAAGAATAATTATAACCATGAAACTTGTCATCATGATTTTAGTTTTCAATTGGATTATGCCTCACATGATAGTTATTTTGTTGAGTTTGCTCCCACTACTATTGATGAGCATAGATTTCCTTATGTGGAGAGCAGTAAAATTTATATGCATGTAGATCATGAAAAAATGCTTTATGTGCTGGTTATATGGTTGAATTCATTCATGATGCTACTGAAAATTATTATGAGGGAGGAACATATGCTTGTAGGAATTGCAATAATACCAAGTTTCCTCTCTATGTGATTAAAGTTTTAAAGTTATGCTTGTTTTGCCTTCCTATGCTAGTTGATTATTGTTCCCATAAATTGTTTGCTCACAAAATCCCTATGCATAGGAAGTGGGCTAGACTTAAATGTGCTAGTCATATTCTTCATGATGCTCTTTTTATGTTTCAATTCTTATATTTTATGCGAGCATCATTGAAATCATCATGCCTAGCTAGGGGCGTTAAACGTTAGCGCTTGTTGCGAGGCAACCCAATTTTATATTTGTTTCTTGCTTTTTGGTTCTGTTTAGTAATAAATTTTTGATCTAGCCTCTGGTTAGATGTGGTTTTATGTTTTAATTAGTGTTTGTGCCAAGTAAGACCTATAGGATCTTCTTGGATGATAATTATTTGATCTTGCTGAAAAAGATAGAAACTTTCTGCTCACGAAAACAATTGTTAAAAATCACCAGAAAGTGATAAAATACCGATTCCAATTTCAGTAGATCAATAAACAAATTATATAGGTCGTCCTATTTTGGTAGATTTTTCTGAGTTCCAGAAGTTTGTGTTTGATACAGATTACTATAGACTATTCTGTTTTTGACAGATTCTGTTTTCTATGTGTTGTTTGCTTATTTTGATGAATCTATGAATAATATCGGAGGGTATGAACCATAGATAAGTTGGAATACAGTAGATATTACACATATATGAATTTAGAATGAGTTCACAACAGTACCTAAGTGGTGATTTATTTTCTTATACTAACGGAGCTTACGAGTTTTCTGTTAAGTTTTGTGTTGTGAAGTTTTCAAGTTTTGGGTAAAGATTCGATGGACTATGGAATAAGGAGTGGCAAGAGCCTTAGCTTGGGGATGCCCAAGGCACCCCAAGGTAATATTCAAGGACAACCAAGAGCCTAAGCTTGGGGATGCCCCGGATGGCATCCCCTCTTTCTTCTTCGTTCATCGGTAACTTTACTTGGAGCTATATTTTTATTCCCCACATGATATGTGTTTTGCTTGGAGCATAATTTTATTTTGTTAGTATTTTCTTGCTGTTATTTAGAATAATGTTTTGCATCTCTATTTTCAATAAATATGTCAAGGATAGCCTTTACCACGCTTATTTTGCAAATATACATGTTGCTGTTTCAAAACAGAAAGTTTACCGCTGTTGCAAAAATTCCCTAGAAAAGTCAGAATGTGATAAAATGTTGAAACCTTTTGCATAATAAGATCTGATAAATTTACCACAGTGGGATTTTTCTTTCATAATGTTTGGAGTTAGGGAAGTATGATGAATCGTTCATTCTTTACAGACTGTACTGTTTTGGCAGATTGCTGTTATGTTTCCATATGTTTGCTTATTTAATGATTCTATTTGAGGATAAAAGTATTAAATATGCAGAGGCATTTAGTATGAAATGTTGAATAATAATTTTAGTGATTTTCTACAGTAGAGTATGATAAGGTTTTTGCATTGGTTTATACTAACTTATCTCACGAGTCTTTGTTGAGTTTTGTGTGGATGAAGCTTTTGAGATTTAGGGAGACTGTGATATGAGAGGAATTAAGGAGACACAAAAGCTCAAGCTTGGGGATGCCCAAGGCATCCCAAGATAATATTTCAAGAAGTCTCAAGCGTCTAAGCTTGGGGATTCCCCGGTCGGCATCCCACCTTTCTTCTTCAACAGGGCATCCCACCTTTCTTCTTCAACAACTATCGGTTAGTATCGGTTGAGCCTAAGTTTTTGCTTCTTCACATGATCAGTGCTATCCTTGAAATGTCGTTTTATTTTGTTTTGCTTGCTGTTTGAATAAAATACCAAGATCTAAAATTCTTAAATGAGAGAGAGTCTTCACATAGCTACATAATTATTTAACTACTCATTGATCTTCACTTATATCTTTTTGGAGTAGTTTGTCATTTACTCATGTGCTTCACTTATATCCTATGAGTAAATGGTTGAATGATTTGGATGTCATAAATCTGAAATTATATATGTTTCATATGCCTTTCCCATGGGGAGTAATGCCTTCACATATAAGAAGTAGAGGTGGTAATTTTTTTGAAGGTTAGCAAACATTGTATTGGTCACTTGAACAATTCATGAAAGAATATTGAAGGAAGAGAGATTTCACATATAAATATACTATCTTGGACATCTTCTATGATTGTGAGCCCGGAAGACAACATAATGAGTTATGCTTGGGTATATTTGTATAGAATTTATATTGTTATGGATCCTCTAACATGTGGTGCTTGCTATTTAGAATCCTTTGCTAGCCAAAATATCTGTACTAAGCGGGAATACTGCTTGTGCATCCAAATTCCTTGAACCAAGTTTCTTCCATGAGTGTCCACCATATCTACCTATATGCGGTATTTACCTGCCGTTCCAAGTAAATTTGCATGTGCCAAACTCCAAACCTTCAAATAATAATCTGTTTTGTATGCCCGAATCGCTCATGTAGAGACTAGGGGCTGTCAGTATCTTCCATGCTAGGTGGGTTATTCACACGATGAGTGGACTCCGCTCATCATTCACGAGAAATTGGCTGGTAACTGGGATGCCCAGTCCTATGATCAAAAGATCAAAAACAAAATCGCAAATAATTTAAACAAAACTCCCCCAGGAATGCTGATAGTTGGACGACACCCGTTGTTTCGGACAAGCCGTGGAGTGTGAATGTTGGTGGAGGGGGAGTAAAAACTTTACCTTTCTACGTGGGAACCGCCTATAGTGTATCTAGTATGGAAGATATTGGGAACTCTTGGTCGTTATGTTGACAATGAAAGCATACCTCTCAAAATTATTTTCATCTCTGTTTTAGCTTCGAGCTCTGGCACCTCTGCAAATCCCTGCTTCCCTCTGCGAAGGGCCTATCTTTTACTTTTATGCAAGAGTCAGTAGTATTCCTTCTCATTCCAACCTACTCTTTAGTTGGCAAGCATCATGTGATGGAAAGATCTAAGCATATATGGCCATTCAAATATATTTGAGCATGAATTATTACTGTTGACATTACCCTTGAGGTAAAAGGTTGGGAGGCGAAACATTAAGCCCCTATCTTTCTCTGTGTTCAATGAATACTATTTGTTCTAAAAATATGCTTTGAGTGGTAGCAATCATGGAAGACTAAATGATAGTTGAGTATGTGAAGTTTGCTGAATCAAAGCTCTGACATACACTCTTCCTGAAAATAAGATGTATTGCAATTGTTTGATGACTGAGAATATAGTTTGTTAGTTTTCAAGAAAGTTTATGATATATACTTTAACATGTGAATAGTTTGTTGCTTGATCATGAAAAGTTCTATGAGTTGAGCTACTGTTATAACATATGATGATGCTAGAAAAGGTGATTGAAATTATCATTGATCAAACTTGTGCACCTGCTAGCATTCACACTTCATAAATTATTTCTTTTATCATTTACCTACTCGAGGACGAACAGGAATTAAGCTTGGGGATGCTGATATGTCTCCAACGTATCTATAATTTATGAAGTATTCATGCTATTATATTATCCATCTTGGATGTTTAATGGGCTTTACTATGCACTTTTATATTATTTTTGGGACTAACCTATTAACTGAGAGCCCAGTGCCAGTTTCTGTTTTTCCCTTGTTTCAGTGTTTCGCAGAAAAGGAATATCAAATGGAGTCCAAACGGAATGAAACCTTCGGGAGCGTGATTTTTGGAACGAACATGATCCAGGAGACTTGGAGTTGAAGTCACGGAAGCTTTGAGGTGGCCACGAGGCAGGGAGGCGCGCCTGCCCCCTGGGCGCGCCCTCCACCCTCGTGGCTCCCCTGACGGACTTCTTTCGCCTATATATGTCCATATACCCTAAAAACATCAGGGAACACAATAGATCGGGAGTTCCGCCGCCGCAAGCCTCTGTAGCCACCAAAAACCAATCGGGACCCTGTTCCGGCACCCTGCCGGAGGGGGGATCCCTCACCGGCGGCCATCTTCATCATCCCGGCGATCTCCATGACGAGGAGGGAGTTGTTCACCCTCGGGGCTAAGGGTATGTACCAGTAGCTATGTGTTTGATCTCTCTCTCTCTCTCTCTCTCTCGTGTTCTTGAGGTGGTACGATCTTGATGTATCGCGAGCTTTGCTATTATAGTTGGATCTTATAATGTTTCTCCCCCTCTACTCTCTTGTAATGGATTGAGTTTTCCCTTTGAAGTTATCTTATCGGATTGAGTCTTTAAGGATTTGAGAACACTTGATGTATGTCTTGCATGTGCTTATTTGAGGTGACAATGGGATATCACGTGATTCACTTGATGTATGTTTTGGTGATCAACTTGCGGGTTCCCTGACCTCGTGAACTTATGCATAGGGGTTGGCACACATTTTTGTCTTGACTCTTCGGTAGAAACTTTGAGGCACTCTTTGAAGTACTTTGTGTTGGTTTGAATAGATGAATTTGAGATTGTGTGATGCATATCGTATAATCATACCCACGGATACTTGAGGTGACATTGGAGTATCTAAGTGACATTAGGGTTTTGGTTGATTTGTGTCTTAAGGTGTTATTCTAGTACGAACTCTATGATAGATCGAATGGAAAGAATAGCTTCATGTTATTTTACTACGGACTCTTGAATAGATCGATCAGAAAGGATAACTTTGAGGTGGTTTCGTACCCTACCATAATCTCTTCGTTTGTTCTCCGCTATTAGTGACTTTGGAGTGACTCTTTGTTGCATGTTGAGGGATAGTTATATGATCCAACTATGTTATTATTGTTGAGAGAACTTGCACTAGTGAAAGTATGAACCCTAGGCCTTGTTTCCTAGCATTGCAATACCGTTTGTGCTCACTTTTATTACTTGTTACCTTGCTGTTTTTATATTTTCAGATTACAAAAACGTATATCTACTACCCATATTGCACTTGTATCACCATCTCTTCGCCGAACTAGTGCACCTATACAATTTACCATTGTATTGGGTGTGTTGGGGACACAAGAGACTCTTTGTTATTTGGTTGCAGGGTTGTTTGAGAGAGACCATCTTCATCCTATGCCTCCCACGGATTGATAAACCTTAGGTCATCCACTTGAGGGAAATTTGCTACTGTCCTACAAACCTCTGCACTTGGAGGCCCAACAACGTCTACAAGAAGAAGGTTGTGTAGTAGACATCATGATGCTACATTAGCTAGCTAAGTTACTGAAACCATCTCTCTCCTCATTAACTTATTGCCACATAAGCAAGTTTGCTGAGTTGGAGTCGGTGTTACTGCTGAAGTTACTCCCACTGTGGCTAGTCTGATACTAGCTAGTCGTCTATGATATACTAGCTACCTCACTAAGAGCATGCTTAATAATACAGCCAAGGGTCGGCTATAAGAAGTTGCCATGTCATATACAACCAACCTCTTAGCGGGCATGTACAATAATAAGTTTTATATACGTACTAGTTTATCAATAGTTGGCCCACCTTACATCCTCACAAAGTGTATTGGGTATCGTGTTGCAGCTGGCTCTACTAACCAAGAGCCCGCTTCTCTTCTCTTTCCTCCAACTAATAAGCACGTATATATTATTTTATTCCTTATAGCGAGACTACCCACAGTGGGAGTAACATAGGTAGTAACATCACACATATGTAGATAAAATAGATGATGTGGCAAGCAATAAATGAAGAAATGGAGGAAAGTGGATATGTGTGATGTTACTACGTACCTATGTTACTCCCACTATGGGTATAGTCTTACTATAGTATGAGACTACCCACAATGGGAGTAACATAGGTAGTAACATCACACATATCTAGATAAATTAAGTAGATGATGTGGCAAGCAATAAATGAAGAAAGAAAGGAAAGTAGTAACATAGCTAGTTACTAGTAGTATGAGTAACATCACATGTTCATATGAAGGCAAGATGTGTCTATAGCCTAATAAATGGAGTGTTGCATGTTACCACACATATATGTTAGTCCCCACTATAGAGGTAGTAACATAGACTAGTAACACATGGGCATGTTACTAGTCTATGTTACTACCCATTGTGGCTAGTCTGAGTAACATCACACATCTCAAGGCAACATGAGTCTATAGCCTAATAAATGAAGTGTTGCATGTTACTACACATATGTTACTCCCCACTATAGAGGTAGTAACATAGACTAGTAACATTCTATGTTACTACCCATTGTCGTTAGTCTTATGTCACTCTATTGTGTACTTACTTGCTCTAATGCATAGTATCATAGAGTAGCTAGTATCATATGTAGTACTTTATTTATATTGTCATGCATGACACATAGTAGCATAACATTTATTATGATACGATTTCATGATATGATACTTAAACCTCTCTTTCTTCATTTAATTAATTCAATGACAGCTCATCAAAATTGCCTAGTTGGCATGCATGATACTAGCTATGATACCCCCTTACTATCAGCCTAGCAAAGGTGTACAGATCATTTGTGCGTCACTTTGTGAGTTTTCATCCATTTGTTCGAGAAGCGGGGAGAAGTTTCAAACATTTCGGCCGCGAGGTGCGGCCACTCGCGTAGGCCTAGTTGGTATTTTAATTATAGAAAATTCAGATGGAGTTCGGACATCATCAAAATCGATGTGTTCCTGTGGCGTGCTCTCATGACCCCATGGAAAAAAATTGGTAAAGTTTGGCACAAGTTTTGATGACCACTCCTTCCAAACCGGAGCATCTCACATGAAGGATCAAGGTTTTCCAAAAGGATACGTGTCAATTCAAACTCCTGTGGTCGGTGACTTCATCGTTTGGCCTCATAAAAATTTCCATGGTACGCAATCACCATTATACCACGGGTTTGATTTTCTGGCGCATTTCAGGTATCGTTAGCTATATTTAAGACATTTTTTGAGATTAACGTGCATTTTGTACATAAAAATAAAATTACAACCGGAACTGCATGTGCTGTTGAAAGGGACGAGGATCGCTGTTCGACCTGGGAGCATCCAACGGTGTAGACGTACAATCCGTGGGGTTTGGGTTCTGGCCAATCAGAAAGCATGACTTAGATCGTGGGCGGGGTGGCGGGGTTTGGTCGGCACACGGCTTTCATCAACAAGCTGTGTGCTATTCGCAAACCAGATTGCACATTTTTGTTTTCACATACTGTAGTGAGATCGATTGAGTGTGCTACCTCTATGATATAATAATAATAATAATAATAACAAAAAACAGTTCATATTCATTGCCTGAGCTGACAGTATATCAAGGTCAACATATTAACGATTCTTACATCAACAGAAAACTGAGCATAACTCACAAATTCAGTACACGCGACAGTTCTAAATTGAACGGATTAAGTTACAAGGCAGGCATAAATACTAGTCTTACGTCTTAATTCCCATGTACATGGGGGAACTGGGGTTTTTGATAATTTTACGCTTCTCTGTTGCACTGGTGCGCGATCCCTTGGCTGGCAACTCATCAAATTCATTGTACTCGTCCTGATCGGCAACATCATCGACACCCAGTACCCTTCTCTTCCCATGCATCGCTAAATGGCCGTTCTTATGCAAGGGGTCTTCCACAAAGAAAATCTGGGTAGCATCACTGGCAAGAATGAATGGGTCCGCGTGATATGCCATCATTGTCCTGTTAACACAGGTCTTCCTGTACTCATCAATCCTTACCTGACCAAGAGGGATCCATGCGCACCTGAATAATGCCACCTTAACTTTCACATAGTCAAGCTCCCAAAACTCTTTGATGGTTCCATAGTATACCCTTTTATCAGCTTCATTTAGAGTCATGCATTCTATTCGAATAGAGCTGTTCTGATACGAGGTCTTCTTATCACGTTCCTCAGTGTAGAATGTGTATCCATTTATGTCATATGCTTGGTACGTCAACACCGTAGATGATGGCTTTTGTGCCAACTACATAGGAATGTCATCGATGGATCCTTGTGCCAAATGATTCTTCAGCCATTTGGCGTACTTCTTAGTGTGCTCCTTCATCTCCACTTCTGATGAAGGCACCATTGGTAAGAAGCTTTGGCGTATCTCCGCCAAGTGTTCTCGGCATAAGCGATGCGAACTGGGCTGTTAAGCAGTACCGTCAAATGGGATTTCTCTGCCAATTCTCCGGGTGCAGCCATTTGCGTGCCAGCAAGGACCGGCTTACCTTTCAGCCTTCCCTCGTGGCGAGAGAGGGGCAAACCTATAGGTATTTGTTTCATGTATTCGATGCAAAACTCAACCACCTCCTCCGCGGTATAACCTTGTAGGATGCTTGCCTCTGGATGGTTTCGGTTCCGACAAAAGTGCTTCAGTATTCCCATGAACCACTCAAAGGGATACATGTTGCGAAGAAACACAGCACCACAATACTTTATCTCGTCGACAAGGTGCACAGTGAGATAGACCATGACATCAAAGAATGACGGTGGGAAAAACATCTCTAGGTTGGACAATATTCTTGCAATATCATCTTGCATATTATCCAACTCTTCAGGATCTACAACTTTCTGCCATAGTTTGTTGAAGAAATCACAGAGGTCAATGAGTGTGTTTCTTATATCTTTGTCCATCAGATTCCTGATGGCCACCGGGAGGATTTGTGTCAACATTACATGGCAATCTTGTGACTTCATGTGTCCCAACTTCATTTTACCCGAGCTCACATCCACGAGACTTCTGATGTTTGCGCAGTAGGAAGAGGGTGTCTTAACTGACAACAAATAGGTGAAGAACTGTGTTGCTTCTTTTGTACTGAAATTGTAACTCTGGCGAGCTTTGATGAATTTGTCATCATCTTCTGCTTCACTCTTGCGTTGTGATTGATCAGCAAGCATATCGAGCCGTGAACCGTCACCATCCTTTCTTTTACCGTTAATCTTGAGCGGAGTACCACAGATGCTTTCACATACGTTCTTCTCTACGTGCATGACATCAATGCAGTGACGTACATGTAGAATCTCCCAGTAAGGTAATTTCCAGAACACCGATTTCTTCTTAAACAATTGATCCTTCGGTGTTAGTTTCACCGTCAAAGGGTGGTTCTTGCCAAGCATAACATTAATTTTTTAGCCATGTTGTGGACCACCTCCCCGTCATAGGGTCTTGGGGCCACACCTGCCTCTGCTGTACCATCAAATTCAGCTTTCATCTTTCGGTATGGGTGATTCATCCGCAAGAACCTACGATGACGCAAATACACTGTTTTGCGCGAGTTGGGAAGTCTTCTACTAGCTGTCCTATCCATGCATGTGACACACCCTACATCTCCCCTTGTTTTCTGCCCCGATGTGTTGCCTAATGTCGGCATATCTTGAATGGTGTGCACCAGCATCACATGTAGATCAAAAATCTCCTTTCTGTAAGCATCATAACATTTTACAGCAGGCGCATCTATCCACAATGTCAGCAGTTCTTCTACCAGTAGCTGAAAGTAAATGTCGATGTCATTTCCAGGTTGCTTCGGGCCTTGGATAATCATTGGCATCATAATGTATTTTTTCTTCATACATAACCAATGAGCTAGGTTATATATGCATGGAAGCACCGGCCATGTGCTGTTATTGGTGCTCATATCGCCAAAAGGATTCATCCCGTCAGTACACTCCCTAAGCCTTATACTTCTAGGATCCTTGGCAAAATTTTCAAACTTGTTGTCGATTAATTCCCACTGAGCCCCATCTTTCGGGTGCCTCATAAACCTATCCGCAATTCGCTCATCATGATGCCACCGCAACCTCTTTGCCTCTCTAGGGTTTGCAAACAAACGCCTCAACCTTGGAATTAAAGGCAAGTACCAAACAACCTTGAACGGGATTCCTGACTTGATCTTGTCGTCCAATTTGTACTTGTCCTTTGCTCTCCTACACTTGTATCGTGCATGCTTGCATGTGGGACATGCACGAAAATCTCTGTACTCACCACGGTACAATATACAATCATTCACACAAGCGTGTATCTTTCGTACTTGAAGTTCCAATGGGCAAACAATTTTCTTCGCTTCATTCGTGCTTCTGGGGAGCACATTATCTTCCGGAAGAATATCTTGAAAATACCTAAGATCTCTGTGAAGCCCTTGTTTGATAGACCGTTTGCTGCTTTAAATCTGAGAAGCGCCAGGGTGGCACTCAACCTGGAATATTTCTTTTTGCAACCTGGATACAATTCTCTCTTGGAGTCTGCATCAATGGTTGGTAGATCCTTGTACCCAATCATATCCTTTTCTGGGCCCTCGAAATCTGCAATCATAGCAGCAAAATCTGGAATATCAAGCGTCATCTGCATGGACGTCTTGGTTTTCCAGTGGGCGTTTCGGCTTTCCGGTGTTCCATTGGTAGCTTGACGCCTCTGCCCTGATGTTAGATTCAAAATCCATGTGACATTGATCGGGGTTTGGCATCTCGCTGCCCTGGGTATCTTCATCCATGACCTCCTCTTCACCGTGTCTGGTCCAACGTGTATATCCATCCATGAATCCCCTAGAGACTAAGTGCATCTGGACATCTGCAACTTCACGTGACTCTGTATTGGCACAATCAGTACATGGACACAGGATGTGATACGTCTCCAACATATCTATAATTTTTGATTGTTCCATGCTATTATATTATCTGTTTTGAATGTTTAATGGGCTCTACTAAGCACTTTTATATTATTTTTGGGTCTAACCTATTAACCGAAGGCCTAGTGCAAATTGCAGTTTTTTTGCCTATTTCAGTGTTTCGCAGAAAAGGAATATCAAACGGAGTCCAAACGGAATGAAACCTTCGGGAGAGTTATTTTCGGAACAAACGTGATCCAGAGGACTTGGAGTGGACGTCAAGAAAGAAGCGAGGAGGCCACGAGGCAGGGAGGCACGCCTGCCCCCTGGGCGCGCCCCCACCCTCGTGGGCCCCTCGCAGCTCCACCGACCTACTTCTTCCTCCTATATATATGCATATACCCTGAAAACATCCAGGAGCACCACGAAACCCTATTTCCACCGCCGCAACCTTCTGTACCCGTGAGATCCCATCTTGGGGCCTTTTCTGGCGCTCCGCCGGAGGGGGAATCAATCACGGAGGGCTTCTACATCAACACCATAGCCTCTCCGATGATGTGGGAGTAGTTTACCACAGACCTTCGGGTCCATAGTTATTAGCTAGATGGCTTCTTCTCTCTCTTTGGATCTCAATACAAAGTTCTCTTGGATCTTCTTGGAGATCTATTCGATGTAATTCTTTTTGCGGTGTGTTTGCCAAGATCCGATGAATTGTGGGTTTATGATCAAGATTATCTATGAACAATATTTGAATCTCCTCTGAATTCTTTTATCTATGATTTAATATCTTTGCAAGTCTCTTTGAACTATCAGTTTGGTTTGGCCTACTAGATTGATCTTTCTTGCAATGGGAGAAGTGCTTAGCTTTGGGTTCAATCTTGCGTTGCTCGATCCTAGTGACAGAAAGGGAAACGACACGTATTGTATTGTTGCCATCGAGGATAAAAAGATGGGGTTTATATCATATTGCTTGAGTTTATCCCTCTACATCATGTCCTCTTGCCTAATGCGTTACTGTGTTCTTATGAACTTAATACTCTAGATGCATGCTGGATAGCGGTCGATGTGTGGAGTAATAGTAGTAGATGCAGAATCGTTTCGGTCTACTTGTCGCGGACGTGATGCCTATATACATGATCATGCCTAGATATTCTCATAACTATGCGCTTTTCCATCAATTGCTCGAAAGTAATTTGTTCACCCACTGTGACGCCCCCGATTTGACCGTACACTAATCATGCACGCAAATGTGTACGATCACGATCAGGGACTCACGGGAAGATATCACAACACAACTCTACAACATAAATAAGTCATACAAGCATCATAATACAAGCCAGGGGCCTCGAGGGCTCGAATACAAGTGCTCGATCACAGACGAGTCAGCGGAAGCAACAATATCTGAGTACAGACATAAGTTAAACAAGTTTGCCTTAAGAATGCGAGCACAAACTGGGATACAGATCGAACGAGGCGCATGCCTCCTGCCTGGGATCCTCCTAACTACTCCTGGTCGTCGTCAGCGGGCTGCACGTAGTGGTAGGCACCTCCAGTGTCGTAGGTGTCGTCGTCGACGGTGGCGTCTGGCTCCTGGACTCCAGCATCTGGTTGTGACAACCAAATAGAAAAGAAAAGGGGGAAAAGAGGGAGAGAAGCAACCGTGAGTACTCATCCAAAGTACTCGCAAGCAAGGAGCTACACTACATATGCATGGGTATATGTGTAAAGGGGCATATCAGTGGACTGAACTGCAGAATGCCAGAATAAAAGGGGGATAGCTAGTCCCGTCGAAGACTACGCTTCTGGCCATCTCCATCTTGCAGCATGTAGAAGAGAGTAGATTGAAGTCCTCCAAGTAGCATCGCATAGCATAATCATACCCGGCGATCCCCTCCTCGTCGCCCTGTTAGAGAGCGATCACCGGGTTGTATCTGGCACTTGGAAGGGTGTATTTTATTCAGTATCCAGTTCTAGTTGTCATAAGGTCAAGGCACAACTCCGGGTCGTCCTTTTACCGAGGGACACGACTATTCGAATAGATAAACTTCCCTGCAGGGGTGCACCACATAACCCAACACGCTCGATCCCATTTGGCCGGACACACTTTTCTGGGTCATGCCCGGCCTCGTAAGATCAACGCGTCGCAGCCCCACCTAAGCACAACAGAGCGGTCAGCACGCCGGTCTAATCCTAAGCGCGCAGGGGTCTGGGCCCATCGCCCTATGCACACCTGCACGTTGCGTACGCGGCCGGAAGCAGACCTAGCCTAGTGGCGTTCCAGTCCAATCCGGCGCGCGCCACTCAGTCGCTGACGTCAAGAAGGCTTCGGCTGATACCACGACGCCGGGATACCCATAACTACTCCCGCGTAGATGGTTAGTGCGTATAGACCAAATGGCCAGACTCAGATCAAATACCAAGATCTCGTTAAGCGTGTTAAGTATCCGCGAACGTCGACCAGGGCCAGGCCCTCCTCTCACCTAGGCGGTCTCAACCTGCCCTGTCGCTCCGCCACAAAGATCCACTTGCGGGTACTCCTACGAGCCGACCCGACTTTAGTCATCACATGTGTCATGTATATAGTATGTAAGTATATACCCGTGATCACTGCCCAGGTGATCACGGCCCGATAGTATAGCACAGCAGACGGACAAGAATGTAGGGCCACTGATGGAAAACTAGCATCCTATACTAAGCATGTAGGATTGCAGGTAAAGGTAACAACAGTAGTAACAAGGATAGGCTATGCATCAGGATAGGATATCGGAAAGCAGTAACATGCTACACTACTCTAATGCAAGCAGTATAGAGAAGAATAGGCGATATCTGGTGATCAAGGGGGGGGGCTTGCCTGGTTGCTCTGGCAAGTAGGAGGGGTCGTCGACTCCGTAGTCGAACTGGGCAGCAGCAGTGTCGGTCTCGTAGTCTACCGGAGAGAAGAGGGGGAAGAAACAGTAAATACAATGCAAACATAAGCATGACGATGCGTGACATGACAATGAGCGGTGCTAGGTGTGTCCTAACGCGACAGTAGGTGGTACCGGCGAAGGGGGGGAACATCCGGGAGGTATTCCCGATGTTTCGCGTTTTCGGACAGATGGACCGGAGGGGGAAAGTTGCGAGTTCGATAGGTTAGGGAGGTGTGGTGGACGAACGGACTGCGTATACGGATTCGTCTCGTCGTTCTAAGCAACTTTCATGTTGAAAATATTTTAATCCGAGTTACGGATTAAAAGATATGATTTTCTAAAGATTTTATTAATTTCTGGAATTTAATTAATTATTTAATTTAATTCGAAATTTGGATTTATGACATCAGCATGATGTCATGCTGACATCAGCAGTCAACAGGGGTTGACTAAGTCAAACTGACATGTGGGTCCAGTGGGACCCACCTGTCATTCTCTGTTTAGGTTAATTAGTGTTTAGCTAAATAATTACTGTTTAATTAATTTAAACAGGATTAATTAACTTAATTAGTTTAGTTAATTAATTAATTAATTAAAATTATTTTTATTTTTATTTTTTTTATTTATTAATTTTTATTAATTAATTTATTATTATTATTATTTTTTTATTTTTTTTGTAAACGTTCTGGGGCGCTGGGGCCCGTTTGTCATTGGGCCAGGGGGGTCGGGCCCAGTGGGCAGTGGCTCAGGTGGGGCGAGGCCCACCTGGCAGTGGCCTAGAGGGGGCGAGGCCCACTGGCAGTGGCCCAGGGGGCACTGCGGGTTACGGGCGAGCAACGGGGCGGGGCGCTGGGCGCGCACGGCGCACGCCGGCGCCGGCGGCCAGGGCCAGGGGAGGCGGGGCTCCGACGAGCCACCGGAGCGGCGGCGGAGCAGCGCGGACAGAGCAGAGGCGAACGGCGGAGGCGAGGCTGCGGGCGTGCGGGCGGGGTCGCCGAAGGAGGGAAGGGCGTCGGGGCCGGAGTGGCTGGAGCGGGAAGGCGGCGGCACAGCCCGCGGGCAGGGCGGCACGGAGAGGAGCATGGCGGACGCGAGCCCGTCCGGAGCTCGGGCGCGGGGCGCACGGGGGAAAGGGGGGGGCTTGCGGCGCGAGGTCGACGCGGGCGCGCGGTCGGGGCGCGCGCGGGCGAGCGCAGTGCGTGGCCAGGCGCGGCGGGGGCGCGTCTGGGCGCGCCGAAGCGCGAGCGGGGCGGCGGTGACCGAGAGGAGAGGGGGCGAGGGAGAGAGAGGAGGGGCGAGGCGCGGCGGTGCTCACTGTGGCCGTAGGGGGTCTGGCAGCGGGGCGCGGGGAGGGTGACGGGGACGACGGGCGAGGCGGAGAAGGGGGAAGCAGGCCGGCGGGGGCGTGCTCCGGCGAGGCGGCGGCGTCCTGGCGCGGGGGAAGGCGACGGGGCCGGGGCGGCGGCGTCCAGATCGGGACGGAGGGGAGTGGGGGAGCGACGTGGGGGGGGGGAGAGTGGGGCGACGGGGTAGGTTAGGGGTTGGGTCGGGCGGTGGCCTAATAGACCAGGGGGCAGCAGGGGGGTGGGCCGGCTGGGCCGGCCTGGCCTGCCCAGTGGCCAGCTGGGCCGAGACCCAACCGGGGGGGGGGGGGTTGTTTCCTTTTTTTGTTTTCTGTTTTGTTTTGCATTTTCTTTTATTTATTTTCTTTCACCTTTTAATTCATTTTAAAATACTTAGGCATTTTCTAAAAAGGAGTTTTCTCCACAATAATTACCAGTGTATTATTTGGCACCCACCAAACATTTTTGTTTTGATGTTTGAAAACTTTTATCGTTTGATTTAATTTTAAATTTGAATTTGACTCCGTTTCGAAATGCTGCGAGGTTAGCAACAGTAACGGAGGTGACGTGGCAAGATTAGCGTGAGATTACTGTAGCATGATTATCCGGGCGTTACACCCACCGTAATACTTATGCTATCTTGAGAGAAACCACTAGTGAAACCTATGGCCCCCGGGTCTATTCTCCATCATATAAGTTTCCAATCTATTTTACTTTGCAATCTTTATCATAAAAATACCAAAAATATTTATCTTATTATCTCTATCAGATCTCACTTTTGCAAGTGGCCGTGAAGGGATTGACAACCCCTTTATCGCGTTGGTTGCAAGGTTCTTATTTGTTTGTGTAGGTACGAGGCGACTTGCGTGTAGTCTCCTACTGGATTGATACCTTGGTTCTCAAAAACTGGGGGAAATACTTATGCTACTTTGCTGCATCACCCTTTCCTCTTCAAGGGAAAAACCAACGCAGTGCTCAAGAGGTAGCAGGATGTAATCCGCATCACCAGTTCTCCTCTTTGTACTTTCAGCCAAATTCATGAACTCTGTCATGCCACTGATAAAATCTGCGGCTTTCCTATTCTTCATCCATCGAGATCGTTCCATCTGCAGCAGACGAATGGTAATTAAAAACAAAACAACAAAATTAATACACGGATTAACTGCTACCCAGAGATGCGTGCATAAACCACAAGGTTTTATTTTAATAATTACTAAGGGCGCTCTAGGTTGTTATCCAGACGTGCAATGACAAAAATTAATGGCCAGTCAATTTACAAGCAGAGTACTAGTACAACACTACACTTAGGAATTGAATACCTTAATTAAGCCACTCACGAAAAGAATACCTTAATTAATTAGCCGCGCGGCGACCTCCACCCAGCAGATAGACAAGCACGATGCGGCGGCACGCCGAGACAGCATGGTCGAGGAGCAAAGCTTAATGCGGCTGCCGCCTGAAGTTCGACCTCCACTATCTCGCCATCGACCACGATGGATGTGCTCGAATCATGCCACCGCCGACCTCGATGGTTGAGCTCCTCCTATCTCCCACCGCAGACCGAGGATTAACCTCCTATGACGCTGCCACCGCCCACCAACCGAGGATTGACCTCTTTTCCGGTAGCCACTGCCTAGGCCGCCGCCGCCATCTCTATATGCAGAGCGGCTATTTTTTTGATAGATATCCGCGAAACGGCTGTGTCAGGACCCCGATCCTAAGCCACATCGATCTAGCATGTAACACATCATATCACTTTGTGGCCTCATGCACGGTATTCCCACGGGTGCCACCTTACTTGGCCCGGGACCGTTTGCGCCTTTTGGCTCACGTATATGATAGTGTCGCTAGCATCCATATGACAAAGAACCCGGGCCGACATGACTAGTCATAAACCCAAAGTGGCACTAACTTACAGGGACAGGCATACATGACCCAGCAACGAACGTGTCGGTCATCAGCGAGTGAATTCGGGCTGTAGCAACTGGGCTAGCAGGACTCCGGGAATCCGGGCTGTAGCAGGCTAACAGGACTCCGAAAGACAACGCATGACATTTCCCCGAAGGGACAGACACAGGATCGAAGAAGGACACATGCCGGCCAGTCTTAGTGTTCCGGAGCAGTAGTAACTGGGCTAACAGGACTCCGATAAACTGGGCTGTAGCAGACTACCATGGCTCAGTGGAAGCACTAGACTACATGTCCCCATAAGAGAGGATACCAAGGATAGACAACTAGGTTGTCGGATCCCACACATACCAAGAATTTCAACAACATGCACGCAATATGCTCGATATGTGCAAATACAACATGGCATCACAACATGACTCTACAACTCAAGTATTCATTCAATAGGCTCCGAGGAGCGAGATATTACAAACATGGGTCTGATGACCCAGCATCCAAGTCATGCAAGCAACAAGCACATGCGGAAGCTTAACTTGTATGAGTACAGACAACTACAAATGAAAAAGGCTGAGAAGCCTGACTATCTACAAGACCCTGCCGAGGGCACGAGATCGTAGCTGAGGTATCAAGCTAAACGTCGAAGTCCACACGGAATTACTAGCAAGACTGAAGTCTCTCTGCAAAAACATAAATTAAGCAAACGTGAGTACAAAGGTACCCAACAAGACTTACATCAGAACTAACTACATATGCATCGGTATCAACAAAGGGGGTGGTGGAGTTTAACTGCAGCAAGCCAGCTTTGACTCGGTGGCTATCCTAAACTACAACTGCAAGTAACTCTTTTGAGGTGGCGCACACGAGTCCACATATTCACCATATCAATACACCACTATGGATCCGCTCCCGTCTCCCTATGAGAACGCCATCCATAGCACTCACGCTTATCTTGTGAGTTTTAGAGTATCCACTTTCACTTGTCTATGAACTGTATAGGCAACCCAGAGGTCCTTTACCGCGGACGCGGCTATTCGAGTAGATGATGTGAACCCTGCAGGGGTGTACTTCTTCACACACGCTCTCACCACTTACCGCCGTTTACACGACATGTACTCGGAAACCTTCAAGTGGAAGCCCAACGAGGGTGTCGGCCACGGCCTACCTAAACACTCAAGTCTCTAGTCCAGGTTTATCCCCTATTCAGGTTCCATCCGCAGGGAGTCCTGCCGAGGTTTCCACATACGGACCCGAACGGTGTGTACAGGGTTCCGCGACACCAAACGGGCGCCCGGCATACCCGGCCACGTGCCTACCGCATCACAGCCGACCCCTCGGGCCAGCGCTGCGCACGGCCTCCAGCATACTACAAACACCAGAAACTACTTGCAACTCCTGGACAGAGGACAAGGGTGGTTAAGAAGCCGAGAGGGTCCATTGGTTTCGGGCCCAATGCATGGTAGTAGCTGATCATGGATCACAAACATAGAACTCAGTTCCTGAGGACGGCTTCAATGAGACAACCCACCATGTACTCCTACATGGCCTCTCACCGCTACCTTTACCAAATCGTGTTCACACACTTAGCCCTCAACAGTAGGACATGTTCACCACATTCCAATTCATCCCCGATGAATCAGACCTGACTCAACTCTAAGCAGTAGCAGGCATGACAAACAAACATGAATGAGTAGGCACAACAGGGCTCAAACAACTCCTACTCATGCTAGTGGGTTTCATCTATTTACTGTGGCAATGACAGGTCATGCAAAGGAAAGGGGTTCAGCTACCGCAGCATGTAACAGTTGCAACGTTGTTGTCCTAATGCAGTAAAAGAGGGCAGGAGCGAGAGAGTGGGATTTTATCGGAATGAACAAGGAGGGTTTGCTTGCCTGCATTTCTGAAGATAGTACAGTTCTTCATCGATGTCATCGAACTCATCGTCGAAACGTCGTCTACTGAGAGGGAACAAATACCGGCAAACAAGGAAGAACACAATCAATGCAATGCACAATATGATGCATGATCATGACATGTGAATATGCTGTGATTTAAGCTAATGCAACTTGAACCAGAAGAGTTGAGCTATTTTTGAACCAAAGGTTCAAGTTCAAATTCAAACTATGAGCTTATTAAGTGCATTATCATGTTTTGTCCTAAACAGCAAGGTTAAGTTGCTCTATCATGATGAAACCAGTACAGATGGATAGATTGGATTTTCTGATCATTTTTCATATATAAATTATTTCATTTGGAGTTACAAATTAATTTCTATGAATTTTAGAAGTTTTAGCTATTTTCTGGAATTTTCAGACATTTTTAAAATAGAAATAATCCAGAAAAGGGTTTATTGCATCAGCACCGCGTCATGCCTGCGTGAGCAAGTCAACGGTGCTGAGCAGGGTCAAATCTGACAAGTGGGGCCTACTCGTCAGTGACTTAGGGCTGGTTAGGTCGCTGGCATGTGGGCCCAGTCAACGGCCACGTCAGCACGGTCAAAACTGACGCGTGGGGCCACTGGGGTTATGAATTAAACTAAACAAGGATTAAACTAGTCTAAATAGGCAATAGGGGTCCACATGGCAGTGGCTCAGTGGATGCTTAGCGAGGTCATTAGCGCTAATTAAGATCCACGTCGACCTCGCCGGAGTTTCGCCGGCGGCGACCACAGCCGACGGCGGATGTGCACCGTGCGCTTGCTACAGAGCACCATTCGACGCGTGGTTTGCTCCTACGGGTTCCTGGGAGTGAGGCACATCCAAAGCAACAAGCGGCAGCAGCTGGGGTGGCCGGAGCTGACGGCGGTGAGCTCTTTTGCGGCCGCCAGAGTTTGGACAACGACGGGTTCAGCGTTGTAGTGCACTAGGGGAGGCGCTGGTGTGTGCTACGTGCTCCTGGTGAGGTGTGGAGCACGGCAGTGTACTCGGCTTCGAGCCACTGTGGCTCTGGCCACGACGGCGGTGAGCTTCAGCCGTGGTGGGAAATGGAGCTAGGGGACAGGAACGGAGGGGGCGAGCAAAGGAGAAGCAGCAGGAGCTCACATCGGTTCCAACCAAGACGGAGACGAGGTCGGGGATGCGTCGGAGGCAGCGCAGGGTCGCCGGGGATCTGGGCGGCCAGAAGTTGAAGACGATGACTTGGACGGCGTTCGGCGGCATCCAGCGGCTCGTGGCTCGTCGTAGAGGCGTAGAAGACGGAGGCGGACCTTGTGGAGGTGTTGGGGAGGCGAGGCAGTAGCCGTGGCTACGGCGGCAACGAACAACGACGACGGTGGCGCTCGGCGCGGGTGAGAGAGAGGGAGCAGAGGAGAGGAGGGCCACGGGAAAGAGTGAGAGGGGTCAGGGGGTTGCATGGCGTCTCCCAGAGGCGTCCAGGGCGTCGATGGGGAGCGGCAAGCAGGAGGTGGCCGGGGCGCGTGGCCACGCACACGGGGCACACGCCCGGCGTCCTTCTGTCGCGAGGAAGACGACAGGGGGGAGGCCAGTGGGTTGGGCCGCACAGTGCTGGACCAGCACAGGAGCTGGGCCGGTTGGTGGGCGCCAGGTTAGTCCTTCTCTCTCTCTCTCTTTTATTTTTCTTTTCTATTTCTATTATTTTGTTTTGATTTAGTTTGGAAACTAAATCATTTTAAAACTTTCTGTAAATTTTTATGTGAGCTCAGAGAGCTAGTCCAAGGTCACATGCAAACTTACAAAATATTTTAACATTATTTCTTATATAACAGAAATAATTCCAACCCAAGTATATTATTGATTTAAATCAAAGGCCCAAAATAAATTATTTCCGTGACTCCAAAAATATTGGTTTGAATTTCACCTCATGCCAATATTTTCACAGAATAACAGGAACATTTTCTTGGACTTGTTTGATGAGATTTAAATGTTGGTTATTTTTAGAGGTTTTCTAAGGCTTTTGAAAATTCCTAAATTCAAATTTCATTTGAATTTTAAACATGATGCTCACATGGAAGCTAGCATAGGTCAGACCAGAATTAGGGATGTGACAGGCTGTTTACACGGTATCTCACTGTAACTCAATTATATGGACAGGGTAGTACATCACATACGGTTATGTAACGGCAACCGTGTCTAACCTATGTTGTCTTCTCACACGGTTTGGTGCGGAAATCGTGTGTGACATTGTAATACCCAACACAAACGACATGTACAAACACTGTGCCGTATACAACATATATATAGTGCCATTAGTAGTTCCCGACCGTTAGCTAATCTCCACAGTTTCCCCATTTCCCCCAAATCCCTACATAGCCTCCAAATTCCCTCGCGTGGCGCTGACATTGGGGGAATGCGGACGAGTGGTGCTGATGGTTTCGGTGCGGCTCCTGCTCGTATCGCCACCGAGCACTTGCCTAAGGTCATCAGAAGGCAGGTGTACTACGGATCCGAATCGTCCTGTCAGGTTCCAATCTATCCCGATCTTTTTAGCATGTCCAAAGTATAGATCCTTGTTGAATCCGTCCTGAATGACCCCCCCAGGAAAGCTATCTGCCGCCGGATCCGGAGCTTGACTCCAGACTCCCGCAACACGAGTTCGACTCCGAGTTTTGCGCCACCGAGAAGTACCAAAAGCTGAGTTGTGTGCACGAGCACACTCCCGCTCGACGTGTATGCACAGAGGGATTCGACATTGGCAGGCGTTTCTCAGTTGCCCCTTAGAGGTTAGTGCTAATTAAGTTCATCATTTTACTTCAGTTAATGCCACCGTTCATCCAGAATACTATTTAACATTGGCAGGGATATGAGGCTTGTGCCTTTGTTAACTGGCTGGATGAAGAATGGCATGGCAGGGCTCGGAGTGTTATCACCAAGCTCGCAGAAGATAACGTAAAGCTGAAGAAGAAACTGGATGATCTGGAATGTACAATCAGTACAATGAAGCAAGAAAGAATCAATCACAGGCAACAGATGAAAGCAAGAGACAAGAAGGAACTAGCATGTGTAGTTGTGGTTGTCGCATTAGCCATGTTCTATGCGCTGTTTGCAATGATGATTAGGGGTTTTGTTCGACAGTATTGCTAAAGCACATCTAGATGTGCTCTAAGTAATGCACATCTAGGTGAAGGAAATATGCCCTAGAGGCAATAATAAAGTATTATATATTTCCTTATATGATGATAAATGTTTATTATTCATGCTAGAATTGTATTAACCGGAAACATAATACATGTGTGAATACATAGACAAACAGAGTGTCACTAGTATGCCTCTACTTGACTAGCTCGTTAATCAAAGATGGTTATGTTTCCTAGCCATAGACATGAGTTGTCATTTGATTAACGAGATCACCTCATTAGGAGAATGACGTGATTGACTTGACCCATTCCGTTAGCTTAGCACCCGATCATTTAGTATGTTGCTATTGCTTTCTTCATGACTTATACATGTTCCTATGACTATGAGATTATGCAACTCCCGTTTACCGGAGGAACACTTTGTGTGCTACCAAACGTCACAACATAAATGGGTGATTATAAAGGTGCTCTACAGGTGTCTCCAAAGGTACTTGTTGGGTTGGCGTATTTCGAGATTAGGATTTGTCACTCCGATTGTCGGAGAGGTATCTCTGGGCCCACTCGGTAATGCACATCACTATAAGCCTTGCAAGCATTGTGACTAATGAGTTAGTTGCGGGATGATGTATTACGGAACGAGTAAAGAGACTTGCCAGTAACGAGATTGAACTAGGTATCGAGATACCGACGATCGAATCTCGGGCAAGTACCATACCGATGACAAAGGGAACAACGTATGTTGTTATGCGGTCTGACCGATAAAGATCTTCGTAGAATATGTGGGAACCAATATGAGCATCCAGGTTCCGCTATTGGTTATTGACCGGAGAGGTGTCTCGGTCATGTCTACATAGTTCTCGAACCCGTAGGGTCCGCATGCTTAACGTTACGATGACAGTTTTATTATGAGTTTATGTATGTTGATGTACCAAAGGAGTTCGGAGTCCCGGATGAGATCGGGGACATGACGAGGAGTCTCGAAATGGCTGAGACGTAAAGATCGATATATTGGACGACTATATTCGGACTTCGGAAAGGTTCCGAGTGATTCGGGTATTTTTCGGAGTACCGGAGAGTTACGGGAATTCGTATTGGGCCTTAATGGGCCATACGGGAAAGGAGAGAAAGGCCTCAAAAGGTGGCCGCACCCCTCCCCATGGTCTGGTCCGAATTGGACTAGGGAGGGGGGGCGCCCCCTTCCTTCTTTCTCCTTCCCCCTTCCCTTCTCCTACTCCCACAAGGAAAGGAGGAGTCCTACTCCCGGTGGGAGTAGGACTCCCCCCTTGGGCGCGCCACCTCCCCTTGGCCGGCCCTCTCCTCCTTGCTCCTTTATATATGGGGGCAGGGGGGCACCTCTAGACACGGCACTTGATATACGATATTTTAGCCGTGTGCGGTGCCCCCCTCCACCATATTACACCTCGATAATACCGTTGCGGAGCTTAGGCGAAGCCCTGCGTCGGTGGAACATCATCATCGTCACCACGCCGTCGTGCTGACGAAACTCTCCCTCAACACTCGGCTGGATCGGAGTTCGAGGGACGTCATCGAGCTGAACGTGTGTAGAACTCGGAGGTGCCGTACGTTCGGTACTTGATCGGTCGGATCGTGAAGACGTACGACTACATCAACCGCGTTGTGATAACGATTCCGCTGTCGGTCTACGAGGGTACGTGGACAACACTCTCCCCTCTCGTTGCTATGCATCACCATGATCTTACATGTGTGTAGGAATTTTTTTGAAATTACTACGTTCCCCAACAGTGGTATCAGAGCCAGGTTTTATGCGTTGATGCTATGCACGAGTAGAACACAAGTGAGTTGTGGGCGATATAAGTCATACTGCTTACCAGCATATCATACTTTGGTTAGGCGGTATTGTGAGATGAAGCGGCCCAGACCGACATTACGCGTACGCTTACGCGAGACTGGTTTCACCGTTCGGGGCACTCGTTGCTTAAAGGTGACTGGCGGGTGTCTGTCTCTCTCACTTTAGTTGAACCGAGTATGGCTACGTCCGGTCCTTGCGAAGGTTAAAACAGCACCAACTTGACAAACTATCGTTGTGGTTTTGATGCGTAGGTAAGAACGGTTCTTGCTAAGCCCGTAGCAGCCACGTAAAACTTGCAACAACAAAATAGAGGACGTCTAACTTGTTTTTGCAGGGCATGTTGTGATGTGATACGGTCAAGACATGATGTGATATAATTTGTTGTATGAGATGATCATGTTTTGTAACCGAGTTATCGGCAACTGGCAGGAGCCATATGGTTGTCGCTTTATTGTATGAAATGCAATTGCCATGTAATAGTTTTACTTTATCACTAAGCGGTAGCGATAGTCGTAAAAGCAATAAGTTGGCGAGACGACAACGATACTACGATGGAGATCAAGGTGTCGCGCCGGTGACGATGGTGATCATGACGGTGCTTCGGAGATGGAGATCACAAGCACGGTGCTTCGGAGATGGAGATCACAAGCCCAAGATGATGATGGCCATATCATATCACTTATATTGATTGCATGTGATGTTAATCCTTTATGCATCTTATCTTGCTTTGATTGACGGTAGCATTATAAGATGATCTCTCACTAAAATTTCAAGATAAAAGTGCTCTCCCTGAGTATGCACCGTTGCGAAAGTTCTTCGTGCTGAGACACCACGTGTTAATCGGGTGTGATAGGCTCTACGTTCAAATACAACGGGTGCAAAACAGTTGCACACGCGGAATACTCAGGTTAAACTTGACGAGCCTAGCATATACAGATATGGCCTAGGAACACAGAGACCGAAAGGTCGAGCGTGAATCATATAGTAGATATGATCAACATAGTGATGTTCACCATTGAAACTACTCCATCTCACATGTTAATCGGACATGGTTTAGTTGATTTGGATCACGTAATCACTTAGATGATTAGAGGGATGTCTATCTAAGTGGGAGTTCTTAAGTAATATGATTAATTGAACTTGAATTTATCATGAACTTAGTCCTTATAGTATTTTGCAAATTATGTTGTAGATCAATAGCTCGCGTTGTTGCTTCCCTGTGTTTATTTTTGATATGTTCCTAGAGAAAAATTATGTTGAAAGATGTTATTCGCAAAGATGCGGATTGGATCCATGATCTGAGGATTATCCTCATTGCTGCACAGAAGGATTATGTCCTTGATGCACCGCTAGGTGACAGACCTATTGCTGGAGCAGATGCAGACGTTATGAACGTTTGGCTAGCTCAATATGATGACTACTTGATAGTTTAGTGCACCATGCTTAACGGCTTAGAATCGGGACTTCAAAGACGTTTTGAACGTCATGGACCATATAAGATGTTCCAGGAGTTGAAGTTAATATTTCAAGCAAATACCCGAGTTGAGAGATATGAAGTCTCCAACAAGTTCTATAGCTAAAAGATGGAGGAGAATCACTCAACTAGTGAGCATGTGCTCAGATTGTCTGGCTACTACAATCGCTTGAATCAAGTGGGAGTTAATCTTCCAGATAAAATAGTGTGACAGAATTCTCTAGTCACCATCACCAAAGTTAGTAGAACTTCGTGATGAACTATAGTATGCAAGGGATGACGAAAGTAATTCCCGAGCTCTTCGTGATGCTGAAATCGATGAAGGTAGAAATCAAGAAAAACATCAAGTGTTGATGGTTAACGAGACCACTAGTTTCAAGAAAAGGGCAAAGGGAAGAAGGGGAACTTCAAGAAGAACGGCAAGCAAGTTGCTGCTCAAGTGAAGAAGCCTAAGTCTGGTCCTAAGCCTGAGACTAAGTGCTTCTACTGCAAAGGGACTAGTCACTGGAAGCGGAACTACCCCAACTATTTGGTGGATAAGAAGGATGGCAAAGTGAACAAAGGTATATTGGATATACATGTTATTGATGTGTACTTTACTAGTGTTTATAGCAACCCTTCGGTATTTTGATACTGGTTTAGTTGCTAAGAGTAGTAACTCGAAACGGGAGTTGCATAATAAACAGAGACTAGTAAAAGGAGAGGTGACGATGTGTGTTGGAAGTAGTTCCAAGATTGATATGATCATCATCGCACACTCCCTATACTTTCGGGATTAGTGTTGAAACTAATAAGTGTTATTTGGTGTTTGCGTTGAGCATGAATATGATTTGATCATGTTTGTTGCAATACGGTTATTCATTTAAATTAAAGAATAATTGTTGTTCTGTTTACATGAATAAAACCTTCTATGGTCATACACCCAATAAAATGGTTTGTTGGATCTCGATCGTAGTGATACACATATTCATAATAATGAAGCCAAAAAGATGCAAAGTTAATAATGATAGTGCAACTTATTTGTGGCACTGCCGTTTAGGTCATATTGGTGTAAAGCGCATGAAGAAACTCCATACTGATGGGATTTTGGAATCACTTGATTATGAATCACTTGATGCTTGCGAACCGTGCCTCATGGGCAAGATGACTAAAACGCCGTTCTCCGGAACTATGGAAAGAGCAACAGATTTGTTGGAAATCATACATACAGATGTATGTGGCCCGATGAATATTGAGGCTCGTAGCAGGTATCATTATTTTCTGACCTTCACAGATGATTTGAGCAGATATAGGTATATCTACTTAATGAAACAGAAGTCTGAAACATTTGAAAAGTTCATATAATTTCAGAGTGAAGTAGAAAATCATCGTAACAAGAAAATAAAGTTTCTATGATCTGATCGCGGAGACAAATATTTGAGTTACGAGTTTGGTCTTCAATCAAAACAATGTGGAATAGTTTCACAAATTCGTGCCACCTGGAACACCACAGCATAATGGTGTGTCCGAACGTCATAACCGTACTTTATTGGATATAGTGCAATCTATGATGTCTCTTACCGATCTACCACTATCGTTTTGGGGTTTTGCATTAGAGACAGCTGCATTCACGTTAAATAGGGTACCATCTAAATCCGTTGAGACGACATCTTATGAACTGTGGTTTGGCAAGAAACCAAAGTTGTCGTTTCTTAAAGTTTG
This sequence comes from Triticum aestivum, assembly GCF_018294505.1. Lineage (NCBI taxonomy): Eukaryota > Viridiplantae > Streptophyta > Magnoliopsida > Poales > Poaceae > Triticum > Triticum aestivum. The sequence continues at coordinate 423,393,876 of NC_057805.1, read as the reverse complement.
GGGTTGCGATGCTTATGTGAAAAGGTTTCATCCTGATAAGCTCAAACCCAAATCGGAGAAATGTGTCTTCATAGGATACCCAAAGGAGACAGTTGGGTACACCTTCTATCACAGATCCGAAGGCAAGACATTCGTTGCTAAAAATGGATCCTTTCTAGAGAAGGAGTTTCTCTCGAAAGAAGTGAGTGGGAGGAAAGTAGAACTTGATGAGGTAACTGTACCTGCTCCCTTATTGGAAAGTAGTTCATCACAGAAATCTGTTCCTGTGACTCCTACACCAATTAGTGAGGAAGTTAATGATGATGATCATGTAACTTCAGATCAAGTTACTACCAAACCTCGTAGGTAAACCAGAGTAAGATCCGCACCAGAGTGGTACGGTAATCCTGTTCTGGAGGTTATGTTACTAGACCATGACGAACCTACGAACTATGAGGAAGCGATGATGAGCCCAGATTCCGGGAAATGGCTTGAGGCCATGAAATCTGAGATGAGATCCATGTATGAAGAACAAAGTATGGACTTTGGTTGACTTGCCCGATGATCGGCGAGCCATTGAGATTAAATGGATCTTCAAGAGGAAGACAGACGCTGATAGTAGTGTTACTATCTACAAAGCTAGAATTGTCGCAAAAGGTTTTCGACAAGTTCAAGGTGTTGACTACGATGAGAGAGTTTCTCACTCGTATCTATGCTTAAAGTCTGTCTGAATCATGTTAGCAATTGCCGCATTTTATGAAATCTGGCAAATGGATAAACAAAACTACATTCCTTAATGGATTTATTAAAGAAGAGTTGTATATGATGCAACCAGGAGGTTTTGTCAATCCTAAAAGTGCTAACAAAATATGCAAGCTCCAGCGATCCATCTATGGACTGGTGCAAGCATCTCGGAGTTGGAATATACGCTTTGATAAGTTGATCAAAGGATATAGTTTTATACAGACTTGCGGTGAAGCCTGTATTTACAAGAAAGTGAGTGGGAGCACTACAGCATTTCTGATAAGTATATGTGAATGACATATTGTTAATCAGAAATAATGTAGAATTATTCTGCAAAGCATAAAGGAGTGTTTGAAAGGAGTTTTTCAAAGATAGACCTCGGTGAAGCTGCTTACATATTGAGCATCAAGATCTATAGAGATAGATGAAGACGCTTGATAAGTTTTTCAATGAGTACATACCTTAACAAGATTTTGAAGTAGTTCAAAATAGAACAGTCAAAGAAAGAGTTCTTGCCTGTGTTACAAGGTGTGAAATTGAGTAAAGACTCAAAGCCCGACCACGGCAAAAGATAGAAAGAGAATGAAAGTCATTCCCTATGCCTTGGCCATAGGTTCTATAAAGTATGCCATGCTGTGTACCAGATCTATTGTATACCCTACACTGATTTTGGCAAGGGAGTACAATAGTGATCTAGGAGTAGATCACTGGACAACGGTCAAAATTATCCTTAGTGGAATAAGGATATGTTTCTCGATTATGGAAGTGACAAAAGGTTCGTCGTAAAGGGTTACGTCGATGCAAGTTTTGACACTAAATCTAGATGACTCTAAGTCTCGGTCTAGATACATATTGAAAGTGGGAGCAATTAGCTAGAGTAGCTCCGTGCAGAGCATTGTAGACATAGAAATTTGCAAAATACTTACGGATCTGAATGTGACAGACCCGTTGACTAAAATTATCTCACAATCAAAACATGATCACACCTTAGTACTCTTTGGGTGTTAATCACATAGCGATGTGAACTAGATTATTGACTCTAGTAAACCCTTTGAGTGTTGGTCACATAGAGATGTGAACTATGGGTGTTAATCACATGGTGATGTGAATTATTGATGTTAAATCACATGGCGATGTGAACTAGATTATTGACTCTAGTGCAAGTGGGAGACTGAAGGAAATATGCCCTAGAGGCAATAATAAAGTATTATATATTTCCTTATATCATGATAAATGTTTATTATTCATGCTAGAATTGTATTAACCGGAAACATAATACATGTGTGAATACATAGACAAACAGAGTGTCACTAGTATGCCTCTACTTGACTAGCTCCTTAATCAAAGATGGTTATGTTTCCTAGCCATAGACATGAGTTGTCATTTGATTAACGAGATCACCTCATTAGGAGAATGATGTGATTGACTTGACCCATTCCGTTAGCTTAGCACCCGATCGTTTAGTATGTTGCTATTGCTTTCTTCATGACTTATACATGTTCCTATGACTATGAGATTATGCAACTCCCGTTTACCGGAGGAACGCTTTGTGTGCTACCAAACGTCACAATGTAAATGGGTGATTATAAAGGTGCTCTACAGGTGTCTCCAAAGGTACTTGTTGGGTTGGCGTATTTCGAGATTAGGATTTGTCACTCTGATTGTCGGAGAGGTATCTCTGGGCCCACTCGGTAATGCACATCACTATAAGCCTTGCAAGCATTGTGACTAATGAGTTAGTTGCGGGATGATGTATTACGGAACGAGTAAAGAGACTTGCCGGTAACGAGATTGAACTAGGTATCGAGATACCGACGATCGAATCTCGGGCAAATAACATACCGATGACAAAGGGAACAACGTATGTTGTTATGCGGTCTAACCGATAAAGATCTTCGTAGAATATGTGGGAACCAATATGAGCATCCAGGTTCCGCTATTGGTTATTGACCGGAGAGGTGTCTCGGTCATGTCTACATAGTTCTCGAACCCGTAGGGTCCGCACGCTTAACGTTACGATGACAGTTTTATTATGAGTTTATGTATGTTGATGTACCGAAGGAGTTCGGAGTCCCGGATGAGATCGGGGACATGACGAGGAGTCTTGAAATGGCCGAGACGTAAAGATCGATATATTGGACGACTATATTCGGACTTCGGAAAGGTTCCGAGTGATTTGGGTATTTTTCGGAGTACCGCAGAGTTACGGGAATTCGTATTGGGCCTTAATGGGCCATACGGGAAAGGAGAGAAAGGCCTCAAAAGGTGGCCGCACCCCTCCCCATGGTCTGGTCCGAATTGGACTAGGGAGGGGGGCGCCCCCTTCCTTCTTTCTCCTTCCCCCTTCCCTTCTCCTACTCCCACAAGGAAAGGAGGAGTCCTACTCCCGGTGGGAGTAGGACTCCCCCCTTGGGCGCGCCACCTCCCCTTGGCCGGCCCTCTCCTCCTTGCTCCTTTATATACGGGGGCAGGGGGCACCTCTAGACACGACACTTGATATACGATATTTTAGCCGTGTGCGGTGCCCCCCTCCACCATATTACACCTCGATAATACCGTTGCGGAGCTTAGGCGAAGCCCTGCGTCGGTGGAACATCATCATCGTCACCACGCCGTCGTGCTGACGAAACTCTCCCTCAACACTCGGCTGGATCGGAGTTCGAGGGACGTCATCGAGCTGAACGTGTGTAGAACTCGGAGGTGCCGTACGTTCGGTACTTGATCGGTCGGATCATGAAGACGTACGACTACATCAACCGCGTCGTGATAACGCTTCCGCTGTCGGTCTACGAGGGTACGTGGACAACACTCTCCCCTCTCGTTGCTATGCATCACCATGATCTTGCGTGTGCGTAGGATTTTTTGAAATAACTACGTTCCCCAACACTAGGTCCTATGCCATTCATGTTACGCGAAGATTCGTGTAGATATTTTTCTTTGTCGTTTTTCTTTTCCTTTCTAGTTTGATTATTACTGGCTTTATCAATAAGAAGAGCTCAATGTATTGCTTGCCAACTGTCCTACTCCGTTCGTACCGGTACCAGTGCATAATCCCAATACTCGTTCCTTGGTTTTGTCCTGAAAAAGGAAACCAGCCAAATAGCCAATAGGAGTCATGCGCAACCCCGGGAATTTGGAGCGACTGGGTACAAATAATTGCGGTTGATTATATCAGCGGTTAGATAATACATCAACCCCCGCTTGAATCCCCGCTTCAATTGGCAGTTCCTCTTCTCTGCATACCCCGCTTAAGTGTCCACCATCTTCATCGCCCCCGGCAGGCCGCGCTACACACTGGCACACACTCTGCAGCCATGTCGAGCGATAGCGAGGACGCCAGTTCAGCCAGCAGTCTGGCGCCCTATGATAGGTCAACATCAGAATCATCCTGCTCGTCTTCCATGAGTCCGGCGTCGAGCCCAGACCTCGATTATATCCTGTTCATGGAAGGGCCGCCGCCTCCGGAGTTGTCAGACGACAACCAGACGGACGAGGAGCCGTCGGAGGAAAATGAAGAGGACGGCGATGATGATGAGGAGGAATGGTCGAACGAGGAGGAGGAGGACAACGACAGCAACGACGATGATGACGGCGACGGCGATGAAAAGCCAACGGTCAGCGGCAAGAAGCGTCCTCGCCAAGACGATGTCGCGAGGCCATCCAACAAGAACAACAAGAAGAAGAGGGACTAAATTAAGCAGACTGTATATATCTCTGTTTATCCTGTCAATCTCATCGCAGACGGTTAGTAATATGTATCCGACAGAGATCTTCTACATTATCGCCAACAGGTTGGTTTGTTGAACTGTGTGCCCTGACGAGCACGCAATTCACAAAAAAAGACCGTATGGGTTGTCTATAATGATCGCACACAATTCTGATTACCGACCTGTTTGCCGGGTATCACACACATCTTTTTACGCCAAATCGTTTGTGTTCACCTCACTCATCGCAAACGGTTCATCAGAGTGAACTGTATGCCGTATATCGCACACACCTTGATCTGGCTGCCGTTTCTATTGTTCTGTCTCATCGCAAACAGTTCGTATAGATCAACCGTATGCCCCTCATCGCCCACGCAACTATAATCTGAACCGTGTTTGATGTATCATTCATCGCAAACGTTTTGCGTCATTTCTGACGGTTTTCATACAGCACCGTTTGCGATTATTGCATCGCACACAGTTTCTCAAAGGGTCTCTGATCGTAGTGTCGCGTTAGCAGCATCCTGCAGTAGTGAAGGTGAGAAGAACCTCAACGACCTTTTGAGCAATCAAAAGGAAGTTGTGGGCAAGGAGGGGATTGGGTTTGCACCCAAGCCCAAGAACAAGAAGAAGAATGACAAGGCCAAACGACCTCCTCCTCTCAAGCAAACTTTTGTGAAGGAGGGAAAGGGTGCTCCTAAGGAGAAGAACAACGACGAGAAGGGTGGTGGTGTCAAGAAGGGCAATGCCATTCCTTCCAATAAAGCCGACGACTTTAACCCTTCCTATGTGTTATGCTGTGCTAGTGATGGACATGTTTATGCTAAATTTGTTGGTTCTCATTATGAATACATTGAATGGTCTATTTGGGTTCCTAAGACCCTTGTTGATAACATCAAAGGACCCATTACAAAATGGGTACCTAAAACCAAGCATTGATCTCTTGTAGGTGTTTGCTTCCGGTGGGGGATCATGGTTGCTCGATAGTGGAGCCACAAATCATCTGACCGGAAGCAAGAACTTGGTGGTGGACGTGCACAAGATTTCATCTATGCCCACCAATGTCGAGTGGGGTGATGCCTCGTCTTCTAAGGTATTGGGACTTGGCAAGGTTGTCATTTCTCATAATCTCATGATCGAGAAAGTCATGCTTGTTGAGTCCCTTGCATATAATTTACTTTCCGTTTGTCAACTTGCACTCATGGGCTTTGCCATTTTCTTTGATATTGATATCGCGGCCCTCTTGTGGAGCAAGACTCTTAAAGTAGCCTTTGTTGGGCATGTCAAGAACGGTGTCTATGTGATTAACTTTTCAGAGCAACCCACTAAGACCGCGACATGCCTAATGGCTAAAGTTGACGTTGGATGGCTTTGGCATCGCTGTTTAGCCCATGTCAATATGCGATCTTTGCAAAGTCTTCTCAAGGGGGACCATGTCCGTGGACTAACAAATGTTAGTTTTGCCAAAGATCATGCTTGCAGTGCTTGTATTGAAGGAAAGCTACATGAGAAGGCTCACCCTCCCACGACTATCATCTACTCGAAGAGGCCCTTGGAGCTCCTACACCTGGATCTGTTTGGACCTCCATCCTTTGATAGTCTTGGGGGTAGAAAGTATTGCTTGGTGATTGTGGATGATTATTCAAGATACACTTGGGTATACTTCTTCAAGAGGAAGAGTGAGACCCAAGAAACCGTCATTGACTTTGCAAATGAAGCTCAACGCCAACACACTAGTAAAAAAAGACACATCCGTGACATTTTGGGCCGAACGAATTTTTTTCTGTCATACATATGACACTTCTATGACGATAATTGTGAGAAAACCCGGTATCATCATAGATGTGGCGGGCTCCTACTTCTATGACAAAAAATCATGACAGAAAAATGGGCTTTTCGTCCTGGGCGGGCCGGAGACGCAGCTGCATGACATTCTTTGGGCCGTCCATGACGGAAAAAACCGTGGTAGAAGCGAGGGGGAGGAAAATTTTGGGGAGTTCCCGGTTACGGTGGGAGGTCGGGGTCGAGCGATGCGCATTTCTCTCGTACACGTACGCGCGTGTGTGCGAGGCATTGGCTCTAACTGAACCCGAGCGAGGCGTTGGGCTCTAACTGAACCCGAGCGATTACACTGCAGGCTACGCGTTACTGAACCCGAGCGATCGATCGATGGCTGTTAACTGAACCCGATCGAGCGATTCCTTCACTACTGCTGCTACTGAAGCCGATCGATGCTGCCTCTGGATGAACAGTGAGCGTTGCTCGGGGGGTTTGGATGAACAGTACCCGGTGGCGGTGGATGAACAGGACCCCGTGGTGTTGCCTCTGGATGAACAGGACCCCGATCGATCGAGCCGGTTGGGGCTGGATGAACAGGACCCCGTGGAGGGCAGGATGAACAGGACCACCCCGTGGAGGGCAGAATGAACAGTAGACGGTGGAGGGCTGGATGAACAGTAGCCCGTGGAGGGGTGGTTGAACAGGAGCCCGTGGAGAGGGTTGGTTGAACAGTAGCCGGTGGAGTAGCGCGTGGTGGAGGATAGATGAACAGGACCCCGTGGATGAACAGTCGCAGGTGGAAGCTGGAGGAGGTCGACGGTGGATGAACAGTAGCCCGTGGAGGCTGGAGGGGGTCGACGGTGGAGATGAACAGTATCTCGTGGAGTCCCGTTTTGCGGTACGCCACACCCCTCCCGATGAACAGGACCCCCGTTTCGACCGTAGCGCTCCAACACAAGTCCTTTTCCTCCGTTTTGCGGTACGCCACACCCCTCCCGATGAACAGGACCCCCGTTTCTACCGTAGGAGGTCCGTTTCCTTCGTTTTGCGGTACGCCAGACCCCTCCCGATGAACAGGATCCCGTTTCTAACGTGCCCGGTCAAACACAAGGCCGTTTCCTCCGTTCTGCGGTACGCCAGGCCTCGTTTCCATCGGCTGTTCCGTCCAAGCCCTCCCGATGAACACGACCACGCATTCCGTTCCGACCCAGCCGGTTGGCTCCCCATGAACACGACGATGACGCTGTTTCTCCGTTCCGACCCAGCCATGTACATGAGCCCTGGCCGTACGTATGCGCGAGTAGGCGTTCGAGACCCTGCCCGTATGTACGTACGTGGCCGTATTTCTTTCTTGCACACTGGCCGCTGTACATACGTGTACATGCTACGTGCGCGCCTCTACTACGACACGTGCGCGCCTCTACATCGACCAGTATGTACGTACACGTTCGCGACCAGAATGACAATGCTACGTACGCTTCGACCAGGTGGGTCCCGACTGTCAGGCACTTCCTTGCCTGCGAAGATGTAGCTGGTGGGTCCCCGCAGTCAGGGGGAAACGTTTTTTTTCGCGAAATACGGTGGCCCGTCCGGTGGGTCCCCGCTGTCAGCTGGAGGAATAATTATATTGCGCGTAATAAGGAGGCACTTCCTTGCTGCGGCTGTGGACCCAGCTGTCAGCCTCTCCATGTACAGTCCACGTCCGATGGAAGCCGTTCCTTGACCATGTTGATCACGGCGTGCCGAGAGCACCAGGGCGGTGGACGACGGCGAGGCCTAGGAAGGGGATGACGCGGAGCCGGGGAAGACGCGGTAGTGGAAGCCCGCGCGGAGAGGAGTACAAGGGTTCACTAGTTCGGCTGCGGTGTGAGGCTGCCGTCGCCGCAGGGCCTAGCCAGCGGTGGGAATAGTAGGGGGCGGTGAGTTCTCCGCGGCAGCACAGCCGGCCACGGGAGGCAGGAGCATGCGGCACGACCGGCGCTGCTTTGGGCGGCTGGAGCAACAAGACCAGAGGTTGAAGAAGCACTACGGCCGTTGGATGGACATCATACGGTCATTGGAGCTAGAATCATGCATATTGACTAAGTTGACAAAGCCCTCCGTCCCCGTCAACTTAGTAGGCCCACAAGTCAGCCTGCCACTATACTGGGTCCCAGCTAGCAGGGGGTATTCATTTTTTTGTGCGTAATAAGGACGCACTTTCTTGCGTGCGAAGATATAGCTGGTGGGTCCGAGCTGTCAGCAGCGGTAACTTTTTTTCACAAAATACAGAGGCCCTTTCGGTGGGTCCCAGATGTCAGGTGGAGGAATCATTATTTTGCGCGTAATAAGGAGGCATTTCCTTGCGTGCGGCCGTGGACCCAGCTGTCAGCCTCTCCACGTACAGTCCACTTCAGATGCATGTCGGTCGTTGACCACGTTGACCAGGCCGCGCCGGGAGCACCAGGGCGGTGGACGACGGCGAGGCCTAGGAAGGGAACGACATGGAGGCAGGGAAGACTCGGCAGTTGTTTCCCACGCGGAGGGGAGTACGACTATACGAGGGTTTACTGGTTCATCTGCCGTCGCCGGAGAATAACAACAGGTGTGGGTGAGTAGAGGGATGGCTAGGCCAGCGATGGGAGTACGATGGGGCGGTGAAGCCTGCGCGGCAGCACAGCCGGCCGCGGGGAGGAGGGAGCAGGCAGTCCCGCCGGCGCTTGTTTGAGCGGCTGGAGCAGGAAGAGCAGAGATTGAAGAAGCACGACGGCCGTTGGATGGACATCCAACAGTCACTGCTTGTGCGTCAACCTTTTTTTAGGAAAGCCTCAAATCTGTGGAAAACATCATACAACACATCTGCCATTATTTCTAATAATTTACAGCCCATTTACTAATTCTGAAGGTTTTTTTGGAGTCCATATTCTTTTTGTTAGCATTACAACCCATATTGTGGCCATGGTTAAAAAATTATACGAAATGTTGCATATTTCGGTGCGGTCCGAACTGTTTTTAATCCTAAAATTTCGAGTCACATTCAAACTGATTTTAAAAATAAATGTATATCAATATAAAATCCAACAAATTGTCCACGCATAAAAATTAATGCAATTTAAAATCTTGAAATGAAAAAAAGAAATTTGAAAGTAATTGCCGGTTTGATGTGTTTTAAAAATGTACATCCCATTTCTCATTACTGATAGGCCATTTTCTCGTCCAGCCGAATGAAGCTCTCCTCGTCTTGAAAGATTTGCAGCCCAATAGGCCTGACAAAGCGACTTACTTGGCAAATCACAAAAAAACTGGGCTAGCCATTTTCAGAAAGAAAAAAAAACTACTGGGCTGGTCTGTGGTAAACATAAAAGAGAAGGCTGTCTAGACATGCCAGAGTGCCCCGCACAGCCCAGTTGACACCCTGCTTCCGTCTCAAAAACAAATTAGATAAATGCCACAACAAATATGGTGATTCATAAAAATGCCACTGCAATTTCCAAACTTTCAAAAATGCCACTGCAATTTTTGCAAACTTTGGAAAATGCCACTGCAATTTGCAAACTTTGAAAAACGCCACTCCAGACTTCGAAAAATGCCACTGGGGATGGCATGAAATGGCATTTTTCAAAGTTTGGAAATTGCAATGGCATTTCTTAGAAACACCAGATTTGGAGTGGCATTTATCAAATTAACCCAAAACAAAAATAACTGGGCGAGCTGCTGGGTCCCTGATGTCAGCCGCTCGTTGTGCAACTCTCTCGTTTATTGACTACATTGACAATGGCATGGGACCCAGATGTCAGAAATCCATTACGAGGAGCCATTTTTTATTGGATTGAAATAAGGAGGCACTTTGCTTGTGTACTGCCATGACCTTGGCGGGTCCCTGTTGTCATCCTCTCCACGTACAATCATCTCCTGGTTGTGTACGTGTCAACTTGGTAGGCCCACAAGTCAGCCTCTAAACCCGTGGAGGACAAATACAACCCATTTAAAAAAATAACAGCCCATTCCATATGTTCAAACGAAAAGTTCAACATTCAGAGCAAAGTAACAGGTCTGATCCACATATAGAGTACTGAACTTCCACGTTGACAACCATCATAGCCAAGTTAACTATCTACTTCCACTAATACTCTAGTAGCGTACAAGTACTAACTTACTCTTAGCTAACTAGACGATGCCGGCCGCCATCTGCGGTACACGCTAAACGCCGGCACCGGCGTCCTCCGCCTCGCATCGGACTTGCCAGAGGTGCGATAGGGCGCGTTGCTCGCGCGCGTTGGCCCTTTCCATGCCGGCATGGTCCACCGAAGCTTCGGCTTCTAAGCGGGAAACCCACTTGACGAGCTGGTAGTAAAAATCGGCGTCGCGAACGCGTGCGTGCCCGACAGCCTCCAGGGCTATTTGCCGGGCGCCGGCCTCCACGTAGTCGGCCCACGTGCGGGCGCTCTACTCGCGACTCAGAGCGTCGGTGCGCTGCTGCTCCATGTCTCGCTGGCGGCGCAAATCGGCGATATGCTGCTCATCCGCCAAGTGGTCGCGCTCCAACAACTCCTGCTCCTCCGCCAGGCGGTCGTGCTCCAACAAGTCCTCGATCTCCGCATTGCCATCTAAAGACCGATAGAATGCCTCCTCCCTCCGTCTGCCTTCCGGTGAAAAACCGAACACTAGTTCCGGCGGTGACCGCCTCCGGCCACGCCTATCGCGGACGGGCGGGGGCATGGCGGACGTGGCGAGAGCGAGGATAAGTGGCGAGCAACGTTGGGCCGGTGGGGGCTTATGAGGATAGGGCGAGTTGGCTCACGGTGCCACCATAGAAGGCCGAGAAACAGTACTTATAAGCGGAAGATAGCGCGACGGTCATCGGAATTCAATGCATAATGAAGCAGGCATGGCTTAGCGCGCCAGCTTGCCGTGGAAAACTAGAGAAACTGAAATTCTGACAGTGTTGTCCCATCCCGTCCGTGCTGGGTCGCACGCCGGCATTATAGTCAAACGAGTGCACTCGAATCATCTCCCTCCTTGTCAATAATGATTCCATGGATTTAAAAGGCCTGCTACCATTAAAGCGCATCTTTTTTCGCATCAGTTAGCTGCCTTAATTACGGCCGGCTGCATGCGGGCACTGAAAATTGCTCGCAGCCAGTACACGGACTAGCATGCAACGAGTCGCAGCCGAGGGCATTAATTGATGAACTTTAGCTGGGAGATAAGGCATTTGCGAACGTTTTTGCTAGCAGTTTCTTCAGATTCGCATGTCATTTTCTTCAGAGCAGCTTGTCAGTTTCTTCAGAGGTAGGCATTTTTATTCAAAAAACTTCCACTTCGGATCTTGCGTCGCAACTAAAACAACCAGGAGCGCATTAGTAGGCTAGCTAGTGATCGATCGGTAACTTGTAAACACTGAGTGAACGGATATAAGGAACTGTTAATGCATCTCAATGATTCACAGATCATATACAAATATGTAGCTCCAAAAGCAAAGATCAGCCACAACTAAAACCAACTAGTACAATTCCCATACATAAGATCAACATGTTAATGCATCTCAATGATTCACAGATCATATACAAATATGTAGCTCCAAAAGCAAAGATCTAGAAAAAACATATGTTCTTCCTACTAACATGGATGCTTCTCTTGGCCAACATTCAGTACAGACTGAATGACAAATTTGTTTGTGAAGTCTACAATTCCTCTTGCAAACGTAAGTGGTTTCACCAACAGCTGGAACCATGGGAATGAACCACACATGATGGAGGAACATCCACTGCAATATGATTTGGTCTTCTCTTGATCACACGGCGAGACTATTTTCGGAATACAAACTTTAACTTAGGCAAAATGATGCCCATTGTATAATCAGACCAAAGCAATGAAGCACCTAGTGTTGGCCAATAAATAGTACAGTACTACTTTTCTGCAGTCCATGAAGTGACTATCCAATCTTTCTGTGTCTATTTTCAAATGGCACTGCATGCAGTGACTATACTATTCTCTTGTAAAGTTCAACCAAAATTGCGGTCACTTTGTGTGTTTGCTAAATAGCAACGGGCAGACATCTCTGTCTGCACAAATATCAAGCAGCTAGTAAACATATACCCCACCTTGTATTTTCGGTTTAAACATGTCTCTTCCGCTTAGATCTGTCATGTTTTGCACTGGACAATTTGATACAGTCATGTTTTGCCCTGGACAATTTCATACTGAATTGATTTGCTTGTTCAGAGCAGAAATATAGCGCCTATTCTTCATCAGACCAAGGATATCCATGTTCGCAGTGATGGAAGAGGTGAAATCGATACAACCGAAATTGAGCATCCAGTCATTGAATCATGTCCTGCACCTCCAATGTAGGTCCACCCTGCCAATAAATTCACATGCAAACCACTAGTATTACTATCTAATGACAGTACAAAAAGAGTAGCAAGATAGTAGCAAACCATGTACCTTCTTAATGAACAGCTCATAGTGCCACCAATTGGATATAAAGGTTTGGGAGAAAACATGCTCCTAATGTTGAACCAGTTGGACTTTTTGTGCAGTTCCACTAAACTCGAGCATCCCTGTTTGCATAGATATTGAAAGTGTGATTACTATAAAAGTGGCACTAGTTGAAGCATAGACTCACAAATATAAGCATTCCAATTTCTTAATGGGAAAAGGTAGCAAGACTGTTTCTAACCACCTTTTTGAAGGAATAAATAAGGCAACAGAGGCTGATGTCAGAAAGGCATATATAGTTCTTTCTGAAAGAATGATCGATTCCTGACCTTTCCTCTTCTTTTAAGCATATTTTGTGCAGTTCAACTAAAATAAAATGCTATCACCGCCTTGACAATTCAGTGACACTGTACAAAAGGAAATGACTTAACATTACAACATGATGTCAGGTATGTAGTCGACATGCATTAGAGACAAACTGACAGACCTCCTCCGATAACATAATGAACATTAATTTTAACAAAGGTGTGACTAGCTTTACCGGGATAATTTGAGTGAACTCTACACCCTCTGTTCCTTAATATAAGAGGTTTTTGCGGTTCAGTTTAAAGTACCCAAACGTCTACTAGTATTTAGAAAACAGGTAGTAGTTTTCTTGAGCACATATCTGGGAAAGCTTGCCACCCTTTATTTATGTCCATACGCTAATGCAACACCATTCGAAATTTCGAATACTACAAATATACACTAATCCAGTGGCTAGTGCAACAGTAGAGTAGTTATTTTATTACAGGGTACAGTACAATGGTTTTACTGAACAGATTTCAATAAACTCTGGCACTGGAAGATTTCTATAAGAATTAACAATACAAAATGTAAAGGTAACACATTTCAACATTGGTATACTAGTTGTGCATGAGCATTAAACCAAATACAAAAGTCTGAAGGTAACTAGCATTATTAACTAATGACAGTATAAAAAAATTGCAAACCATGTACCTCCAAGGTAAATATCATTTCGAACTCGGGGGGACCTTAAAAATTGCTATCCCAATCTTGATAATCGATCAAACATAAAAACTTGATCGAACGAATCAAGAGAACAGCCGGAGGAGGAGGTGCCCACTCTTAACCTTTCCTCTTGTCTTCATTATTTTTTGTGCAGTTTAACCAAAATAAAATGACATCAGCGCCTTGGCATTTTGGTGACACTGTACAAAAAAATTAACTTATCTCATGAAAGTGAGGTATGTAATCTATAAGCATTAACAGTGCAAAAATCTGAAGGTAGTAACAAGTTTCATCGTTGGTATACTGGCTGTGCAACATCATTAGAATGCCTTAGTTGAAAAATCTTTAATACATCCACAATCAACAGCTAACCCTGAAATAATCCAGTGACATTAAATGGCATTGCTTAAATTTATCAGTGGCATTAGACTGAGTGCGGCATTAGTTAAATGTGGCATCACTTTAGCAGTAGCATTGCTTGACTTGACTGCTGGCGTTATACTAACAGCAAAAAAGTTAGACTAAGAGCATGCGAGGCCCATTCGGACAGTGGGCGCACCAGTACGATGTACCTCCACGGACGCATAGAGTGGTGAGGGAGGTATGGTTGCCCAGAGCAACAAATATCCAGGCAGCATATGTGGATTACGTCCCATTTTTGTTATGTTTAGCCACCTTTTTCCTATGTGAGGACAACAAACCGATCGACCTGGTCATTCTCTATTGCGTTGTCATGCCTTTCTACCCTTCTTCAACCAAGAGACACGAGACTCGTTCCTTAGCTACTGATTTCCCCTTCTCAACCTAGATGCGGGTTCGATGCCTACTCTCTTGGACAGTACAGTCTCCCTTCCTTTCCTTATTCAACCCAGACATGGATTAGTCTGCATGAAGTAGGGTTTCCTTTAATAGTGCAAATTAAGGTTTTCGTCTGCGTGACCAGCAGAGCAGAGGATAGCAAATTGGGAAGATGGTGGAGTGGAAAAAGATCCACATGCAGCGACATGGCAGATGGGGCAATAGAACAAGGGTATGGTTCGAAAAGAGGTAGCATACCTGAGGGTCGGCGGGAAGTGGCTTCGCTCGTGGTCATCGTCCTCCACACGCACTACGACAGCGAGCTTGGGGACGGAGGCCATCCCGCGCGGGCGCTAGGTCTGAGAGGACGGCCTTGTCGTCAGTGCGTGACCTCGCTCGCCGACGACGAGTGCGTCAACACTGCACGTCCTTTTCTTCCCCGGCGGATCTGTGACCACCGGTGAGGAGGGAGAGAGAGGCCGTCTTTTTTAGATCTGGAGAGAGGGTGATAGTGTGAGAAGCAAGTGGGCAGCCCTTAGCAAGAAAGCTCTGAAGCTCCAGCCTATATATCTTTTTTATACTACTAGTACTAGAGGTGGAGTAGTGGTAGAGTAGTTTATATTTTCTCTGCAAACAGTACCAGTTAGTCGTGCTTCAAAACTGAACGGCACGCCATTAAAAAAATAAAGTCGAGAAATAATGCGGCACCTCGGGCCAACGCGGCCAGATCGCATTTTGCACGAGAAATTACACACGATGTTTCGTTGACATGTGGTCCCGTTCCAACATGTCAGTGAGACGACGGCGAGTCCTTTTGTACAATTTCCGAAAGGACATGTAGGCCGGGGCGCCTCTTCGTGTACCGTGGAAAACTGGCAACCGTCCACCGACTCTTCGCCTTTCCCTCTCGATTTGGAACTGCTGTCGCACGCTCTTCCTCCCTCCTCCATTTGCCTTCACCCTTCCTTCTGCCATTGTTCGATCGTCTTCTCCATGGAGGGAACAAGCCGGAAACGACCCCGTTATTCTTGCCCCGATCTGAAAGATGACGTGGTGGGGGAACTCATTGATCGGTGCGACGTCATCACCTCGGCTAGCATGGCAGGTTCGTTCAAGAACATTCTCGACTCAACTAATAACATCATTACAAGGAACCCAAGGGTCCAGGAGCGGTTTGATCTCCCTTATCTTCTTCGCTATAAGCCTGTTCGCATGGGCGCGGACGACGGAGGCCTCGCCTTGTGCAAGTTGATGCCGCTTGATAATGATACGTGTGATGTCAAGATGCCATCGCTTAAGGGTAAGTCCTGGGCTGGCGCAAATGGAGATTGGGTTGTTTATATTGGGTACAATTGCGAGTGGGAACTTGTGAATGTGTACACTCGTCAGCGGATTCCACTTCCAAAAATCTCCGAGTGCCCTGAGGTTGAGCACACAGATGATCTACGTACGTTCAAATACGATCATGGTGACTGTCGTCTACTGAAGATAGCAATTTTTCGAGTTCCCAACCGCTCTTGGAATTACAAGAACTATCAAGTTGTTGCTATCTTCGACAAGCTTGTTGCCGTCCTTCGTGGTTCGACTGGATGGATATTGCTCAAAAATCAGTTTCTATACACGGATGTGTACTGTGATGCAATTGAATACGAGGATCTTGTGTTTGCTGCCACCACTCGTGGCACTGTTTTTGCATGGGATCCTCGTAGTTTCGGTACGTTTGTCTTCCACCGTAATTATAATTGTTTCATCCACATGCATGCGGGTTAGCAAGTTTCCCTTTACTAATTAACCTTCTTCTTGTGTTTCCAAGGTCCTGTGAACATTCCACCACCTATACTTGAAAAAATTTATAAGCAAGGGGGAGATGACGATGGTGATGATCACGAGCATGAGGAGGAGCGGAACTTATATACTCAGTGGCGCCTGGCAACTAATTCCGATGGATCACCTCTTCTTGTCTGTATACAGTGCACTCAGACTGTTACTACTGAGGAAGCAGGTGTTGTCTCCCATGGTCGCCCTCTCCTGACCTATTCCAACACCCGTTGCATGGTATTCAGGACAGATACTAGTGTGCTAGCGCCAACACCTTCTCCCTGGTTCAGTATTGATAGTCTTGGAGCAAACTCGCTCTTCCTTGGACCAAACTATCCAATGATGGTGAAAGGCGATCCAGCTGCTGTTGACACAACGTTACTACCATTTATGAGAAGCAACTGTATCTATACCTCAGACATTTCGGTGGTTCCCTACCCTGGTCCTGATATATGCCGCTTCAGCCTGGATGATCAGTCCTGCGTTGCTCTCGATATTGACAATAGCTGGCCCTTCCCAGAGCACCTATGGTTCAAAGCAAGCGTTTCCAACGCCGAGGATTGGTTGAGTTGAAGTTCATTTCATTGCTTGTTATTTGTTGTGTGATGAAAACTTTAGTATTTGCTAGAATGTTTTGTTGGAAATAATCTATAATCCAACATGTATCCTCGTTGTCATTGTGTGTTGATGACTTGTTGTATTTAATGAATGGTACATTTCAGTTGCAAATGCATGTCATAGACTCAATTTATGAATGGTTTTCGAGTCACTTCTTGGAGTGTGAGTACCGTAGTAGTATAGCCAGCATCCGGTTAGTATATGAAGTTGCCACATCACATAGACCCAACCTAATATTGGAGTATGCTAGTCCTCCACCGGTGCGCCGCTTCAAATGGCGGAGGAAGTGAGAGGTCGCGTCACCTTGTGTCCAGATCTGAGATGCCACGTGTACCAGATGAATGACTCCAAGTTCGACCACCGTGATGCTAGGTGCGAGCCCAAGAATACTGTTGGAGAGACCCCCCCTCATAATTTTCCTACATTGGTCGTTTGATTCATAGGATAGAATGCTATAGGATTTTTTCTATGTAATCATGTTTTAATTGGCAATCTAGCATCCACTCCAACTTTTGTTTCACTTCCTTTGTTCCTACGAAGAGAGTACTTGCTCTAAATGATGTGCCGCTGCAAGAGCCGCCTATATTTATTAACCATGCTCTAAAAAGGTGGACCAGCTTTGGCTATAGTAGTACTATACTAGGTTAGTAGGTGACCTTGGGCTTGGCTCTTCTCCTCTTCCGGAAGTCGAACAATAATGATGGTACTACAGTAGTACTTCTGGCAATCTGACACCAAATGAACTGCTGCACGTCCACCGCTTGTAAGCAAAAGTTTCTCCTCGTGCTGCGAGCCACAGCGCACGCGTTGGCGAGGGAGAAGGCGTAGTAAGCAAGCTTCTCGTCATTCTGTGAGTTGACGGGACACATCAAAGTTATTTATTAGTACTCTCTTCGAAAAGGGTCGACCATGTCCATGGCTACCATCCCATGCTCTGTCATTGAGTACGTGCACTATTCACGTGCCATCGAGGAGAAACAAATATTGCGTAGTACTAGGTGCCATCGAAGTGCACGACTCACTTACGCACTGCATATCTCCATTTTCTTGCATGACACACCACCTTGATGCTAGATTTCCCGCGTCGTTGGAAATAATCTCCATTGCATATCTCCATTTTGTTGGAAATAATCTATAATCCAACATGTATCCTCGTTGTCGTTGTGTGTTGATGACTTGTTGTATTTAATGAATGGTACATTTCAGTTGCGAATGCATGTCATAGACTCAATTTATGAATGGTTTTCGAGTCACTTCTTGGAGTGTGAGTACCGTAGTAGTATAGCCAGCATCCGGTTAGTATATGAAGTTGCCACATCACATAGAGCCAACCTAATATTGGAGTATGCTAGCCCTCCACCGGCGCGCCGCTTCAAATGGCGGAGGAAGTGAGAGGTCGCGTCACCTTGTGTCCAGATCTGAGATGCCACGTGTACCAGATGAATGACTCCAAGTTCGACCACCGTGATGCTAGGTGCGAGCCAAGGAACACTGTTGGAGAGACCCCCCTCATAATTTTCCTACATTGGTCGTTTGATTCATAGGATAGAATGCTATAGGATTTTTTCCTATGTAATCATGTTTTAATTGGCAATCTAGCATCCACTCCAACTTTTGTTTCACTTCCTTTGTTCCTACGAAGAGAGTACTTGCTCTAAATGATGTGCCGCTACAAGAGCCGCCTATATTAATTAACCATGCTCTAAAAAGGTGGACCAGCTTTGGCTATAGTAGTACTGTACTAGGTTAGTAGGTGACCTTGCGCTTGGCTCTTCTCCTCTTCCAGAAGTCGAACAATAATTATGGTACTACAGTAATACTTTTGGCAATCTGACACCAAATGAACTGCTGCACGTCCACCACTTGTAAGCAAAAGTTTCTCCTCGTGCTGCGAGCCACCGTGCACGCGTTGGCGAGGGAGAAGGCGTAGTAAGCAAGCTTCTCGTCGTTCCACGAGTTGACGGGACACATCAAAGTTATTTATTAGTAATCTCTTCAAAAAGGGCCGACCATGTCCATGGCTACCATCCTGTGCTCTTTCATTGAGTACGTGCACTATTCACGTGCCATCAAGGAGAAAAAATATTGCATAGTACTAGGTGCCATCGAAGTGCACGACTCACTTACGCACTGCATATCTCCATTTTCTTGCATGACACGCCACCGTGATGCTACAGTTCATTTTGTGTCACACCACCTTACTCATTAAGTCGCCGGAGTTGGTTCCTCGGGCACCGAGCCTCTTAACGACGACATACGAACGGACGGCATGAATGCGGGCAGCTGGCGCCGGCTGGGAACGCACCGCACGACGGCGCGAGGGATGAGGGTTTTGGTGAGCCAGGGTAGTCAGCTACGGTCGTGGCAACGTTGGAGATGCCCTTTGCTCACATGCGATCCCCACATGTCATTGAAAAAGCAAGACGACCCGGCATGGTCTCAGGTCCAGAGGATGCAGTTGGCCGCGCTACACCACTCCGCGGACGCGTCGCGGCGCCCCGTGCATCCTCGACGAGCCGGGTGTTGGGGTGTGTTTGGATTGGCCAAAGTGCACCTTACCAAAATTTTGGTCATGACCCAAAGATTGGTCTTTGTTTGGATGGTTGCCATTTTTTGGCATGCCAATGAACTCTAGCCAACTCTAGTTCATTTTTCTTGCCAATGTCGGCCAAATCATGGGCAACCAATACCTCAACCAAAATTTTGGTCATGACCCAAAGATTGGTCTTTGTTTGGATGGTTGCCATTTCTTTGGCATGCCAATGAACTCTAGCCAACTCTAGTTCATTTTTCTTGCCAATGTCGGCCAAATCATGGGCAACCAATACCTCAACCAAAATTTTGGCTACCCAATGCTTTGATGGGGCAACCTTGGGCACAAACCAAACATACCGTTGGTCGTGCCACAGCACTAACGCCACCCTCGGCACACTGAAACCGACCGTGTCTAGCGACGATATGAGCGTGTCGCTCACCGCGGTCGCCGTGTCCAGAGGCGGTGCTGGAGCTGCGCCCCGTTGTTGGCCCCAACGACCCACATGAACGGTTGTCGGTGGCGAGGAGGTCGTGGGCCAGCTCCTCCATTGGACTAGTCTGCGCTACGTCGTCCCGACGGGTGTGCCCCACATGTCGGTTTCCCTGTTTTCCCGGCCATATTCGAGCGTCAGTGCTCCGCGTTGCGCATTAGGCCTTTCACTATGTAGGCCAAGCGAGACAACTTATTGTTTATTTGAGCCGTTCAAGTATAATCATGTGGCGTTTGCTTATTTCTCATTCCTCTCCAACCCTCTTCTCCATCGATCATGTCGCCCTCCAGTCGAGTCCATCCTCCCGCATGCCTCATTTGAACATTCCGCCGAGTATCATTCGCATGTACCCACCCTAGTCCTCTTTCAATAGATCTCCGGACCCCGAGATGAAATCGAGAGGGAACGAGTGGGGGCACGTGATACCTAAGGCGGATTCAAAATTTTGAACCGGTGATCATAGCATCCGCAAATCATATATAAAGGGTATTCAATGTTCGTTTCGTTTTTGAACGTACAATATACTCCCCCTATCCTTTCTAGTTTACATATAAGTTTTATGTGTAGTCAAAGTATCTCTACTTTGATCAAAAAGGTATCAACATTCAACAACGCCCAATCAATATTGTTAGATTCGTACGTACTCCTAGATTTGTACTCGAGATGGTTTCCAATTTGACTATTGACAAGATTAATAGTACATGAGATGTATAATGTGAAAATTATATCATTGGAAACTCCTTTCACATACGAATTTGACCGTATGCTTTGTGCAAGTTGCATGTCATATATTATTACTTTAACATTTGGTCAAAGTTAGCCTGGAAAAACACATTAGACCCTGTATGCTTTGTGTAAGTTGCATGTCATATATTAATACTCTAACATTTGTGTAAGTTGCATGTCATATATTATTACTCTAACATTTGGTCAAAGTAGTATAGTGGAAGTGGATCCTCTGACGTAGGTATCCCTGCCTTACCCTCCCTTTCGGCCACTTACTGGCGGACCCCATGCTTGCTAGGCCCCTCATGTCAGTTACTCAATGGGTTCGGCCACGTCAGGGGATCCTCATCCGTAGTATACTCCCTCTGTTTTTATTTACTCCGCATAAAATGGAGGGAGTGGTGGTATAATAAATGACGCGGGCGGGGGAGGGGAGGGACGTCGGTTTGCTCTCAACTGCGTTCCATTCGGTGAGCGACGTGGAGGGTCCAGCGTGCCGGGCTGCAACGCGAACGCGACAAGAGCGATGTACAGTCAAAACCGATTGACCGGTCGTCATCGGAACCACTATTCACACCAGAACCTTCGCTGCTCGGCCTACGCCAGCCACTGCCCTAAAACCACACCAAATGTCCAGCCCATTCCCCCACCTTTCGATCCCCTAGCCCACATCAAGCATCCCCTAGTTCGCTGGAAAGCCATGGTGCGCCGCAAGATCACTTACTACAAGATGCTGACGCCGGAGCGCCGCGCAGAAATCGCGGCGGCGGTCGGCGCCACAGACCTCCGTTCCCAAGCTCGCTTTGCGGCGGGCCAATCCCCGAGTTCTCTGGAGCCAAGCTACGAGGAGGAGGAAGCCGATCCAATGTTCATGGCGGAGGTCGCGGCGCAGAAGGCCCCCGATGGGTATGAGACGATGGACGTCGACTTCGTGCCGGCGTCCGAGTCCCCCATGGTGCAGGCGGACCAGCGGTTCAACATGGCGATACTAAAGGAGGACCGGGAGGCAGAGGCTCAACTCGACGCGGAGCGCGCGCATGCCGCTGCCATCGAGGCTCTCCTGCAGGCGGAACCGGATGTCGTGGATGTGAACCGGGCGGCGGAGGCTCAACTTGAGGCGGAGCGCGCGGATGCCGCTGCCATCGAGGCCCTCCTGCAGGCGGAACCGGACGTCCTGGACTTGAACCGGGCGGCAGAGGCTCGACTCGACGCAGAGCGCGCGGATGCCGCTCTCATCGACGCCCTCCTGCAGGCGGAACCGGACGTCCTGGACTTGAACCGGGCGGCGGAGGCTCGACTCGACGCGGAGCGCGCGGATGCCGCTGCCATCGAGGCCCTCCTGCAGGCGGAACCGGACGTCCTCGACTTGAACCGGGCTGTGCTCTCGTCCGTGCAGAGCGCCCGCACGCTCCGCTTGAACGAGTAGCTGGAGGCCGAGGACAACCACGGTGCGGAGACACACGTCGGCAGCGACGGCTGGTTCGCGCCGGCAGCCAAAGACGACGAGGCCGTCTCTTTCCGCGAGCAGTGATAGTTTTTCTTTATGTTGTTGTTTTTATGGATCTTTTGCTGTGTAAAAACATATATTTGTTATGCAAGTCGCCTGACTTGGGTCAGTCTACCATTTCAGGCGGTTGGATGAATATCCTACGTCTCCTAACCCTTCTTTCCTTCTTCCTCACCTCTTCTTCTTCCCCAACAGACCACCGCACGGGCCGTACGGATACTCCCCAACATGCGGTTGGATAAACATACTCTATGAACGAAAATTATGTGTCAGCGATAGGATGGCTGAGTTTGGTTTGTTCACATGCGACAACACGTGTCAGTGAGGGTGCGTTCCCTTGGTTGGGTTTGCGGCGTGCAGGAGCGACTGTGTGAGGGTGCGGTGCGACCGCGGCGTGCAGGAGCGACCGTGTGAGGGTGCGGTGCGACCGCGACAGCCGTGCGCAAGTGTACCTCCTTCTCATTTTGAAAACTTTAGGCAAGCTTGGCAAAAATGTGTGGCGAAGTTTGGCAATGCAAGGCCTAGACCCAAACAGGATACGTACGTACTAGGAGTACTAGTGTTAAAAAAGAAAGGCGGGGTTTTCCTTCGCGGGATTTAATCGATACAAATCCTCGTTTCACGTGTCAATTAATGCGTATTTTTTCTCCAAAGACCAAAGAGCTAACCATCTCACTCCTCATCGCTTGATTAATGCAGCGCCATGCAAACCAACCTTCTCACTTCCGCATGCATGCAAGGGATATTAATGTCCTTGGTTGCTAACCCCATGAATTTTGCCTCGATTAGTGTTAGTGGCCCTTTGCAAATTGTAATTTTGATATACTGGCCTTGTGTACAAAAAATGGAGGTAGTAACTACTCCCTCCGTTCCTAAATATAAGTCTTTGTAGAGATTTTACTAGGTTGACTACATACGGAGCAAAATGAATGAATCTACACTTTAAATGCATCTATATACATCCGTATGTGGTTCATAATGAAATCTATACAAAGACTTATATTTTGGAACAGAGGGAGTATATTTGACTTCCTTCCCCATTGTGGTGACGTCGATGATATCTTTTTTTTGGTGGTTTGGCGAAGTGCGTTCGACGGAGAACACCATTGAGGGAGACCACGGTAAGTCGTTCGCAACTGCCGCCTGCAAGCCGAGACAACCGCCTTATTTGCATCCACGAAGTCCTTTACTAGTACTACTAGGAGTACTAGTGCGGTGAGATGGTTTCTCGAAGAAGACGATGGAGAAGCGGAGTCAGCGAAGAGTGAAATGATGGTTGCTTCGTCCGTGCTTTTGTGATTTGACGCCTCACTGCTTTGTGATTTGTGATAGAAGGGACAGGGGAGTAGACTCTGTGCTCTATACTGTACTACATGCGTCCAAGCATGGGAGAAAGAGGAGAGACGTTGCATTTTTCTATTCCTTCAATCAATCAATCAGGGAGCTTCGGTTCCATCTTTTTGGCTTGGGCAATACCGTCCACAATGGTTACAACTGTACCACTTGGTTTTGCTCCTGTGTGCTATCTATACAAATCTCAATTATATTGATCTCAAAAATTATAGAATCAAGATTAGTAAAAAGGAGGTGATTTTGCCGCGCGGATGGCGGGGGAGGTTTCTTATTTGAGCAATGCTACATCCACGTAATGGTTTACGTAAAGTTACGAACTGATGTGATGTGGGACTATTTGATTGGATTAAAGGAGAGGATTAGGCCCACCCCACCTGAAAATCAGGGGGGCATATATAGATTAGATGGAAAGTATACGTAGCAGCTACGTAGCCCTTTGTAAGTCTAGGATTAGGCTTCTTATTTTCGGAGGACGTTGTCCTGGCGGTTTGCTAACATGCGGTCCCACGTGTCAGTGCTTTACCAAGCCGATCCGCGTCCCACATGAGGCAGAACAACGGCAGAAGCAACACGTGGTTAAGTTGAAGAAGATGAGGGAGAAGCGGATTCAGCAACGAGTGAAATGATGGTTGCTTCGTCCCTCCAACTTAACTGCGGGAAAGGTGCAGCTTTGTGATTTGACGCCTCATTGCTCATTACTACGCCGGCGCCATGACTGGGGTGCTTCACCCCGGCTGCTCTGCACTGTATTCCGGTATGGCACGTGGACCCGGTAGCTTGATGTCCCACATGTCGGCGAAAGGGACTAGAAGATTTATGAAAGCGAGCGCTCCACTCTTACGACGGAGGAGTAGACGACACGACGGCCCAGTGAACTGTCACTTGTAGTACTGTATAGTACTATAGTTTTGCTGTTTCGCACGATCCATCGATACAAACCCGATTAAACAGGAAAGGGCGGGATTTTTCCCGCGCGGTAGATGATACTGGCCATACATTTCAAAGGCAATTTTAATGTATGCAAACTGAATAATTATAAGTAACAATATGATATCTAGTAAAACTAAAAACACATATGATTTATTGTGTTAGAGTGTAGTAGTAGTGCTGTATTGCATAGTTGTTAGATGTAACATGCGAGAACGTGTAGAGATGTAGTTTTGGAGGGCCTACAGAGAGAAAAGCGTAATACGGTCACCGAACTTCAGAATAAGCTGATTACGGTCACTATATACGTTTTGCGGTGATTATACGGTCACTTGCTCACAGTTCAGCATCGGATTGCACTCTGTTGACCGGCCAAATAGTCTGCGTGGCGCCATGTTGACTAGTTAAATTGACCACGTTCCTTGTGGGTCCCACCTGTCAGTTCGCATAGGCAAAAGGTCAGATAAACACAAATTTACGCAGGCGCGACAAGGCTCCAACCCGTGCGCGGGAATCACCTGGTTGTGTATGTGTCTGTCAGGGCCTGATGTGTGCGCATGCACGTGTAGGTTGAGCACTTGAGCGTGAGAGTGTGTGTTGGTCGTGTGGTGTACTGGTGTGTGCATGCATGCGTGCGTGTGTGCGTGTGAGTGTTGCGTGCGTGCGTGGCTGCGTGTGTACGTGTGAGTGTTGCGTCCGTGCGTGGGTGCATGTGTTTGTGTGAGTGTTGCGTGGATGCAGTTCGTGTGCATGCGTGCGTGTGTGTATAATCACCACACCAGCTCCTGTGTGTTAAAACAGACGGCTCAGCATACCAATACAAGGCCACCTTGTCCGCTGTGCCCGCGGTCATGACTTCGAACCACCGTCCAAATATTTTTTGTCGTTTGTTTTCATTCTTACTAGCAAGATGCCCGTGCGTTGCACGTAACATCAAGATGCATTTGTATGACTTGTTTATATTGTGACAGAAAAGGATGAACGAGGGAAGGCCTTATTTGCAAATGTGGAGAGGTGTGTGGGTACCTTTTTGCAAAATTGCCATAGTTTCTTTCCTATCCGTCAGATATAAATCGGACGGCCTATATTGCAGGATGGCAGGCACACCATCATCACCAACTCTGTTTTTTATAAGAGTGTATTTTATGTATTTTATAAGAGTGTAGATGTAGAGTAGATACAAGTCGACAGGTGGGCACGATGGTAGTGAGATAATGTGATGCAACACTAGAGGTGCCACGTGGAGCGTTTAACTGGTCAACTAGTCATGTCATGAGCAAATACAGAGTTGTACGGTGAGCCCGTGACTGTATAATAACCACTAAACGTAAATGGTGACCGTAATGAGTGGATTCTGAAGTCCAATGTACGTATCGTGCTTTCGCTTCAAATACAATGATCGTCATTGCATATATCGCGAGAGAAAGATGAAACATGCGTGAATTTTCTGGGGGCTTACTTTTAGAGGACCTGGAGATAGTTTTGTGTGCATACGTGAAAGGGGCGTACAGGGGGGGTATGCGATGGAGAGAGAGATGCTCTTCGTTTCTCTTTATTATGACTAACTTTGTATATAGTATAAAAATATACAAATTCACAGTGCGGAATAAATATCATTGTGGGCACCATGCAATGCAAATTAGCGTTCGTACTCCTCCATATAACTTTGTAATGTTGTATATATGTAGAAACTCTAAAATAATTTTTTGGCCACACTTTATTCAAAAGGAATGTTGTATGCGAAATAAACGTGAAGAGAGGGCTTTTTAGATCAATGGGGTACGTGATGTAACATGTGTGAATGTGTAGTTGATGCATTTGGCGGGGCCTAGAGAGGTATGTGTGTGTATTACGTATTCGAGAGAGGCATGGATAGAGGGGCCGACGGGGGGGGCGTGGGAGAGATAGCACGAGAAATGAGAGTGGTCTAGAGAGAGAGAGACGAATATGACGTCACGACAAGAGATTCCATTCCCTTGAGTGTGTATATGCAAGGGGGAGGGAATAGAGGCACCAGGAGAAATTTTCTGTGTGTGTGGTGTTTGTGTTGGTATGTGTGGGTGTGAGAAGATAATGAGACGTGGGGGCAGAGGGTGTGTCACCGCGTGAGGTCCGGTGGGTCGAGGTGAGGCCCTTCGTTCGGTTCCGTCCTGCGCCACATTGGTCGGCCCGTGACGCATTTAGGAAGACCCATGGATGACTAGTCGTACAAGACAAAGATAGCAGAATTGTGAAGGACTCTGTGTCCACTGACAAAGCCGGCTAGGATTTGTAACCCTAGGTTCTCGGACTAAGGTAACCCCTTTATCTCTGATATTACTATTCATCCAACCTAACTTTAAGGGGCATCCTACAGAATGCTCTGCTAGAATCATACTCGTCGATTAGGAAGAGAGGTGTGAGACAATGCGTGAGAGACAGGCGTAAAGATAATGTGCGTACATGAGACACGTAGGCAGGTCCATGTATATAGAAAGGGTCGATGAGGATTGTGCGTGTGTATGTTTGCGAGAGGAAGAGTGCTTGTGATAAAGGTTAGTGAAAACAGTTGTAAATGGTTACGAGAGGGAGGGAGGGTTATATCTAGAGCATGTGTGCGAGAAAGACACCTCGGGAGAGAGTGTGTGAGCATGTGTGAGAGACCACCGATGGAGAGTGAAACTACACGTAAAAGACTGCTCTACACATTGATTAAAGATATAAATTGTATCCAAATATTAGGATGGGATCATGATATTTGCAATTCGCGTAAGGAGCGGTCATTGATCCATCAGACATCTAGATTCTATCGAATTTGAGCATGTCTATGTTATTATTCGACACAATTGATCCACATAGTTAGTATTTTGAACTCCAGACAATGCATCGCTTTAGCAATCGAATATAAACGTGAGTATAGTTCATGTTGTGTGTGTAAAGCACATTATACATACGAAAGTTACACAATGGACATTATAAATAGCTACCTATGAACTAGCATACATTTGAATTCAACTTAAGGTGGTTTAAAAAAATCGAATTCAACATGAAGTCCATTCAATTATTTGAATTTGATATCATGGCATTTGTAAACCATACCTAAATTATGGGGGCACCAATCTTTGCTCTGATTTTGTACATAATAGCATATGTAGTCGTGTACAAAATAGATTCAAATTTAGCTCCTCCATTCCAAAATAATCGTAGTTATAGGATTTTCAAGTGTCAAAATTTCAAAAAGAAGCGGATAATTTAATGAGGTTTTCAAACATACAAGGTCAAATATAACGTTGTCTATTTAGGTCAATCCTCATAGTTCAAGAGTACTCTAAACGTGAATGCTTGTGTTTCAAAATTTCGAACGAAGCGCCAAAAGAGCCTCTACTCGCCCGAAACCGCGTGAGACCAATGTTTGGTAGTACAAGGAAATTACTTTTCTAATAACTCCGACCCGTGAAACCTACCGGCCCGACGTCCAAAGGTCTAAACCGGGGTAGGTTTGTAGCTTCATCTAGACGCCACGCAACCGCATCCGAAAAACATTCATACACAATGGCCGCCTAAGCACACATGCGCGCGGCCGAAATCGCTCCCGCCCACTATTTGGGACACCTGGGATTACCATCCTACCCCCGACCCGCAGTAGGTCCGAAATTTAAGAGGGGGGCAAAGTTTGTACTTTCCCCAAATTTCAAACAAGCGCGTCCCATCTTCTGTTCAAAAAAGCCAAAAACAAGCGCGTCCCAGACCGAAACATGGTTCCCCCCACCCGTCCGATTCCCCATTCGTACTCCGTGGGCGCCAAAACTACCTCTCCACCAGCCGCGAAACCCCGGCGTCCTCCGTCCGCCACCCCATCCCACCCATCAACCGCCGCCCTCCTCCATCACGCCGGAGCCGATACCCCGACGTCGTCGTCCACCGCAACCTCAACCGCAACGCCCTCCACGGCTAGTAGTTGAAGCCGAGGCCGAGCCGTCCGTACCCGAGCCAGTTCAACCACGCCGTCCTGCGCCTCACCGCTGCCGCTCCAACTTCGCCACCCTCCACCGCACCGGAGTTGTTCCTGCTACGCCGTCCTTCGCCGCCTCGGATCTGCTTCCCCTCCGCCGACATACGGCCACGGCAACACAGTCAACAATTTGGCCATGGGTTCGTCCAAGCCTGCACCCTCCAGAACATCGGTTTCCCCGGTAAAAAGAAGAAGATCGGCGCGACATGTGGAGGTGACCACACCGGCAACCGAAAAAGGTACTCCTCTTCCCTTATTCGTGCAAATCTTACGTCTCTGCTTGCACGGTATTCATCCCACAGAAGACACTAGTTGACCGCTTCTTCTTGATACTAGATGTTCCTAGTAACTCGCGATGCACAAGGTTTCTCCTCATATACTATTTCACCTTAGCTAGAGGTCCGTCGCCCCCCTGAATTTCAATTTCTGGCCAGTTGATTCCCAATTAACGGAAGCATTCCCCGGCGTAACAGGCGCTAGTACGCCTATTACGCCGGGGAAGCAGCGCCTTGGTGTTTATCTTAGGGGCGTGTGCGGCCTAGAGCTACTGGCGCCCGATCTGGAGGTCGGCCGGGATTAAAGGGATGGCCTGGGGGCGCTGCCAAGCACGGCGGTGGTGTGAGGTCGATGGGAGGGCGGGGCGGCGGAGGCAGGGGTCTGGGCCGGTGGTCGCTGGCGGTTCGAGAAAGATCGTCAACAGTGACTGGCGGGAGGTAGACGAAGGCCATCTGCCCGTTCCTTATAGATCGGACGGTTCATTAAAAAAATCGACTGACCTATTTATTTTCAGTCGACTGTTATCTTAGATATGACCACATGTGGTGGTGTGCTGGAGGAGTACCTGCATTTCCTGTGCTCATATATTACAAAATCATACGGAGTAGAATCTAATTTTGTTTGCCATGCAATGTTGTAGAGCTATCATATGTCTCCTGTCATTTATTTTTCAGCCACCTGCTATCTGCTACTTTTACAGTGCACTAGTTCTGCACACACTTCACCCTTACTCTCACTATTGTGTTTTTATGCAAGGGTATTTCAGACTCTGCTGCCATGAGAGAAGCCAAAAAGAAAAGAGAGAAGTCGCTCCAGCTTCGTATGCGGGTAGGCAAGACACGTTACAGCGCTATAAAGGGTGCAGTGTCAGCAGATGGAGACGGTAAACGTAGCTCTGGAGTTGATGACCTCGCTCGCAATGAACCACCATCCCAGGTGCTTGCTTTAACTTCGCGGTGTCATATGTGGTTGCATGTTCCATATGGTGTCTAGCTTGTATTCGAAAGGCCGAAGTCGGTAAGATAAGGAAAGATATTTTTTTACATGAACCACCATCCCGTGAGCACCAGAAGACAAATAGCTAGTCAGGGCACTGGCCGAGCCAGTGACAAGCCCAGCAAAGATAGGCATCACCTGGAAGCCAACTAAAAAGCTGCGATGGTGGCGAAGCAGCCCGCCTCCCACCAGGCTCTCAGGTCCTAGATGATCATGCTCACCACTCCAGCCGGATGTCTAGCTTGTATTGCTTCCAATTTGGTTAAATTGCATCTGCTTAGCTTACACATTATACCTTTGAATATGACATGCCTTTCTGTTTTTGGTACATACTAGTACATCTGTGTATTAACCATGTTCTTACATCAAACTAATGTTCTTGTGTATCCCTCATCAATCACTTATGACGAGGCAGGCAGGCAAGGGGACTACTCCTCATTTAAAGAATGCAGCGTCAGCCTCCCGACATGATTCTCAAGAAACAGAAATGCTAGATGAAGATAGTGAACGTAGCTCTGTAGTTGATTACAGCATTTCCCCTACACTAGCATCGCAGGTGCTTGCTCTAACTTGGCAGCGTGATATGTGGTTGCATGTTGCATATGGTGTCTAGATTGTAATTCTTCCAATCTGGTTAAACTGCATGTGCTAGTCTGCTTAGCTTATACATTATACCTGTTAATGTGACATGCCTTCCTGTATTTAGTACATAGTACATCTGTCTATTAAGCATGTCCTTACATAAAACTATTGTTTTTTTGTATCCCGCATCAATCAACATGACGAGACACCTTTAGTATATGCAGTGCGATATTAGTTGCATCTTTCATATGATTTATAGCATGCGCTGCTTCTAATTTGTTGAAATTCCATTTATGATGGGACGCTTTTAACTTGGCAGAGTCATATTGGTTGCATCTTTCATGTGGTGTCTAGCTTGCATTGCTTCTTATTTGCTGGAATGGTTTCTGCTTAGTTTACACAAACAGTTGTGAACATGCCATGCCGTCCTGTTTTTCGTACATATTCCATCCTGGTATCATGTGTTTGCCTTACATCAAAGTAGTGATTGTCAGTATCATGCATGAATGAGTTCTGAAGAGAGAATTTTATTGCTTTTTCTTGTCGGTTTTACTTGACAATTCAAAATCAATAAAGCGGAAGGAAGTTAGCAAGGCAGCGGATAAAGGTGCTCCTTCCGAACGGAGGGCCTCTACAGTTTCTACTCCTCCACACCCCCAAGATGATTTCCAAGACAACACATGCATAGACACTCAACAAAGCTGTGTTTATGATGAGCACGTCTCCCCTAGTGCAGCATCACCGGTGCTCCCTCTAACTTGGCACTGTTATATGTGGTTGCATGTTATGTGTGATGTCTAGCTTGTATTGCTTCTAATTTTGTTGAATTCCATCTGCTTACTTTACACATTATACTTGAATAAGACACGTGTTCCTGTTTCTAGAACATACAATATCTGTCTATCACACCATGTTCTTACATCAAATTACTACTGTTGTGTAACCTGCAACAATCACTTATCATAAGACACGTTTGACTTCGGAGTGTGATATAGGTTACATCTCACATTCTTTTCTAGCTTGTACTACTAATTTGTTGAAATGGCACTTATGACGAGACAGTTTTAACTTGGTAGAGTGATATTCGTTGCATCTTTCATATGGTGTCTAGCTTTCATTGCTTCTAATTTGTTGAAATGCCTTCTCCTTAGTTTACACATCATAAGCTGTGAATATGCAATGCTGTGAATATGCAATGGCACTAATGACGAGAGACCTCTAACATGGTAGTGTGATGTTGTTTGCATCTTGCATATGATTTATTTCTTGTACTGCTTCACATTTGTTTAAACGCCATTTATGATGAGACACTGTTAACTTGGCAGAGCGATATTTGTAGCATCTTTCATATGGTGTCTACCTTCCATTGCATTGCTTCTAATTTGGTGAAATGTCTTCTTCTTAGTTTACACATCATAGTTCTGGTTATCTCTTCCGTCCTGTTTTTCATACATATTACATCCTCCTATCATGTGGTTGTCTAACATCAAAGTTCAGTTCGTCTGCATCACGCATCAATTTGTTCTGAAGAACTAAATTGTTATTCGTTTTTCTTGTCGGCTTGACTTAACATGGCACAGAGAAAGAGGAAGAAACACAGAATGGCAGGGAATGAGAAGCGGATGAATCCTGCAGATTCTGCTGGTACTGATGGTGCAATAGAAGGTCAAAGTCCAGCGGAAAATTCTACAAACACGGCATCCCATGCTACACGAGTTGCAAAAAAAGCCAAACAGAAACAAATAGCTGCCACCAAACAAGCAGAGACAGCCCTAGTTCTTGCAACACCTACCACAGTACTACCAGCTGCACGACTTACTCGTGCGTCAACTGAGCTAGCAGCACGTTCCCAAGCTCCCTTGCCACCTGACACTACTTCCCAAGCACTCTTGACACAAGACGAGTTGGCAATATCAGATGAACCTTGTGAGCTTCAACAGCAAGAAGGTAGTTGCTGGAGTCAAGTTACAGTTGCATGCTTCTTTATATGTAGTCTCACAGTTTGATGTACACTAACACTTCCTATGTTCGTTGTTGGACTAGCACCTAGGCGCAAGAGGAAACAAACATCAGGGATAATGCTCGATAGGTTAACTAAATCTAGAGGAGGAAGAATGGAGATCCGTTTTGAGGCAGGTTTAAAAAGGCCACGTGATGCTACAGAGTCAGCCAAGTTAGTATCAGAGGCAGCGGTTGCCGTTAGGTGTCATGTACGTATCCTCCCAACATGGATTCAGTACAGGAATGACAAAGACGAAACCCAGTTCAACACCTTCCTCGACCATTTATCTGTAAGTATGGTTATGTATGGAAACTAGTAATATCGTCTTGCTCTGTCCCATACTTTCTAGGTTGCTGATAATGAGACTCCCATAATTTTCAACAGATGAGGTTCAAGTTGGATAGCCAAGATGATGCAACCAGACAAGCTTGCACCCATGTTTTCAAGTCTGCTCTGCGACAGTATCGGTATAACTTGAGGAAAACTCACTTTGAAGGCAAGGCTAACAGTGAACTTTCCCAAACATCTCCAGTGGAAAATATATCGGATGAAGACTGGAGGGGCCTTGTTAAACACTGGTCTGATCCGAAGTATCAGGTACATTATATATATGTGATCAGATCACATGTTGAAGTCCTATTTACGCATGTGCCACACAAATCTATCTTCTTG
The DNA here is from genome assembly GCF_018294505.1 of Triticum aestivum. Classification (NCBI taxonomy): domain Eukaryota; kingdom Viridiplantae; phylum Streptophyta; class Magnoliopsida; order Poales; family Poaceae; genus Triticum; species Triticum aestivum. The sequence continues at coordinate 423,360,947 of NC_057805.1, read as the reverse complement.
TAGGTGAACTGTTCAAAGAACAAGGCCAACCGTACGAAAGTGAAATTCCAACAGACGACAGGATCTCGTAGCTATATTGCACACTGCGAGGCTCTTGTAATTAGCTGCTGTTTCACTCTTTTCGCTGTACCATATTATCAGATCTATATTGACTTGTTCGAAATGCAGAGGAAAGCCCGCAAGGACCAAAAAGTACCTGAACCAAATGCTGTGGAAATCTTCAAGGACTGTCACACCAGCAAGAAGAAGGGCATGACTACACCAGTCAAAGCCGCTGTTGTAAGTCCTTAATCCTCATGCCTTTTAACTACTACTTACTCTGACTTGTGCCTTGAACTGCATGGTTTGCAGCCAATGTCTATTACTCTTTTCAATTTTATACACAATTGTCTTAGCGTATCATTGCACCTTACAAGGTTTAAAAGAGAGGAGTGATGTTCCTTTGATCTTGACCCGTAATCTAGTTCCGTGCTGGACTTGCCCACACAATGTTACAATTGCCTGTTTGTCTGTTCTCAGTTGTTTTGTGATATGAATGATGTCATACTATGCTTACCGTATTATAAACTTCGTCTCTTTATCCTTAGCCCTCAATACAATGTGAAGAAATAGACAATACATTAGCGATGGTACATGGTCATATGTTTGGAACCTGGTTTTATTATGTACTTTGCAATAAAATACAACTAATATTTTACATGGGTTCACCAGAATAAGTTCTGTATATAGACCAAAGCTATTTTGTTTGGTTTTGCTGCCTCCTTAATATCTTCTGTTCTGGTACTACTAATGTAAAACCTCAACTTTTCAGCGAGCTATGGAAAAAATGGTGGAACCGCCACCTTCTGAAGGTGGCGAGGCAACTATAACCGCAATGTCAGCTCTTGCTGCAGTGGGTCAGTACCTGTCCACTAACAGTGCCAAAAGCACGTTCCTGCGTAATACTGGGTTGGTTGTTAAGGCAATATCGTCCAAACTGCCTCATGATCAAGATATGCAAGCTCAAAGCAATGTTGTATCTGCGCTCCAGACACAAGTCCATTCCCTAACAGAGACCCTTTGTGAAACAAGGAGAAACATTGCTCAATGTCGTCAAGATATGCATGGTTTTGAAACCAGACTATCAGACATTTGCTATGTTGTTCAGGAGCCTAGGGGAAATGAAGGCGAGGGTTATGGTGCTCCATCGGACAATACAGCATGAAAACGTAACAGTCAGGTCAAATGAACTGAGCTTCTGAACTTCTGGTGGTGCATTTATCTGCTAGACTGTTAAGTTTTATGCCAACCTTCCTTTTGTTATATAGTTGTAATTTGTTTTGGTGCGATACAAAATTTATTCTTAACGTGCAGCCACCGGCTGAAGAAAACAGCAAGCCATTTTTGTATAGTGTAGGGTGTTCCCTATATTTGCACTGGTGGCGATCTTTGATGCCGAGTGGATGTAATCTGTGCAATCGCCTTAATAGCCTAGCGTTAGTTTCGGCCTTATTTATTTCCTAGTCTTCTTTTTCCCTGGTTTGCTAGTGGCCGCAACTACCATGGGCCATATACGGGCCGTAGGATCCATGGGTCTCCTACGGGCCGTCGATAAATGGGCCTGTAATCGGTGGGCCTCGGGCCGTCGGATAAATGGGTCTACATGGGCCGTAATCGGGCGTAATTGGTATCGGCCCAGCACGGTAACAGGCCGTTAACAGGCCGTAGGACAGCAAAGGCTTAATTCTGTCACAGGCATAACGGGTCGTTAATGGGCCAGAATATAGGACGGGCTGGAAACGGCGCAACGGGTTAACAGGCCAGAAACGGGCCGACTCTTGCCATGGGCCGAATTTGGCCCATTAGGGTAACAGGCCAGTAACGGGCCGACTCTTGCCATGGGCCGAATTTGGCCCATTAGGGGAACAGGCCAGTAACGGGCCGACTCTTGCCATGGGCCGAATTTGGCCCATTAGGGGAACAGGCCAGTAACGGGCCGGAAGTAATCGAGGGCCGAAAAGGAGCCCAAGAACGTATGGGCCGTCAATAGGCCGAAAGCTAACACGGGCTGGAAACGGCCCATGTAAATCACGGGCCGTTAACGGGTATAAAGAAAATTACTGTTCATTATGGGCTAGAGTCACCGTGGGCCTGTAAAGGGCCGAAAGATACGAAGGCCTCATATGGGCCGAAAGACGTCGTGGGCCATACATGGGCCGAAAGTGAAATGGGCTGGTGTTATATTCGACGGCCCACATGACGTTGTTGGGCCGATTTCCTTTAGGGCCTAACGGGCCGTGAGTTAACGGGCCGTAAAATGGGCTATTTGCGAAGAGACCGTTAACAGGCTTTTCATGGGCCAGCCCGTTAACTTTTGACCAAGTCAAACGGGCCGGCTTTGTAAGCTAAATGGGCCAGTGGTGGGCCGTGGCACGTGTCGACATATCATAGGCGCCTATCTGACCCACTGACGAGCTGACACGTGTTTCGTCCGGCCAATAAGAATTTTACACGTGGAAATTTCCCATTGGTCGGGGCTGTTAACGGGTTATCGGATCCAAAACCCGACACGATAGCTTAACGGCGTTCCGTTACGGTGGATGCCACGTGTCGGTCACCCTTGACGAAAGCACTTCTGTGACGCGTGATTTATCATCATGGAAGTGGACACTTCCGTGATGATAATTTTGGTAATGTCATGGAACACTTCTACGACAGCACAGGTATGACTATCTTGATTCTGTCATAAAATTTGTCATGGATGTACATGCATGACAAAAAACGCGACCTACTGTGACAAACACGTATCATCACGGAAGTGTATTTTTTTACTAGCGACACAATGCGAAGATCTTGATGATAAGAAGTGACAACGGCACCGAGTTCAAGAACTACACCTTGGATGAGTTTCTTAGTGATGAGGGGATCAAGCATCAATATTCCGCACCTTACACCCATCAACAAAATGGTGTAGCGGAGAGGAAGAACCGGACGTTGATGGATGCGGCAAGGACCATGATGGCGGAGTTCAAGTCTCCATACAACTTTTGGGCTGAAGCCATCAACACCGCTTGTCATGCATCCAATTGGCTCTATCTCCGCAAAGGCTTGAACAAGACTCCATATGAGATAATCATCGGTAACAAGCCCAACCTCAAGTACTTCCAGGGGTTCGGGTGTAAGTGTTTCATTCTCAAGAAAGGTGTCCGTTTGTCTAAATTTGAGGCTAGAGCTCATGAGGGCATATTTGTTGGTTATGCTACAAACTCTCATGCTTACCGTGTCCTCAATAAGTCCTGAGACGTGTAACATGGAGTCTGATGAGAATAACGTCTCCCAAGTGGAGCAAAGTGGTACTTGCGATGTAGGTGATGAAATTCCTCCCCAAGCCATAAGGGTGTTGGTCATATCCTACCCATTGAGGAACCCATTGTGGCCGAAGGAGAAGGACAATGTTCCACTCAAGTGGAACCATCACCAACCCAAGACCCACACGCTTCCGAAGAACAAAGTGAAGGCCCTCAACCAAATGAACAAGATTAAGGGAAAGATCAACTACAAGATGGTGGTGAACCACCAAGCGATGCCCAAGGTCAAGTTCTCACCACCGAGCAAGTTCAAGATCAAGAGCAAGCTCAAGACAACGCTCAAGAAGATCAAGTTTCCGCTCCTCAACTCACTCCTAAGGAGGAATTGGAGCGTCGTGCCGCTAAGATTGCATCCAAGCTTACTACCAAAGACCATCTCATGAAGAATGTGCTTGGAAGCTTAAGAAAAGGGGTAAGCACTCATAGACAATTAACAAACTATTGTGAACATCACGCGTTTGTTTCTTGTGTCGAACCCCAAAAGGTCTATGAGGCGCTGGAGGATCCGGATTGGCTTAATGCCATGCATGAAGAACTCAATAACTTCAAGCACAACAAGGTGTGGAGATTGGTGCCAAGGCCAACGGGGAACCATAATGTCATTGGAACCAAGTGGATATTCAAGAACAAGCAAGATGCTCATGGAATTATCATTCGCAACAAGGCTCGTTTGGTAGCACAAGGCTACTCCCAAGTCAAGGGTATCGACTACGGTGAAACCTTTGCTCCCGTTGCTCGCCTTGAATCTATTTTTTTGTTGATTGCTTATGCTTCTCATCATAACTTCAAGTTGCAACAAATGGATGTGAAGAGTGCTTTTCTTAATGGTCCTATTAATGAGTTGGTGTATGTCAGACAACCCCCCGGGTTCGAGGATCCCTATTTCCCCGATCATGTGTACCAACTCGATAAGGCACTCTATGGCCTTAAACAAGCCCCACGTGCGTGGTATGACCACCTTACCGAGTTGTTGCAAGATCGTGGGTTTGAAATTGGGAAAATTGACCCCACTCTTTTTACTAAGAAGGTCAAAGGGGAGTTGTTTGTGTGCCAACTATATGTTAATGATATTATCTTTGGTTCCCCTAACAAAGCTTTCAATGAGGAATTTTCCGCTCTCATGACCTCAAAGTTCAAGATGTCCATGATGGGAGAGTTGAAGTTCTTTCTCGGGTTCGAAGTCAAGCAAAGAAGAGAAGGAATCTTCATCAACCAAGCCAAATACACTCAAGACATGCTCAAGAGATTCAAGGTAAGTGATGTCAACCCGGCTTCCACTCCAATGCCCGTCAAATGCCAACTTAACATAGATCGCAATGGTAAAGCGGTGGATCAAAAGGTATATCGCTCCATGATTGGCTCCTTGCTTTACCTTTGTGTATCTAGACCAGATATCATGTTGAGTGTGGGAATTTGTGCACGGTTTCAAGCCGCACCTAAGGAAAGCCACTCTGTGGCGGTCAAGCGAATCTTTCGATATTTGGCTCATACCCCAAACTTTGGCTTATGGTACCCAAGAGGAGCTAACTTCAACCTTGTGGGCTTTTCAGACTCGGATTGGGCAGAGACAAAGTGGATAGGAAGTCAACTTCCGGAGGGTGTCAATTCCTTGGTTGCTCTTTGGTGAGCTGGTCTTCTAAGAAGCAAAGTTGTGTGTCTCTCTCGTCCACCGAAGCGGAGTATGTGGCCGCCGGTAGTTGTTGTGCACAACTTTTATGGATGAGGCAAACTTTAAAGGATTACGGTGTCATTTGTGACAAAGTGCCTCTTTCGTGTGACAATGAAAGTGACATCAAGATTTCTCTTAACCCGGTGCAACACTTCAAGACACATTCAGATTCGGTATCACTTCATCCGGGATCACATTAGGCGAGGGGAGATCGAGCTCAACTATGTCAACACTCACGATAACCTTGCAGATATGTTCACGAAGCCCTTGGATGAAGCAAGATTTCGCAAGTTAAGGCATGAGCTAAATATCATTGATTCGAGCAATGTGGCTTGAAACCTTGCACACCCCACCATACTCATCTTGATGACTTATTTAGGTGTAGGCATGGACATAGGGGGAGTATTGTTCTCTCAATAAACTCTTCCTCCCCCCATTATGCATAAATTGATCAAGTCTTTCACTTTAGCCATTTTTTATGGTACTTGTGTTTCAAAGATGAGTTTTGGTCATGGGCCCAAGGTTAAAATCTTCGCGGTGCCGTACCTCTACACTCAAACATAGGTGGCCTCGACCACCGCCCTCCCTTTTTGAAGGGAGTTGGAGTTTGTTTTTCTTGGGTCTTTTTCGCTCTTGCTTAGTCTTGTGTTAGGTCCTATGTGTTGTGATCTCCAAGTTGGGGTTTTCTTGTTGGTTGTTTCTTGCTCTCCTGGAGATCTTCACACCATATTCCAGTGTCGTGCTCCATCCCAAGCCCTTCTCCCTATCCTAAAAACATCCAACCCTATTGCACACATTTTGATCTTGGCCCGAGCGGTTCAACCGCTGGCGCACTCGGTTTGTACCATCCCAGGAGGACTCCCAGGGGTATCTGAGCGGTTCCACCGCTCAACCCCAGGTTGTGCTTTTGGCCGGTACTACTGGTTGGTTACAGGCGGTACTACCGCTGCCTTCCAGGCAACAGAAGTACCGCCCACAACCACTGGCACGTATCAGGAAGCGGTACAACTGCTCCTTGGAGCGGTACAACCGCTTCGCGTCTACGGGCATATAAATATGGTCGGGCCGAAGGGTCTTCTTTTCCCGTCATCCCCTTTCCTCCTCCTTCTCCTGCCCTAGCCGCCGGTCACCATTGCCCTTGCCCCGGAGTGCTCGTCACGCTCCGGATCCAAGGGCCTTCCATGGATCCGCTCCGTGGAGGCCCCCTCCTTCCCGATCTCTTCCCATGGATGCCGGTAATTCCCCGTTTTCTTCTCTCTAGGGTTCCTTCCCTTCTTCTAGGGCATTACTTGACATTCCGCGTTTATTGTTCAAACTATTGGGTGGAATAGATCTATATATGCCTCCTGCTTTGGTTGCATCTCTTAGAAGTTAGAATATTGTTAGTTGATTCAAATCTCGTGGATAGTCTTTATACAACTGGTAGTGCTGCTCTCCCAGCGGTTCCACCGCCTCATGGGGCGGTACAACTGCTGGAGCGGTACAACCGCATTGTCTGAACCACGTAGCACTGTTCTGTCTTCTCTGTTTTGCATTCAAATCTATTCCTCTGCTCATGTGTGCAATCCTCTCATCTTTGCTGGGTTTATTGTGTTCTTCCCGTGTGTGTGTGCAGGTGGCTCTGGTTCTCGCTCTGCTCCTTGTAGCAAGTCCAAGAAGAGGGCTCGGAGATGCAAGCGCCCGGCTTACACTAATGAAGAAGAAGAGGTTGTGATTCGCACCAAACCCACTCGCCGTGAGAAGTCTGCCACTGCCATGCAACGTGTGGTTATGCCCCTGCACCGGTGGAAAGCCAAGGATTGGGAAGCTTTCCAGACGAAGAATCCATATGAGGTTCCCATTGCACCTCGCTGGACCACCGTTCAGTTCTGGAATGAGATGCAAGTGAGGATTGTTCATGAACTTTTTGAGCACAACAAGAATAGGTATGCCAAGCAGTGGACCATCGATCTTGATCATTGGAGGAGCAACTTGGAGTATTTTGGTGAGGCTTTGGCTCTTTGTGAGGAGTTTGATTTGGTCAAGCTCATGTCTGTCAACTGTGACTTTGATGTTCAACTCATTCATCAGTTTTATGCCACTGTTCACTTTGGAGAAGATGACACTCGTACTCTCTCGTTCAAGTGCCGTGATGAGCTCTTTCAAGTGCCCTGGAGGGCTTTCTGCAATGCCATTGGGTATGAGGATACCAGCCTCAAAGGGAATGGTGGGATCCGTCCTCACGACCATCCCCATTCTATGCCTAAGGAGAAACTTGCTCCTCTTTACATTCGTGGACGAGGCATTATTGGAGAATCCAAGGATCTTCAGAACGTCTATGATATCATGCATCGGGTGTTCCGTAATGTGCTTTTGCCCAAGGTTGGAAATCAGGATGAAGTCTATGGGTACCTTGTTGACTTACTTGTGGCTATGAAGACCAAGGTGGGCTCTGGTGCTACGTTTGATGTGTCCAACTGGCTGTGGCACGAGATGTACAACATGGTCATCTACAGAAAGGTTCCCATTTACACACCTTTTGTCATGTGCTTTCTGAACTTAGTTTGGGCTGTTCGCCGCCCTGGAGAGCTTCTCACTTCTCCAGATAACCTCACCGTGCATGAGGTCAAGCAACTCAAGAAGAAGAAGCATGCCGAGCCTCGCTTTCTTGCCAATGATCCCGAGGATGTCTATGCCACTTCAGATGATGAGGCCTTTGAGCTGGATCCAGGGGCCAAGCCCTCTTGGGTGACCAAGCTCACTGCTAAAGTGAAGAAGACTTTCTGCCTCCAGACTGACATTTATAAGAAGATGTACGAGGCCCATGTCAATGAGAAGCATGCCAGGTGTCGTCAGATTGCTATGATGAAGCACCTCAACATGCCTGTCCAGAGTGGTTCTAAGAAGAGCATCACCCCTGAGGATCGGTGGATCTTTGCGCACATCACATGGTCTGATGATGAAGCTCCTCGCCAGCCTTCTACCTCCTTTGCTGCTGATGATGATATCATGGAGGACACTGATAAGGACGATGATGAGGAGTCTTATGATGATGAGGATCCACACGCGACCGAGGAGTCAGAGGAGGACTACTGAGCTCTAGGGCTCTAGCTTCGCTCTTTCCCTTTTTGGTGTCTTGATGCCAAAGGGGGAGAGAGTTCTATTAGGTCTTGGGATTTGCATGGGATTTGCTTGGGTTTGTGTTTGTTCTTTCGTGTTCTTTCGTGCTTCGTGTTGAACTTTAGTTTGTGGACCTTGTTGCTTATCTCGTCTTGCATGGTGTGAGACATGCGCTCCTCTATTTATCATTATTGTCGTTAATGTCGTTTATCCGTTTAAGTCTTTACTCTCTTATTATGCGCTTATTGCTTATCTTCGCATGTCTAGTAGGAGTGGTGGATCTATAAAATCTAGGGGGAGTCTTGCTCCTAATGTGTGCCTTTTCATTCCAATAGAAATTCAAACTAGGGCACACATCTAGGGGGAGTCTGATGCCTACTATGCAACTTTATTCTTGTAGACACGTGTTGGGCCTCCAAGGCAGAGTTTTGTAGGACAGTAGCAATTTTCCCTCAAGTGGATGACCTAAGGTTTATCAATCCGTGAGAGGTGTAGGATGAAGATGGTCTCCCTCAAACGACCCTGCAACCAAATACAAGAAATCTCTTGTGTCCCCAACACACCCAATACAATGGCAAATTGTATAGGTGCACTAGTTCGGCGAAGAGATGGTGATAAAAGTGTAATATTGATGGTAGAAATATATTTTTATAATATGAATAAATAAAAACAGCAAGGTAACAAATATTAAACGGGCACAAAAATGGTATTGCAATGCTTAAAAATGAGGCCTAGGGTCCGTACTTTCGCTAGTGCAATCTCTCAACAGTGTTAACATAGTTGGATCATATGATTATCCCTTAAAGTGTAATAAAGAATCACTCCCAAGTTCCTATTAGCGGAGAACAAAAGATAGATATTGCTTGTAGGTTACGAGACTACCTCAAAGCTATTCTTTCCGTTTGATCTATTTAAGAGTTCGTACTAAAATAACACAAAGCTATTTTTTCCGTTCGATCTATCCTAGAGTTCGCACTAGAATAACACCAAAGCAAGTTCATATTCATAAAACTCAATCCACACAAAGAACTACAAATAGACCCCAAAGTTTCTACTGGAGAAAAACGTGCATCAACCCCTATGCATAGATTACCCCAATATCACCGCGGGAATCCGCGAGTTGAATGCCATAACATATGTCAAGTGAATCAATAAGATACCCCAATTGTCACCTCAAGTATTCATATCGCAAGACATATATCATGTGTTCTCATCTCTGAATATTCAATCCGACAAGACCAAACTTCAAAGGGTAAAGATTCAATCCGTCATAACAAGAGTATAGAGGGTAGAAACATCATATGATCCGACTATATTAACAAATCCCATGATATAGATCACGAGAGAGAGAGAGATTAAACACATAGCTACTGGTACAAACCCTCAGCTCCGAGGGTGGACTACGCCCTCCTCATCGTGGTGGTCACCGGGATGATGAAGATGGCCACCGGTGATGATTCCCCCCTCCGGCAAGGTGTCGGAACGGGGTCTAGATTGGTTTTCGCAGATACAGAGACCTTGCAGCGGCGAAACTTCTGATCTAGGTTAATCCCAGAGGGTTTCGGAATATTTGGGAATTTATAGTGCAAAGAAGGGGTGCGGGAGGCCACCAAGGTGGGCACAACCCACCTGGGCACGCCAGGTGGGCCTGGCGTGCCCTGGTGGGTTGTGCCCCCCTCGGGGCACCCCCAAGTGCAGCTCTGGCCCATTGGGTTCCTTCTGGTCCGTAAAAAATCCCCGTGGAGTTTCGTTGCGTTTGGACTCCGTCTGGTATTGATTTCCTGTGATGTAAAAAACAAGCAAAAAAACAGCAACTGGCACTGGGTCAATAGGTTAGTCCCAAAAAATGATATAAAGTTGTTATAAAATGATTGTAAAACATCCAAGAATGATAATATATTGGCATGAATACTTCATAAATTATAGATACGTTGGAGACGTATCAGCACCCCCAAGCTTAATTCCTGCTCGTCCTCGAGTAGGTAAATGATGAAAGAAATAATTTATGAAGTGTGAATGCTAGCAAAGTGCATAAGTTTGATCAATGAAAATTTCAATCACTTTTTCTAGTCATCATAACAGCAATTCTTTCTCATAAAACTTATCATGTTATAATGGCAACCAATTCACATGTTAAGGTTCAAACAATGAATTCTCTTGAAACCCAACAACCTATGTTCTTAGTCACCAAGCAATTGCAATTCAACTTACTCAACGGAGTCTAAGTAAGAGCTCCACATACTCAACCAGCATATAGTCTTCTATGATAGCTAACACTCACCGCATACACATGAGCAAAATGTTTCAACAGGACACATAGAAAGATAGGGGCTTATTGTTTTGCCTCCCAACATATTCACCTCAAGGGTGATGTCAACAATAATAACTCATGCTACCCATATTCAACTAGACATATGTGCCTAGATCTTTCCTCACCACATGATGCTTTCCAAAAGAGAAAAATAAAAAGGAATAGAGAGAATAACTTTGACTCTTGCATGAAATTAACACTGGTGCGCGTCGGTCCTAACCAAACGGTTTTTCACCCCTTTCCGCGACGGCATTCGGAACCGTCGCCAAGTGTGTCAGTGTCAAAACCGGCGGATCTCGGGTAGGGGGTCCCGAACTGTGTGTCTAAGTTTGATGGTAACAGGAGACGGGGGACACGATGTTTACCCAGGTTCAGGCCCTCTCTATGGAGGTAATACCCTACATCCTGCTTGATTGATCTTGATGAATATGAGTATTACAAGAGTTGATCTACCTCGAGATCGTAATGGCTAAAACCCTAAAAGTCTAGCCTGTATGACTATAATGATGCCTCTATGGAATAAGCCCTCAGTTTATATAGCACCGGAGGGGACTAGGGTTGTACAAAGTCGGTTACAGAGAAAGGAATCTTCATATCCAGACGCCAAGCTTGCCTTCCACGCCAAGGAGAGTCCCATCCGGACACGGGAGAGAGTCTTCGGTATCGTATCTTCACAGCCCATCAGTCCGGCCCATGTCCAACAGGCCGGACGCCCGAGGACCCCTTAGTCCAAGACTCCCTCAGTAGCCCCTGAACCAAGATTTCAATGACGATGTGTCCGGCGCGCAGATTGTCTTCGGCATTGCAAGGCGGGTTCCTCCTCCGATGAATTCAAAGTACCTGACTTAAAGAGCAGTATTCGGCTTTCCATTTAATATCACGCCCATCGGCTTCCACGCCTTCATTACATCAGCTTCCACGTGTCGAGCGAATACGAGAGGTCGGGGCTTTTTTGCACATATCACCCTGATCACATAAGTAAGGTGTCTATTTAAAGAGATCGGGATCTTCAGATCCATTCCACACCACGCGGAAAATCCTCAGAGCTTGCTAGGAGGAACCACTCCAACATGGCTAGCGCTCCCAGTTCTTCCTCCCGTCCCCACGGCTCTGAAAAAGGCGATTGGGAGAGATGTTCCGTATCCCACGGTCAGCTAGCGAAGCTGCAAACACAGGGATTTCTTCCCCCCGCGGATCTGGTCCCCGTTCGAGCAGGATTGACTTCCTTCAACGGTGGGACTCAGGCGGAGAATTTCCCCAATCCATCCAGGGGGAACGAGTGTGCCTCGTTCCCTACTTGTTGAGAGGCGTTGGATTTCCAATCCACCCGTTCCTCCAAGGACTTCTGGAGTATTATGGCCTCCAACTGCACAATTTCACTCCTGCCTCCATCCTGCACATCGCGGGTTACGTCGCTTTTTGTGAGCTATTCCTGGGTTGTGAGGCCCATTTTGAATTGTGGAGGAAACTATTCTGCCTCGTCCCTCGTAACCAAGAGGGATCAATATTTGAAGTGGGCGGAGCCGAGGTATGGCGCATCACCGGGACCGGATACCTGTCCGGCACGCCGAATAAGGCATCCAAAGAGTGGCCTTCCGAGTGGTTCTACATTGAGGACGTTGCCCTTCCTGACCTAGTCCGAATGGGTCTGCCCGAATTTTCAAGCGCTCCGTTGAAGAAACGCCACAGCTGGCGCCCTCGGAGCCTCGAGGAGGAAGACAACGCGGAAGTCCGTCAATTGATGGGCAAGATAAAGGCACTCGCCCAGTCCAGATTATCAACAGTCGAGGTAATGGCGACTTCCATAGCGCGGGGGGTTCAGCCACTCCAATACAGAGGGCTTCCCATGTGGCACTATAATGGGGAAGATGACGCCTCCCACTGCGTTCGAAAGGGTCCGGACACCCCCGCCGCTTTGGCCAAAATATTGGCCGAACTATTCAAAGGGGAGAAAGAGGAATTCACTCGTATCAAGCGCCGAGATGGATTTTACATGTACAATCTTCCTAGTTGGGTGAGTTCCAATCCTACTACTCTACTCAATCTACTCCCTGAGTCAATTTTAATGAACATTAATCCGTCCATTTGTAACAGGAATGGCGAAAGATCGCCAAGGGGCTCCACAGCCCCGCCCCACAGCTAGAGGACCACAACCGGGACCTTGACCCCGGATTCAAAGAGGATCCGGACATATTCGTGGAGCTCGAGAATGGGGTGTTCTACCAGGCGAGCTATGACGGCACGGAAGTGGCCATCACCGCCGACTATCCCGGTCTTCTCCCTGCCTCACACATAAGTAATCAGGAGACATCTCCTCCAAAAGAGCCTCCTCATTCTGCCTCACCCACCGCCCTGTCTCGTGCTCCAAAGGGGAGGCGTTCAGTGCGCCATGCTACACCTGAGGCAACTCCAAAGAGAGCGGCGCCCACGCCGGGCAAGCCTTCGAAGAGGAAGGCAAACGATGACACGACCGAGCTAAATGCCGCTACCATTGACTGGAAAAGTCCAAGAAGGCATCACCTAGTAATTTTCCCCTCCATCGAGAAAATTTAATTATATACCAGCAATGCTAACAAGGGTTGCATATCTCATGGCATGAGCGTCAGATAAACTGAAGGAGGCACTGGAAGTCGCGCAAGCGGGTGAACAAGAAGCCAAAAGGCAACGGGCCACGGGCGAACGCATACTGTCACGAGTCAGGGAGGAGAAAAACAAACTCCAGGATACCAATACCCAGTTGGGCGAAGAACTGAAAGATGTGCGGGCCCAGCTGGCTGACTCCGTGAAGGAAAATAAGAGGCTGCGAGGCGACATATTTAGTATGTGTTTAAACTTTCTTTCGTGTAATTCAGGGAGGAAAGGAACTGACAGAGTTATGTCTGTAGGTATGCTGACTGGCCGTCCCAAGGAGGAGATGTCCGAATCATCGGACGATCTGCTACAAGAGCTGTCGCAAATGCATGAGCGAGCTCGGCAAGCGATGCGAAGTGTTGCCAAGGCCTTATGGCCATCCGTCTCCCCTCCAAGAAGTATGGAGGAGCTTGTACAACTATTCAAGGGAGCGCGGCGGTGTTTCCGATTATGGAAGATATCGACCTGCCGGGAAGGTGCGCGAGAGGCTTGGGCCATGGTGAAAACACGGTATACCAAGATTGATCCAAATCATATGGCCCGGGTCAGACCTCTAGGGTCAGATGGGAAAGAAATTCCCGTTAATTTGGTATATGACCAAGTAGAAGTAGCCGCCAAATATTCCCAACAAGATTGTAAGTTAGATAGCATGTTAGATGGTATAGAGGAGGATTTTTTTTAGTCCAAGTGACTATGTACTTTCCTTGACATATTTGTCCCTAGCCGGATTGTAAAACGATTGTCATGGCAGACCTTTTCACTTCAACCTCTGGACCCAAAGGTGCGGAGTGTTTCCGAATACCTGAACGACAAAATAGACCGGGGTATGCGTGAAAACCAGGCGTAGGGGTCATAGTTGCTTGAACAGACAAGTTGTATCTGGCTAGCTATGTTATATTACATTGTGATTGTAAGAAACATCTTCCAGAGAGAATAGTTCCGTTAAGGCTTCCTTTCCCTGGGTGTACATGCGTTAATGTGCATGTCCAGACTGTGATTGAAAAAATCGCAGTATACGTAAGATCTGGGGGTTCATAGTGGAATGAATGTAAAAACATCTTTAGTCCGCCGACCGAATATTCCCTTAAGAACGCTAGCTTTCGGCTTCACCCAGTCTAAGGTACACATCCGGATGACCCGGCAGTAACAATCGCAGAGGTGCTCCCTTTATGCCCTAGCCGAACTAATGGGAACGTAGGGCATAAGCACAGGAGCCAGGCAACCCAGCTTGGCCAAAACTTAAGTCATATCGATGCATATAATGGCGAAGAAAAGGAGGAAAAAATGCATATGTAATGAGCTTGATGCTCGGAAAATAACAATAATAAGCTTTTGTGCCAGAAGCCCCCAGGTATAATGGACGTACATATTTGAGGATGTGTGCATCATCGGTGCACGGCTTAGCGGCACAAAAGCTTTAAGGCTAAAAAAAGAAAAAGTGAAAAGAGAGGAAAAATGATGAAACGATAGGGAGAAGGAGACGAACAAAGAGGTCGGCGCTAGGCATAGAATCTTCGGAGTCTGGCCGCGTTCCAGGGGTTCGGCTCTAGGCGATTGTCTGATGCATCACGCAGGCGGTACGCTCCTCCAGTGAGAACTTCGTTAATGATGAAGGGACCCTCCCACTTGGGCTTGAGTTTGTCCTTTTTCTTCTCTGGCTAGCGTAGAACGAGTTCGCCAACATTATAAGTCTTGGCCCGTACTTCTCTGCTTTGATATCTGCGAGCCTGCTGTTGATAAAATGCGGAATGGGCTTTTGCAACATCGTGCTCCTCCTCCAGGGCATCTAAGTTGTCTTGCCGATCAAGCTCGGCCTCTCTCTCTTCATACATGCGCACTCGAGGTGAGTCATGAATAATGTCGCAGGGTAACACAGCCTCTGCGCCGTACACCATGAAAAAGGGTGTATGTCCGGTAGTGCGATTGGGCGTGGTCCGCAGCCCCCAGAGTACGGAGTCGAGCTCCTCAACCCAGTGCTTGTATGATTCTTTCAAAGACCGCACTAGTCTA
Organism: Triticum aestivum; assembly: GCF_018294505.1. Lineage (NCBI taxonomy): Eukaryota > Viridiplantae > Streptophyta > Magnoliopsida > Poales > Poaceae > Triticum > Triticum aestivum. Next base: position 423,345,880 of record NC_057805.1, on the reverse strand, counting down.
GGCTTGATGCCGCTCATAATAAGACCATTGGCTCGTTCGACTTGACCGTTTGTTTGCGGGTGATAGACGGAGGCGTAATCAAGCTTAATGCCCAGATTAGCGCACCAGTTTTTCACCTCATCGGCTGTGAAATTGGAGCCGTTATCGGTGATGATGCTGTGTGGGACACCATAACGGTGCACAACGCCAGATATGAAGTCTATCACTGGTCCAGCTTCGGCAGTTTTAACTGGTTTGGCCTCTATCCACTTAGTGAATTTATCCACCATGACCAGCAGATATTTTTTCTTATGGTTTCCTTCTTTAAGGGGTCCAACCATATCAAGCCCCCAGACCGCAAAAGGCCAAGTGATGGGGATTGTTTGTAGAGCGATGGGTGGCATATGGCTCTGGTTGGCGAAAAGTTGGCATCCGACGCAACGTTGGACAAGGTCCTGTGCATCTGCTCGGGCCGTCGGCCAATAGAAACCTGTACGGAAGGCCTTACTTACAAGGGCCCAAGCCGCGATGGTGACCGCCGAGACTGACATGAATTTCAGCCAAGAGCTGTCGTCCCTCCTCTTCAGAGATACATCTTTGGAGTACTCCGGTGGCGCTTTTCTTGTAGAGCTCTCCGTCATGAACCTTGTAGGCTTTCGAGCGCCGAACAATGCGGCGAGCCTCATTCTGATCCTCAGGGAGTTCTCGCCTATTAAGGTAGGCCAAGAAGGGTTCGGTCCATGGGGCAATGACTGCCATGATAAGATGGGCCGACGGTGTTATTTCGGTGGCTGAGCCCCCGATGATATCGGTGTGTTCGGAATCTGGGGTTATGGTCGGATCCGGACTGGCGTTGCCGCTCTCCCCTTGCCACACCACGGATGGCTTAAAAAGCCTTTCCAGAAAGATGTTAGGTGGGACGGGGTCGCGCTTGGCGCCGATGCGAGCAAGGACATCCGCTGCTTGATTACTTTCTCGAGCCACATGATGAAACTCGAGCCCCTCGAACCGAGCCGACATTTTGAGAACGGCGTTACGATAAGCTACCATCTTCGGATCTTTCGCATCAAAATCTCCATTTATTTGAGATATTGCGAGGTTTGAATCCCCGCGCACTTCCAGGCGTTGTATGCCCATGGAGACAGCCATCCAAAGACCATGCAACAAGGCCTCGTATTCGGCTGCATTGTTGGAGTCTGTGTATAATATTTGGAGTACGTACTGAACTGCATCTCCAATGGGGGACGTTAAGACAATGCCCGCTCCTAAGCCCGCCAGCATTTTGGAGCCATCGAAGTGCATGACCCAGTTGGAATATGTGTCGTACTCTTTAGGGAGTTCGGCCTCTGTCCATTCGGCGACGAAGTTGGCCAGTACTTGGGATTTGATGGCCCGGCGCGGTTTGTATGTTATGTCGAATGGAAGGAGCTCAATGGACCACTTAGCAATCCGGCATGTCGCATCGCGGTTGTTTATTATGTCATTGAGTGGTACTTTGGAGGCCACTGTGATTGATCACTCTTGAAAGTAGTGTCGTAGCTTCTGGGATGCCATGAATACCGCGTATGCTATTTTTTGGTAATGAGGGTACCGGGATTTACATGGTGTGAGGACAGTGGATACGTAGTATACTGGTTTTTGGAGCGGGAACTTGTGTCCGTCCTGCTCTCACTCGAGGACGAGCACGGCACTCACCACTTGGTGTGTTGCCGATATGTATAATAACAGGGGTTCACCGACGTTCGGCGCGGCCAGGATTGGGTTGCTCGCTAAAAGGGCCTTTATTTCTTCGAGTCTGGCCGCTTGCCGCATCCGTCCACTCAAAGTGGCCGGTGCGTCGGAGAAGTCGATAAAGTGGTAATGCTTTTTCTCCTAATCTGGAGATAAAGCGGCTTAAAGCTGCCATGTATCCTGCTAATTTTTGGACCTGTTTAAGGTCTTTTGGTGTAGCCAGTTGTGACAAAGCTCGGATTTTGGCTGGATTTGCCTCAATTCCTCTATTGGAGACGATGAAGCCCAGCAGTTTTCCAGCAGGAACGCCGAAAACACACTTCTCCAGATTGAGCTTGATGTCATATGCACGGAGGTTGTCGAATGTGAGACGTAGATCGCTTATCAAGGACTCGACGTGCCTAGTTTTAATGACGATGTCATCCACATACGCTTCAACTGTCTTGCCGATCTGTTTCTCCAGGCATGTTTGAATCATGTGTTGGTAGGTGGCGCCTGCGTTTTTGAGCCCGAAAGGCATAGTGTTGAAGCAGAAAGGCCCGTATGGGGGTAATGAATGTCGTTGCGGCTTGATCGGACTCCTTCATCTTGATTTGATGGTATCCGGAGTATGCGTCAAGGAAACACAGTGAGTCGTGTCCCGCGGTTGCATCAATAATCTGATCGATGCGAGGATCCTTAGGGCAGGCCTTGTTGAGGTCTTTGAAATCGACGCATAGGCGCCAGGATTTATCCTTCTTTGGTAGCATCACCAGGTTTGCTAGCCAGTCCGGGTGTTTTATTTCTCTGATGAATCCGGCCTCGAGTAACTTGGCTAGCTCCTCTCCCATAGCTTCTCGTTTGGGTTCGGAAAAACGCCGCAGTGTTTGCTTGACTGGTTTGTATCCCTTCAATATATTGAGGCTGTGTTCAGCCAACCTGCGCAGGATTCCTGGCATATCAGAAGGGTGCCAGGCGAATATGTCCCAGTTCTCACGCAGGAACTCTCGTAGTGCGGCGTCGACCGTTGGGTCGAGTTGTGCCCCGATGGATGCTGTCTTCTTGTGGTCCGTCGGGTGGACTTGAAATTTGACTATTTCATCTGCTGGTTTAAAGGAGGTGGATTTGGGTCGCTTGTCCAGGATTACATCATCCTTATCCACAGTGGAGCGCAGCGCAGTTAGCTCTTCGGCCGCGAGGGCTTCAGACAATGCCTCGAGGGCCAGGGCTGCAGTTTTATTTTCGGCGCGGAGTGCTATGTCCGGATCACTGGCAAGAGTGATGGTACCGTTGGGCCCGGGCATCTTAAACTTCATGTATCCGTAATGAGGTATAGCTTGGAAGCGTGTAAATGTGTCTCGTCCCAATAGGCCGTGATATCCGTTGTTGAAAGGGGCCACTTGGAAGGTTATCTCTTTGGACCGGTAATTCTCTAGCGTGCCGAATACCACGTCGAGCGTGATTTTTCCCGCACATTGCGCCTCCCGACTGGGAATGATTCCCCAGAAGGTCGTTCTACTTTGCTCAATATGGCCCCTATCTATTTCCATTTTATTGAGTGTATCTTCGTAGATGAGGTTTAGTTCGCTGCCGCCGTCCATGAGCACTTTGGTGAGCCGAAAACCGTCCACAATTGGATTGAGGACCAAGGCGGCTGGTGCCCGGACTGTCCGGAATTTTGGTTCGTCACTGGCTTTGAAAGTTACGGCTGCGTCGTTCTAGGGGTTTACCGCTGCAACTTGGCAGACTTCGGCGAGGTCGCGGAAAGCCCTTTTACGCCGATTGTTTGAAGCAGAAGTTTTCGGCGTTCTGGGAACAGGGGTCCCCAGACTTACCTGCCTGCGGCCCATGGCGTGGCTTTGCTAGCAGGCCTGTACAGACCATCATCATCAACAAGGCATCCAAGACCCTCGCGAGGGCCAAGCCTCACGAGGCGGACGACGCAAGACCTCCTCAAGAGCGGCCTCACCAGGTTGGCTTGCGAGGAGCGGAGAGATCAAGACAAGGCAAACCTCGTGAGGTTCTCGTGACGTGAGCCATGACGATCAAGATCAGGCGGGCGCCAGCGCGCACAGTGTCCTTGTTTCCCCTTTGGTGCTAAAGAAGCAAGCGCATGCGCGGAGTACCGAGGCGTCAAGCAAAGGTTTCCATATCAGTGCAACGAGACCAAGACCAGCAGGACGGCAAGACGGAGGTCACCATGGAGCCCAAGACGGCGTCACCACCAGAGCCTTTTGCAGGCGAAGACTACTTTTGTCAGGATAAGCTGTACTAGCTGTCCCCTTTCAAATTGGCCGTTGTTGGCTCCCTTCCCGCTCAATACTTGGGGAGAGGAGCAGGGCCTATATAAGTAGAACTAGCCACCACCATAGGGGGCATCTGATCTTTAGGCGATCCTTAGCCACACACCAGGCACAAGAACACCTCAACCTCAAGAGGCTGTTCTTCCCCTTTGTACTGTTCATCATCAGCCCAAGAGGCAATCCACCACCACCACACTGGAGTAGGGTATTACACCACAACGGTGGCCCGAACCAGTATAAATCTTGTGTCTCTTGTGTTGTGAGTTCGTTGAGTTCGTCCGCGAGATCTTATCAAGCTAGGGCGTGGATCGGTAGGGAAAGAACTTTGCGCGCACCCCAGAGTTCGAACCTTAAGGGTTTTGCCGGAACCCGTGATCTGACATTTGGTGCGCCGGGTAGGGGTGCGCCTAAGCTTCCCTTCCGACGCTCCGTGTCACGTCGCTTCATCGTCTCCATGGCGGACGCACGCCGCGCCCGTGCCGAGCGCCGGGCTGCCCTCGCCACCCGCGTTGCATAGACGGCCCCTTTCGGCAGGCCACCCCGTCGTTCTCCGTCGCCTGCCGCCAACGCCGTCACCGGCCCGGGGGGCAACGAGTGGCAAGCGACCTCGTTGCACCCCTCGGTGCGGCAGGACGGCTGCGCCGCCACTAATCGCACCGCCGCGCCAGGATCGTTTGCTCCAGCAAGGCCCCGGGCCGCTTACCGTAGCGGCGCGCGGGCGTCAAGACCAAGCTCCACCTCCAAGACAGGCCCCGGTGACCACAGCCGGCTGCCGCGCCTTCACCCCCGAGCTGTGTAGCATCGCCTGGCCGGGCAAGTTCTAGCCGGATCTGCCTCCTCGCTACGATGGCAACCCCGACCCCGCGGAGTTCCTGCAGCTCTACGAGCTGAGCATCGAGGCGGCCAACGGCGACGAGAAAATCATGGCGAACTGGTTCCCTATGGTGCTCAAAGACGGCGCCCGTTTGTGGCTCCTGAACCGGCCTCCAGGCTCGATCTCCTCCTGGGACGAGATGCGCGACCGCTTCATCGCCAACTTCCAGGGCACTCGCGACCGCCCACCGGCCGCGGGTGACCTGCGCCGCATCAAGCAACAACCAGGAGAGACCCTCCAGAAGTACATCCAACGCTTCAACAACGTTCATCTCAAGATCCCCAAGGTGACGGACGAGGCCATCATCTCCGCGTTCTCCGATGGCGTCCATGACGTCAAGATGAAGGAGGAGCTCGCTATCCACGAGGAGCTGTGCACATCCCTGGAGCTGTTCAACCTGGCGACCAAGTGCGCAAGAGCTGAGGAAGGGCGCTTCTCCCTCCTTGAGCTCCCGGCCGCGGACCCGGAGGAGAAGAAAGCCAAGGCCAAGGATGTGAAGCGCAAGGGAGCAGCCGTGCTCGCGGCGGAACCGGACACCAAGCGCGGCAGAGATCAGCCCGAGTCATCCAAGAGTAGCCGACCGTTCTGCGCCTTCCATAACCTGCATACCCACAACACCAGTCACTATCAAGAGCTCCGAGCGCAACGACCGGGGCTATGGCCGAGGAGGAGCATGTGGTGGCGGACGCTGGGACGACCGTGGCCCGCGCCAGGAGTGGCGTGACCGGCCTCGTGAGGACCGCTGGCAGGATCAGCCTCGCGAGGGCGCCTGGAGGGATCAGCCTCGTGAGGATCGTCCTCAAGGCAACGCCGGTCTTCCTCCACTACCGCCACCACCCAGAAGGAATGACGACCACCATCAAGACGAGGGGGCTGGGGGCTTCCAGGAGCCACGTGCTATCGCCTGCATCTTGGGCGGAGGTCAGGCCCCAGCCTCGCAGCGTATCTTCAAACAGTTTGCTTGTGAAGTGAATGCAGTCCTCCCCAAGCTTGAGGCCACACGCCCGCTCAGGTGGTCCAAGTGCGCCATCACCTTCAGTTAGGCGGATCAGCTCAAGTGCGCGGCCACCGCAGGCGCCCTCCTGATGCTTTGCTCCCCAGTCATCAGCAACGTGCAAGTTACCAAGACCCTCATCGACGGCGGCGCATGGCTCAACGTCCTGTCCTTCGACACGTTCAACAACCTCCAAGTGTTGTATGATCAGCTTCAGCCCACCAAGCCTTTCTCAGGAGTGACCGACGGCTCCACCACACCGATAGGGCAGGTCCGCCTCCCTGTCACCTTCGGAGAACGCAAGAACTACCGCACCGAACTCATCAACTTCGATGTCGCACACATCCGTCTGCCGTACAATGCCATCCTCGGTATCCAGCCCTGGCCAAGTTCATGGTGGTGACCCATCACGGCTACAATGTCCTCAAGATGCCGGGAAGCGGCGGAACCATCACAGTCCCATGCGAAGAAAGAGATGCGGTGTGCTCCCTTGAGCGTGCCTTTCAAGCTACAGCAACCGACGACCCCGACAGCAAGGGCGAGTGCCCTCCTGAGGCCACCCCCAAGAAGAAGAAGCAGTTGCATCATGCAGGACCTCAGGAGGATGGCGTCGCGACTAGAACCTCGTCAGGATCAGCGCCCGCGCCAGGGGCGCCTCCCTCCATCGCATAGGAAGGCGCGCCCGGCGCCCTTCTCGGGCAGGGCTCGAGGGCTCTCTTTTGGAGGGCCTCAGACCTTGCCAACATCACGAGGGAGGCGCTCGAGCACCACTTGGAGGCGTGCTTCACGGCACGTTTCCCTCAGGAGAACACAGGGCGAGGAGCGCCCACCGCTCAGGAGTTCATCACCAGGACCACTCAGGAACTGCAAGACTCAAGGGCCATGCGCGGCGACCGCCGCTCGCGAGGCGCAGCTCCCCATCCAGGCGACGATGCTGGGCTGCGCGTCTGCATCAACATCCCAGGGATCAACAGGGCCACATCTCAGGAGCCCTTCTGGCCTTCGCGCGTGGGCTGCTGCGAGGGTCCACCGCACAGCTACGTTCGCATGCCTTTTGGCCTGCCGAGTGTGTCGTCCGCCTATCAGCGCAACTCGCGGCGTGTCCTGGCAGCTCAGGAGGCCAGGCATCACGCCGTCCTGACGGAGATGGAGACGATCCTCCAGGAACCGCCTGGGCCCCCAGAGCCTCCCGAGGCTCAAGGCCCCGATGGCTCGTGAGGAGCGACCCCTCCACCGCGTACCTTCAGCTGCTCCGACATCTCTTCATCGACAGAGCCAGGTGACATTTTCCAAGTTTATTTAGCTGGGAGCGCCCCTCGGGCTGCATCATTCCCAAGCCGTGTGGGTCCGTCCCTGTGGCATGTACCCCCTTTTCTTATGTCTTTAGCTTACCTTGCTGGGGGCGCCCCTCGGGCTGCATCATCCCCAAGCCGCTCGGGCCGGACCCGGTGGCATGTATCTTCCCTGCATTTTCCTAAGCCAGTTTGCTTTCCATGCCTAATCTATCTATGACTATCACCTGTTTGACTCTCACCCCCCACGGGGGCTACTCACGCTGGCACGGCGCTTGGGTCCATCCCAGCAACGTCGACAAATCTGAGCGGTCGAGCTCTGGCTCGCGGCACGCCCCGCACACGTCACCTCACCAGGCCCTCAGTGCCTTCGTCTCCTCGCGAAGCAATCGGCGGTGGACTGGCGACCATAATGGCAAACTGTGTTTCCCCTTGTGCTGACTCGCAGGGATCTCAAGAGAATGACAGCAGACGGCACCGCGAGCTCCCTTTTCTCCCATGCAATCCGCTTGCGCGTTAAAAGGGGGCTCCTAAGCATCGCGACTCAGGAGCTCCTACTGGCTCTCCAGCCCAAACCCCCTGGCCTTGACCGCGGCACGCGACCTGGCATACCAGCGGCGGCTGAGCTTGCTCGAGGGCCGGGACCTGAGGACGTAGAGCATAAAGGAGAGCGCAGAGAAGTGGGGGAGGCTCGCATGGACCTGGCCTAGCTACGCATTAACATGGCGCATCGCAAGGAATCGACCCCAAACCGCCAAGATAAGTCTCGCGCTCAAATTGGCTAATCGTTGGAGCCTAAGGGTCACGCTCGCTGCAGCCCTGTTGCGGCAACGTAGCCTCCCTTTCTTACCTTACCACGACTGCTTGAGCGCTAAAGGGGACCTCCTGAGCATCGCGCCTCAGGGGCTCTTACTGGACCTCGGGCCGCTCACCTCCTGGCCTTGACCACGGCATGCGACCTGGCATACCAGCGACGGCTGCAGCTTGCCTGGGGACCGGGACCTGTCAGCGTAGAGCAACGAGCCGTCGCGAGGTTGGAAAGGGGAGACCGAGCCTAAACAGAGCAGGCACTCGCAAATCTTCATAACAAGGATAATATCAACAAAAGACATTACAGACCCTTTACACACCCCCACGGGGTACTTCTTGATTCCTCGCAGGGAAGCAGGGAAGACAAGCGCTGCCCACGCCAGCCTTCTTGTCAAGTCGGGCAGTTGCCGAGGCAGCGTGGGGAAGCGGAGACGCCCACGTCCAATCAACCGCCACGCGTCGACCAAGGCCGCAGGCTTTTGGGGCCCGTGGCGCTCTACACTTGACCTTTGGCTTCGCCTCGAAGCCAAGCCCGAGCGCGCCTTGGGCCCGGGGGCTACTGTCAGCATTCTGGGAATGGGGGTCCCCAGACTTGCCTGCCCGCGGCCCACCGCGTGGCTTTGCTAGCAGGCCTGTACGGCCCATCTTCATCAACAAGGCATCCAAGACCCTCGCGAGGGGCCAAGCCTCGTGAGGCGGACGATGCAAGACCTCCTCAGGAGCGACCTCACCAGGTTGGCTCGCGAGGAGCGGAGAGATCAAGGCAAGGCAAACCTCGTGAGGTTCTCGTGACGTGAGCCATGACGATCAAGATCAGGCGGGCGCCATCGCACGCAGTGTCCTTGTTTCCCCTTTGGTGCTAAGGAAGCAAGGCGGGCGCGGAGTATCGAGGCGTCAAGCAAAGGTTTCCATATCAGTGCATCGAGAACAAGACCAGCAGGACGGCAAGACGGAGGTCACCATGGAGCCCAAGACGGCGTCACCACCAGAGCCTTTTGCAGGCGAAGACTACTTTTGTCAGGATAAGTTGTACTAGATGTCCCCTTTCAAATTGGCCGTTGTTGGCTCCCTTCCCACTCAATATTTGGGGAGAGGACCAGGGACCATATAAGTAGAACTAGCCACCACCATAGGGGGCATCTGATCTTTAGCTGATCCTTAGCCACACACCAGGCACAAGAACACCTCAACCTCAGGAGGCTGTTCTTCCCCTTTGTACTGTTCATCATCAGCCCAAGAGGCAATCCACCACCACCACACTGGAGTAGGGTATTAAACCACAACGGTGGCCCGAACCAGTATAAATCTTGTGTCTCTTGTGTTGTGAGTTCATTGAGTTCGTCCGCGAGATCTTAGCAAGCTAGGGCGTGGATTGGTAGGGAAAGAACTTCGCGCGCACCCCAGAGTTCGAACCTTAAGGGTTTTGCCGGAACCCGTGATCCGACAGAAGTCTCGAAGACTGTCAATACGTTGGGGTCGTCATCTTGCGGGGCGTGTTGCTCTGGGGTATTTTTGGTGAGGATATCCTCGCCGCTCTTGGCCACTTGCCGGAGTATCCAACATGGTCTAAGGCTATGGGTTGGTATGGTATCCGGTGTTGTGTGTATTTTGCATGGCCTATCGAGCCATACCTCCAGAGCTATTCCGCACCCCGTAATGGGCTTAGATTTCTTTACTGTTGGGTCGGGCGCCCCATGAGGGTGCATCATTTTTGTCCGGACGGGGGGTTGAGTGGAAGCTGGTGGTTCCCAGCGGGCTGCCTGGGTTTTCCAGGCGCTTTCCATTGCGCAGTACTTCTGTACTATGGTTGCCAAGTCAGCAAAGTGTAATATGCGACGACGGCTAATGGCGTTGAGGATTCCTTCGTCCGTGCAATTGTTGCTGAATACTGAGATCGCGTCTTCGTCGCAGCAGTCTTTAATCTTGTCTTTGACAAGGAGGAACCTGGCCCAAAAGTGATGGACTGTTTCCCGAGACTGCTGTCGTATGTGCATGAGATCGTTTATATCTGGGCAGGTGCGTGGCTTTAAATCCGAACCCTGACCCACTTTGGGATCCGGAGTTCGAAGAACTTCCGAACTTAATAGCTCGGGTTCCGGGATATCAACTGATTTTTTAGGCCCGTCATCTGATTCTAGGTTCGGAGGGCAGGGTGTGTCTTTCCGAAGGAAGGTATCCGGCTCTTCGAGCTCGGAGATCCAAACATAGTTCGTCCTCAGTTCAGAGGAAGAGTTGTCGTCTTGCTCCTCCACTATCGCTATCTAGTGGGTGATCGGTGGAGATTTAATTTCTCTCTGGTCGGGTTTAAGCCCAATCCGATCGTAGTCTGTAGCGACCCCCAAGGCGGCGATGCGATCTAGGAGTTCGTTCAAAGACGACAACTCCGCCGGATCCATCTACTTGGAGTATTCGGAGTCAACACGGAGGGGATTTTCGATGACTCGAGAAGTCATCGTCGGCTTAACGGCCGAACGGGCGGTCATGGTAAAACTGCCCAGCCGGAGGGTTTGGCCTGAGGCCAGTGCTCCTTCGTAGGTGACACCGTCCTTGATAACAAGGCGAGCCATCAATCCAGTCCTTGACGTCACAGCAGAACTCTCAATGAAAGCACGAATGTCGGTGTCAAAACCGGCGGATCTCGGGTAGGGGGTCCCGAACTATGCGTCTAAGGTTGATGGTAACAGGAGACGGGGGACACGATGTTTACCCAGGTTCGAGCCCTCTCTATGGAGGTAATACCCTACTTCCTGCTTGATTGATCTTGATGAATATGAGTATTGCAAGAGTTGATCTACCTCGAGATCGTAATGGCTAAAACCCTAAAAGTCTAGCTTGTATGACTATAATGATGCCTCTATGGACTAAGCCCTCCGGTTTATATAGACACCGGAGGGGACTAGGGTTGTACAAAGTCGGTTACAGAGAAAGGAATCTTCATATCCAGACGCCAAGCTTGCCTTTCACGCCAGGAGAGTCCCATCCGGACACGGGAGAGAGACTTCGGTCTCGTATCTTCACAGCCCATCAGTCCGGCCCACGTCCAACAGGTCGGACGCCCGAGGACCCATTAGTCCAGGACTCCCTCGAAGTGAGTGTGAGCGATAGGGGGGCCCTTCCCACATGACCCAGAAACCGTTGGGGATATGCCCTCCTGGCACACACGCTCGGCAAAATGAGGTCGTGTGCGACCGGCAAGCACTCAAATACAGAAATACGTACAGTAGTGCTAAAAATACAATTATACAGGTGAAATCATTTCCGGTCGTAAGTACATCCCACACAGTCAGTCACCACTAAACGTTTCCGTTCGTATATACATCCCACATAGTCACTACAAGGAAAACGTTTGCGCAAGTTGGCGTAACGCAAACAGTTTTGAAGAGAATGTCATGTGTGATTGTTCGTCGATCCAACACGGTTTATTCCTAGAAACTGTGTGCGTTGCCTGAGGTCATCGCCCACGGTGGTTTCTCATTAACCGTTTGCAATAGGAAAACCCAATTAGCAAGCTAATTAGCCAATTAGCGGGCTAATTGCCCTATTATTAATAATCCATTTACTAATCTAATTGACATTCATATTAAGCACATAATATATTCCATTTCCATATTAAGGAAGCAGGATTTCATAATTGAAATACATCATAGTACAACATGATATAGCTTCATCACTCAGCTACCCCATTACACAACTGCACTAGCAGCAAGTTTCACATGCAACATCTAGAACCTTTCAAAATTAGCATCATAGACGGTACATAGAGAGATGCATCTCATCTGGAAAACTGCTGAAGGGGAAGGCGAATATTGAGCCTTCATTCATGTTGAAGGTCTTTGCAACTTTAGGCCGGTGCCTGTGGATGATTGACCGTCCATCCTTCGACCTCTTCAGGAACACTTCAATATTGAACCGTGGGTGTTGTATGAAAAATTTCCTCGCCTCCTGACCACAGAGGTGGTTTGAGATGTAATCATCAGTGAAGCCTGAAAATAAGGATGTGCATAAATATCTTCTCTATATTGGAAATGGGGCAAAGGAATACAAAAAGGCAAGGTATAATAGTTATTACCATCTTGTAAACCTTAGTGCTTCACATTGTTTCCCTGCAACACATATAAGGTAGTTAGTCATCAGGTTAAGTAAGGGTTCGCATGCTATCAGTAAAATATGTTGATGATAAATAATCACATTGCAGATTCATCAGATTAATTCAAGCAACATGGAAAACCCATTTATCCAAACCAAGCATGATTAAGAACTAGGAAATATAGCACTTGTATGTGTTTCTCATGTATTAAGTGCAGCCAAATTTGATTTATTCCTCACATGGTATACAATAACAGAATGCAGCCACAGCAATTGAACATCGCATTGCAGAATTGAACCAAGCAGTTAACTAAACACCACAACAAATGAACCAAACGTTAACTGAGCACCACATTGCACAATATAACATACTCCTAATAGAAGATCAGACAGTTAACCAAACCAAGCATGCTTAACAACTTGGAAATATAGCAATTGTATTTGTTTCTCATGTATTTAGTACAGCCAAATTCGATTTATTCCTCACATGGTATACAATAAGAGAATGCAGCCACAGCAATTGAACATCGCATTACAGAATTGAACCAAGCAGTTAACTAAACACCACAACAAATGAACCAAACGTTAACTGAGCACCACATTGCACAATATAACATACTCCTAATAGAAGATCAGAAAGTTAACCAAACCAAGCATGCTTAACAACTTGGAAATATAGAAATTGTATTTGTTTCTCATGTATTTAGTACAGCCAAATTCGATTTATTCCTCACATGGTATACAATAACAGAATGCAGCCACAACAATTGAACATCGCATTGCAGAATTGAACTAAGCAGTTAACTAAACACCACAACAAGTGAACCAAGCCACAACAAATGAACCAAGCAGTTAAGTAAACACCAATTGAACAATATAACATACTCCTAATAGAAGATCAGACAGTTAACCAAACCAAGCATGCTTAACAACTTGGAAATATTGCACCCTGAAGAATTGAACATCACATTTGCAGAATTGAACCGAGCAGTTAATTGAACACCACATTGCACGACATATAGAACATATACACTATAGCAGAAGATTGCATGGTGAAAGTAGATGGCACAATTCACTAGAATTTGTTAAGGAAAGGCAGTAGCTAGCAAACTGAACATGGGTCCTTATAGTGAGCTAATAAGACAAGCTACTCCTCATTGTCGGAGATATCGATGACGATTGGCTCCTTGGACATGGAAGAGGGCGAGGCCTCCGCACCGTGGGTGCCCTCGTTGTAGTGGTGAGTTGCCTGAGCCACTTCGGGCACCAACCTTCTGGCTCTCGAGATGAGGTAAGCACGTGCACGCTGAGAAAACACCTCGTAGTCTTCGTCGAAGGCACCGACAGTGGCCTCGAGAAAATGCCACGAACTGTCGTTTAAAGCAGCCAACCGCGTCGCGGCGTCGGGGCGCGAGGCGTCAATGGTGGCCTCGACGGCGAGGTGCTCCTCCAAGATCTGGGGGTCGGCACGAATGGCAGCCATCGCGACCTCATTCGCGCGTGCGGCCGCGATTTGCTTCTCCGCTACCAAATGCTCCTTGAGGTCCTGGCTATACTGCGTGCACCATGGCTTAGGCCGACACTTATTTGGTGGAGGGGTCGGTGATTTGGGTGGAAGGTGTCGCTGAGGGAGTCCTGGATTAAGGGGTCCTCAGGCGTCCGAACTATATGACATGGGCCGGACTGATGGGCTGTGAAGATACGAGACCGAAGACTCTCTCCCGTGTCCGGATGGGACTCTCCTTGGCGTGGAAGGCAAGCTTGGCATCTGAATATGAAGATTCCTTTATCTGTAACCGACTTTGTACAACCTAGTCCCCTCCGGTGTCTATATAAACTGGAGGGCTTAGTCCATAGAGGCATCATTATAGTCATACAGGCTAGACTTTTAGGGTTTTAGCCATTACGATCTCGAGGTAGATCAACTCTTGTAATACTTATATTCATCAAGATCAATCAAGCAGGAAGTAGGGTATTACCTTCATAGAGAGGGCCCGAACCTGGGTAAACATCGTGTCCCCCGTCTCCTGTTACCATCAACCTTAGACGCACAGTTCGGGACCCCCTACCCGAGATCCGCCGGTTTTGACACCGACATTGGTGCTTTCATTGAGAGTTCCGCTGCGTCGTCTCCAAAAGGTTTGATGGCCCCGTCAATCATCTACAACAATGCTGTCCAGGGGGGAGTCTTCCTCCCCGGACAGATCTTCGTATTCGGTGGCTTCACACTGCGGGCCAACTCGCTTGGCCATCTAGAGCAGATCGACGGCTACGCCCCTGGCCATCAGGTCAGATTTGGAAGCTTGAACTACGTCGCTGATATCTGCGAAGACTTGATCTTCGATGGATTCACGCCCACAGCAGCCGCTCCCTGCCACCGCGATGAACATGACTTAAATCTGTCATCGGACCACACCCAGGAGATAGCGCCTGTAACCACTCTGGCCCTAGATCCGGAGCAGATCGCGCCATCCGAGGACGGGAAGCTCAATCCCGCCACGAAGCCGCAGACTCAGTGGCGTTGGAGCCGCACACAGACCCAACCTCGGGTGGAATCTGCGCCACCGGAACCTTGGACTCGTTTCTGGCTACAGGTTCCAAACCACGTGCGACCGCATACGTCGAGCTTGATCAGACACCGATCGTCGAATTCAGCCCCGCAGACATCTTCCGGCACTCACCTATAGGCGATGTGCTAAACTCATTAAAAACACTCTCCTTAGCGGGGGACTCGCAGCCAAATTATATCCGGTTCGAGCTAGAGGATGATGATGGATATTTTCGATTCCCACCCACCGCCCACTTCATAGTAACTGTCGAAGACTTAACCGACATGCTCGATTACGGCTCCGAAGACATCGACGGTATGGACGACGATGCCGAAGAGGAGCAGGGCCAAAACCCGACGTTTACCGGGCACTGGACGGCCACTTCTTCGTACGACGTGTACATGGTGGATACACCCAAAGAGAACAATGGCGATAACGAGAAGGATCTAGTCGAGGATAAACCTCCTGAGACACAGCCAAAACGCCGACGTCAGCGGCGCCGCTCTAAATCACGCCGTGGAAAAGATAGTGATACCGGCGCAAGAGAAAACAACACTCCAGACGATGCCGAAGACAAGGAATACCCCGTTGAGCCTGTTGGGGAACGTAGCAGAAATTCAAAATTTTCTATGCATCACCAAGATCAATCTATGGAGTAATCTAGCAATGAGGGGAAGGGGAGTGTATCTACATACCATTGTAGATCGCGATGCGGAAGCGTTGCAAGAACGCGGATGAGGGAGTCGTACTCGTAGCGATTCAGATCGCGGTTGATTCCGATCTAAGCACCGAAGAACGGTGCCTCCGCGTTCAACACACGTGCAGCCCGGTGACGTCTCCCACGCCTTGATCCAGCAAGGAGAGAGGGAGAGGTTGGGGAAGACTCCATCCAGCAGCAGCACGACGGCGTGGTGGTGGTGGAGGAGCGTGGCAATCCCGCAGGGCTTCGCCAAGCACCGCGGGAGAGGAGGAGGAGGGAGAGGGGTAGGGCTGCGCTGAAAGAGAGACGTTCTCATGTGTCTTGGGCAGCCCAAACCTCAACTATATATAGGGGGGAGGGGGCTGCGCCCCCCTCTAGGGTTCCCACCCCAAGAGGAGGCGGCCAGCCCTAGATCCCATCCAAGGGGGGCGGCCAAGGGGAGGAGAGGGGGGGGGCCACTAGGGTGGGCCTTAAGGCCCATCTGGACTAGGGTTTGCCCCCTCCCACTCTCCCATGCGCCTTGGGCCTTGGTGGGGGGCGCACCAGCCCACCTGGGGCTGGTCCCCTCCCACACTTGGCCCACGCAGCCTTCTGGGGCTGGTGGCCCCACTTGGTGGACCCCCGGGACCCTCCCGGTGGTCCCGGTACATTACCGATAACACCCGAAACTTTTCCGGTGACCAAAACAGGACTTCCCATATATAAATCTTTACCTCCGGACCATTCCGGAACTCCTCGTGACGTCCGGGATCTCATACGGGACTCTGAACAACATTCGGTAACCACGTACATGCTTTCCCTATAACCCTAGCGTCATCGAACCTTAAGCGTGTAGACCCTACGGGTTCGGGAACCATGCAGACATGACCGAGACGTTCTCCGGTCAATAACCAACAGCGGGATCTGGATACCCATGTTGGCTCCCACATGTTCCACGATGATCTCATTGGATGAACCACGATGTCGGGGATTCAATCAATCCCGTATGCAATTCCCTTTGTCCATCGGTATGTTACTTGCCCGAGATTCGATCGTCGGTATCCCGATACCTTGTTCAATCTCGTTACCGGCAAGTCTCTTTACTCGTTCCGTAACTCACATCATCCCGTGATCAACTCCTTGGTCACATTGTGCACATTATGATGATGTCCTACCGAGTGGGCCCAGAGATACCTCTCCGTTTACACGGAGTGACAAATCCCAGTCTTGATTCGTGCCAACCCAACAGACACTTTCGGAGATACCTGTAGTGCACCTTTATAGTCACCCAGTTACATTGTGACGTTTGGTACACCCAAAGCATTCCTACGGTATCCGGGAGTTGCACAATCTCATGGTCTAAGGAAATGATACTTGACATTAGAAAAGCTCTGAGCAAACGAACTACACGATCTTGTGCTAGGCTTAGGATTGGGTCTTGTCCATCACATTATTCTCCTAATGATGTGATCCCGTTATCAACGACATCCAATGTCCATGGTCAGGAAACCGTAACCATCTATTGATCAACGAGCTAGTCAACTAGAGGCTTACTAGGGACATGGTGTTGTCTATGTATCCACACATGTATCTGAGTTTCCTATCAATACAATTCTAGCATGGATAATAAACGATTATCATGAACAAGGAAATATAATAATAACCTATTTATTATTGCCTCTAGGGCATATTTCCAACAGAGCCAACCTCCGAACAGGACGAACGGGAGGACGGGCGAGTCAGCCCTGATGAACATGCCGTAAACGAAGACTCTGAGGACAGTAATTATCTTCCACTCTCCGAGGATGAGGTGAGCCTCGGCAATGAGGATTTCATCGTGCCTAAGGAACCTCTCGAGCAGGAGCGCTTTAAGCGCCGGCTAATAGCCACTGCGAGGAGCTTGAAAAAGAAGCTGCAGCAGCTTCAAGCTGATCAAGACCTGCTCAACGACAGATGGACTAATGTCCTGGTAGCCGAGGAATATGGCCTCGACCGCCCAACTAAAAGTTACCCGAAGCGCAAATTGTTACCCCAATTCAATGACGAGGCGTTGGAGCCCGTACCATCAGCGCGTAATGCAGCTGACCGACCACCACGTGGCCGGGATAAAACGACACCTCAAGCCGAACACCAGCCCGTCCTACCTCACCATAAGGGAAGAGATAAAATGGCTCGGGTTATACATATGACCTGCGGCATGACCTAAAGAATAGAACAGGTCAGACCAGATCGATCTACGGATCGCGGGGGCGTCCCTTGACGCGCGACGACGGCCATTCGGCCGGACATGATAAACATAACCACACCCGGGCCAAAAATCGTAGACAGACTACATCCGAGCTACGTCGCGACTTGGCCCGATACAGAGGCGCCGCACACCCCCTTTGCTTCACTGCTAAAGTAATGGAGCATGAATTCCCTGAAGGGTTTAAACCCGTAAATATCGAATCATATGATGGAACAACAGACACTGCGGTATGGATTGAGGATTTTATTCTCCATATTCATATGGCCCGCGGTGATGACCTTCACGCCATCAAATACCTCCCGCTAAAACTAAAAGGGCCAGCTCGGCACTGGTTAAACAGTCTGCCTGAAAACTCTATTGGCAGCTGGGAGGACTTGGAAGACGCCTTCCGCGACAACTTCCAAGGTACATATGTACGACCTCCAGATGCCGACGACTTAAGTCACATAGTTCAACAGCCCAGAGAGTCGGCCAGGAAATTCTGGACCAGGTTCCTAACTAAAAAGAACCAGATCGTTGACTGTACGGATGCCGAAGCCCTAGCGGCCTTTAAGCATAGCATCCGCGACGAATGGCTCGCCCGTCACCTCGGCAAAGAAAAGACGAAGTCCATGGCAGCCCTCACGGCACTCATGACCCGTTTTTGCACGGGCGAGGATAGTTGGCTAGCCCGTAGCAATAACACTACAAGTGAAGCTGGCACCTCTGAGACCAAAAACAGCAACGGCAAGCCCCGACGCAACAGGCACAAGCGTCGAAGCAACGGTGACAATGCCGACGACACGGCGGTCAATGCCGGATTCAGTGGCTCCAAGTCTGGCCAACAGAAGAAGCCATATAAAAGAAACAATCCGGGCCCATCCAGCTTGGACCGCATACTCGATTGTCCATGCCAGATCCATGGCACCCCAGACAAACCAGCCAATCATACCAACAGAGACTGTTGGGTTTTTAAATAGGCTGGCAAATTAAATGCCGAGAACAAGGAGAAGGGGTCGCAAAGCAAGGACGATGACGAGGAGTCCCGTCCGCCGAACACAGGGGGACAGAAGAAGTCCCCCCCCCCCAGTTAAAACAGTGAACATGATATACGCTACCCATATCCCCAAGAGGGAGCGCAAACGCGCGCTCAGGGACGTCTACGCGATGGAGCCAGTCGCCCCAAAGTTCAACCCATGGTCTTCCTGTCCGATCACTTTTGATCGCAGGGACCATCCGACCAGTATCCGTCATGGCGGTTCAGCCGCACTGGTCCTCGACCCAATCATTGATGGATTCCATCTCACGCGAGTCCTCATGGATGGTGGCAGCAGCCTGAACCTGCTCTATCAAGATACAGTGTGCAAAATGGGCATTAATCCCTCAAGGATCAAGCCCACAAAGACCACCTTTAAAGGAGTCATACCAGGTATAGAAGCCCGCTGTACGGGCTCAATCACACTAGAGGTTGTCTTCGGATCCCCGGACAACTTCCGAAGCGAAGAATTGATCTTCGATATCGTCCCCTTCCGCAGTGGCTATCACGCACTGCTGGGACGAACTGCGTCTGCTCGATTCAATGCAGTGCCTCACTTTGCTTATATCAAGCTCAAGATGCCCGGACCATGCGGCGTCATAACAGTCAATGGAAACACGGAACGCTCTCTCCGTACCGAGGAGCACACCGCTACTTTAGCAGCAGAAGTACAAAGCGGCCTTCTCAAGCAGAACCTTAATTCGGCGGCCGAGCTCCCGGACACTGTCAAACGAGTCCAGACTACTCTGCAGCAGGACAACCAGCCCGTCAAGAGCTCGACTAGCAATTCAGCCTCCGTCCTAGTCCCGACCAAGTGGCGGCGTTCGTACCGCGCGTACACAACTACGCACTTAAAATACCATGGGCATAGACAGAGGCATAACTAGATTGTGATCCATAATACGGCTTGAACCCCCTGGACACACATACTTTCACTTTTTCTTTTTCATCCTTTTCAGGTTTCTTTTCCACAGGCTCTTTCTGACGGCCTGACCGCCGATCCTTTCAAAAGGATAGATACACCAGGACGGCAAGAAGTACTGGCGTATAAGGGAATTACTAGGTGGTCTCTTTAACGATCACTCTACCTGTTTTCAGGCCCCGCACGCAGCTCTCCCTTGGTTGTGGCTTATTAAATAGCCCTGTTGCTTATTGCACTACTTGTACAAATATGCTTTGCCGTATTAATCAAACTATAATGGAAACAGTTCGCGGCACAGCTTCTGCGGCAATAGCTTGCTACCTTTTTTTATAATTTTATCAAATCGCACCCATACACTTTGGTACGCTTTAATCCGCCAGGGGCTTCATTGTGCCCCATAATACGGCAACAAAGTCCGAACACTTTTTACAGTATAGTTCGGCACCCCAAATTTAGCATTATATGCATTGGCTCTGAATCATGTCTTTGGTCAATAGTTGGGTTGCCCGGCTCCTGTGCTTACTACCTTCCGTTCCACTATATCGGCTAGGGTAGTAAAGGGAGAACTACTGCGATTGTGTCCTAGTTTATCTGGATGAGCACCTCAGTAGAGAAAGCCGAAAACTGACTGTCATGATGTGGCGTGAGCCGGTCAGCTCTTCGGAGGTTTCAAATCTTTAGCGATTTTTTCCGCATTACGTGATGAATCGGTTCTTACCCGATCAGGTGTTTACAGCACCCTAGTTCGGATACTAGGTGCTGCGCCTAAATTTTTATTGTCAAACTCCTATGGCTAAGTGAGAGTGATAAAGTCACATAGTCTGATTGCCTGGTTTGTTGCGCTAAACACCTCCTTCAAGGACCAAACAATTGGATCAAGAGTGTTTAGATTCCATCCCGAACACCCCCGTACTAACTACGTGGGGGCTGAAGCCGACGACTGGCCAACTCTCGGATTTCATAAAAACGGCCGCACAGGAGGTAAAATTTTAACAAGCATTATATTACATAATTGACTTTGTTTCGTAATACAGGGCAAGATAATATGAATGTATTCATTCAAAGATTACATCTTTCACACATTGCTCCGCTACAATGCAGGATCCCTCTAGGACATCGCTAAAATATCGCTCGGGCGTGCGGTGCTCCTTGCCCTCAGGCGGTCCCTCGGTCGCGAGCTTGACGGCATTCATCTTCGCCCACTGCACCTTGACACGGGCGAAGGCCATCTGCGCACCTTCAATACAGACCGACCGCTTGATGGCGTCAAGCCGGGGGCAGGCATTGACTAGCCGCTTCACAAGACCGAAGTAGCTGCTGGGTATGGCTTCGGCAGGCCACAGCCGGATTATTAAGTCCTTCATGGCCAGTTCGGCCACCCTATGCAGTTTGACCAGCTGTTTCAGCTGATCGCTAAAGGGCACCGGATGTTCTGGCGCAAGGTATTGCGACCAGAACAGTTTCCCCGTTGAGCTCCCCTCTTCGACTCGGAAGAATTCCGCAGCATCAGAAACACTGCGCGGCAGATCCGTAAACGCCCCTGGAGAACTCCAAATCCGGGTTAGTAGGAGATACCTCTTCTTCACATACTTGCTTTGCATAATAAAAACCTTACCCACCGCGATTTTCTTGGCCTCCTGGATTTCCTAGAGGGTGCCCTGGGCTTCAACCCGGGCCTCTTGTGCGCTCTGGCGAGCCTTTGCGAGCTCGTTCTCTTGATCCGCAATGTCGCGCTCCAAGGACTCGCATTTCTTGACGGCGTCCTAGAGCTCCTGCTGGACCTCACAAACCCTGGCCTCGTGTTTTTCACAGGCGGCTTGCTCCTTTGCCGCTTTCTTTTTGGCCTCAGCCAGCGCTTTCTTGAGGGTTTCCACCTCAGCAGCCGCTCCTACACATATCATGGCACCATGATCAGCACAAGTCATTCATCCTTTCCGGATATACATAAGGTTATCACATACCTTGCTTGTCCTCCAGCTGCTTTTTTACACGGCCGAGCTCTTCCTCGGCCCGCTCCAGACTCTGCTTTAGTCCGGAGACCTCAGCAGCATGAGAGGTTGTGGCCGGCAATGATGCCTGCTTATTCACATAAGACATATTTAGTTAGTTTCCTGCGAAAATTACTTGATCCTCTGTCCGGCTTTTCTTTTCGAACACTGTACAGTGTCTCAGGGGCTACTGTCTACACTATGACATTATTTTTACATAATTACGTCGCTTACCTCAAAGCCTGTTAGAAGGCTTGCGCAGGCTTCAGTCAGTCCGCTCTTCGCGGACTGAATCCTTGCAACCACTGTACCCATAAGGGTACGGTGTTCCTCAACAATGGAAGCACTTCGCAGCGCTTCCATTAGAGTGTCTGGCGCCTCTGGCTGGACAGAGGTCACCGGCGGGATAGGCGCACCTCCTTCTTTCAAAGGAGGCTGCTTGCCGGGCTCCGGAGCCGCATAGGCCTCCGGGACCGTATTCGGCTGGGGGCCGAACTGAATATGGCCCCCATCGCTAGTCTCCATGGGGATTTGCTCCCCCATGTGTTCGGCGACCGAGGCTTCACCCTCTAGCGCCACCCAGGCGGCCTCCTGTGTCTCCCCCTGGCCTGGGATCCTTCGGGACAACACCTCGGTGTCATCCATGGCCCTGGGAGAGGAGGCCACTGAAAGGGACCCGTTGTCCATCACCTTCGGGTCCAGCGAATTCCCTGAAGATGAGGATCGCTCGAGGTCGGAATGGGCCGGACTGCAAGTGCATGATTCAACATGTTAAAACTATGAACCGAGGAGGCCGAATACATGAATGTGTCAGGTTCTTTGAGTACTCACGATTTGGTATGAGGCTTATCTCGGGGGCGCGGCTCTGGGCTGCTATCGATGTCCCACGTGGAGTTATCCGTGCGGGAGAGCTTCCCTTTCTTGGACGCCTCTGCCTCCAGATTTGTGGAGGCCGCCCTCTTCTTCCTTCCCCCCTCAGGTGGGGAGTTGCTTTCTTCTTCCTCCTCCTCGTCGTCTTCGGCGGTGGAGGAATGAGTCTCGGTATCTTCGGACGTCGCGTCCGAAGCACCCTTGCGGCGGAGGCCACTTCTGGCCCCCTTGGCCTTCTTCTCTGGCACCTTGTAAGGCGCCGGGACCAGCATCTTCGTCAGAAGCGGGTTGGCTGGTTCCTCAGGCAGCGGAGCCGGACGCCAAATCCGTTCCGCCTTCTTTGTCCAACCCTGAAAAAATAAATGGTGAGGTTTAGGTATCTTCCCTGAATAAGCAAGTAAAGGATACACCTTGAAGCACGAAAGACTTACCGAACTGGCGGGATGGCCAAGTCATGCCCACGGTCCTCGGTCGTCTCCGGTCGCGTCTCATTTCCCTTGAAGAGCACCTTCCAGATGTCTTCATGCGTAGTTCCGAAGAACCGTAACAAGGTCTGGTGCTCGGCCGGATTGAACTCCCATAAATGGCAAGTCCGGCTCTGGCATGGAAGGATCCGGTGAACTAGCATCACCTAGATCACATTAACGAGCTTGATGTTCTTGTCCACCATGCTCTGGATGCGCATTTGCAGCGCTGTCAGCTCGTCCGATGAAGACCAATTCAGGCCCTTCTCTAGCCAGGAGGTGAGCCGTATTGGGGCTCCGGACTTGAATTCGGGAGCCGCGGCCCAGGTGGCGTCGCGGGGCTCTGTGACATAGAACCATAGTTGGTGCCATCCTTTGACGGTCTCCACAAAGGTACCTTTGGACCATGTGACGTTGGGCATCTTGCTCACCATGGCACCTCCGCACTCTGCGTGTTGGCCATCCACCACCTTCGGCTTCACGATGAAGATGTGAAGCCACAGTCTGAAGTGGGGGGAATGCGGAGGAAGGCCTCGCACACGACAATAAATGCTGAGATGTTGAGGAAAGAGTTTGGGGCTAGATCATGGAAATCTAGCCCATAGTAGAACATGAGCCCGCAGACGAAAGGGTCGAGAGGAAACCCTAGCCCGCGGACGAAGTGGGGGATGAACACCACCCTCTCATTGGGCTCCGGGGTGGGGACGATCTGCCCCTTGGCCGGAAGCCGGTGGGCGATTTCCTTGGCCAGGTACCCGGCCTCCCGAAGCTTGGTGATGTCCTTCTCCTTGACGGAGGAGGCCATCCACTTGTCTTGCGCTCCAGATCCGGACATGATCGAGTGCTTTCTTGAGGCGGAAAGGATGAGGACTCGGGCGCTGGAGCTCGAGAATGGGAGGGCAGAGAGAGACAAGGCGTGGGTGAAAGAAAGTAATCCTTATCTCCTTATAAAGGCAATGAATATCAAGCGCCTCCCCACTCGCCTTAAAACTCGCCTGTTCCCAAGGGCTGTGTAGACGGCACGGTTGGATTACCCACGCCTGTATTGATGAGAATCCCGTAATAAGGGGACACGATCTCTGTCGTGACAAGACGTGCCAATAGAAACCGCATCTCGAAATGTGAAGCGGCAGGCCGAAAAACGGTTCGAAATAATAACCGAGCCGGGACGTGATATTATGCTACAAAAAGTTGTCAGCGGATTGGACTCGTGAAATATTATACTCTCTGCGGTTGTGTATGGTACTTGTTTTGCAGAGCCGGACACGGTCGTTGTGTTCGAAGACTATTTTGGAATATTCGGAGAAGGAACCCGCCTTGCAATACCGAAGACAATCTGCGCGCCGGACACCTCGCCATTGAAGCCTGGTTCAGGGGCTACTGAGGGATTCCTGGATTAAGGGGTCCTCGGGCGTCCGGACTATATGACGTGGGCCGGACTGATGGGCTGTGAAGATACGAGACCGAAGACTCTCTCCCGTGTCCGGATGGGACTCTCCTTGGAGTGGAAGGCAAGCTTGGCGTCCGAATATGAAGATTCCTTTCTCTGTAACCGACTTTGTACAACCCTAGTCCCCTCCGGTGTCTATATAAACTGGAAGGCTTAGTCCATAGAGGCATCATTATAGTCATACAGGCTAGACTTTTAGGGTTTTAGCCATTACGATCTCGAGGTAGATCAACTCTTGTAATACTTATATTCATCAAGATCAATCAAGCAGGAAGTAGGGTATTGCCTCCATAGAGAGGGCCCGAACCTGGGTAAACATCGTGTCCCCCGTCTCCTGTTACCATCAACCTTAGACACACAGTTCGGGACCCCCTACCTGAGATCCGCCAGTTTTGACACCGAAAGTCATGCTCGCACCGGCAGTGGGGGCATGTGGGATGTGGAAGGAGGAGGAGGATGCGGGTCGGGTGTGGATTACCTACCTGGATAGGCGAGGCCGAGCAGCGTGAAGGAGGGTCGTCGGCGAGGAGGCGGCGGTGCTGCAAGCAAGGAGTGAAGGTTTCAACTTGGAAAGGAAAGCAGAAAGAGGGGAAATGTGGCTTTTGGTAAGGGGAGGGGCGGGGAGGTAGATATTTCTGCGGAAGCCGAAAATTTGGAATTGCTTCGGAGAAAAAACTGGCGCGTAAAGTGTCATCAGACACGGTCCCTTATTCAGACACGGTCCGAAGATATTTTGTGTTGCATCTCACACGGTTGGTTATAATAAACTGTGTGGGATCTACTTAATTTTTGGTCTTGATTTGAATTACATAATGGGGTCACAGCGGCCATGGACGGTGTTTGAATTGCTAGACCTTTTATCTGCAGTGATCATAAAAGAATTGGAATTATTCAGGGTTCGTTTGGACATTTTCATGCATTAAGTGAGTTTTCAATGCATTTATGTGCATAATTCAAATTTGAACTACATGCATATGCTCCAATGCATATAAATTCGTTGAAAAATCAAATATTTGTCCTTCGGTGCATGTTTAGGTCCCATGCAAGAAATAGGAATGAATTTCAAACACGAGGGCACCGTTGATTGCCGGCAAAACATTGAGATGCCTGATTTTTAAATTCTAGTAAATCCAAAACTCGTCAGAAATTCATGGAACTTGGCATGCTATCATGGAGCGGCATCAACATGTCGTGGTACAAATTTTGTCCCATTTGGGGCAGGTTTGGGTATATGCTTCTCACAAATCGGAGCTTCTCACTACTAGCATGATGGTTTTCGGTAGGGAACGTCCCACCTTTGGGGACGAAACGATATCCATTGCCTCTTATTGCTTTCAAGTTTTTTTTCTCGTGTCAACATAGAACAACAGGAGTGTTGTGTGAATTTTTGTAATTTTTTGGGGTTTGTTTGGACATTTTTATGCATTAAGTGAGTTTTCAATGCATTTATGTGCATAATTCAAATTTGAACTACATGTGCATGCTCCAGTGCATATAAATTGGTTGAAAAATCAAATCTTTGTCCTTGGGTGCATGCTTAGGTCCCATGCAAGAAATGGGAATGAATTTCAAACACCAGGGTACCGTTGATTGCCGACAAAACATTGAGATGCCTGGTTTTTAAATTCTAGTAAATCCAAAACTCATCTGAAATTCATGAAACTTGGCATGCTATCATGGAGCGGCATCAACATGCCATGGTACAAATTTTGTCCCATTTGGGGCAGGTTTGGGTATGTGCTTCTCACAAACCGGAGCTTCTCACAACAAGCATGATGGTTTTCGGTAGGGAACGTCCCATCTTTGGGAACGAAACGATATCCATTGCCTCTTATTGCTTTCAAGTTTTTTTCTCGTGTCAACATAGAAAAACATGAGTGTTGTGTGAATTTTTGTGATTTTTCGGGGTTCATTTGGACATTTTTATGCATTAACTGAGTTTTCAATGCATTTATGTGCATAATTCAAATTTGAACTACATGCGCATGCTCCAGTGCATATAAATTGGTTGAAAAATCAAATATGTGTCCTTGGGTGCATGCTTAGGTCCCATGCAAGAAATGGGAATGAATTTCAAACACCGGGCACCCTTGATTGCCGGCAAAACATTGAGATGCCTGGTTTTTAAATTCTAGTAAATCCAAATCTCGTCTGAAATTCATGAAACTTGGCATGCTATCATGGAGCAGCATCAACATGTCATGGTACAAATTTTGTCCCATTTGGGGCAGGTTTGGGTATATGCTTCTCACAAACCGGAGCTTCTCACAACAAGCAAGATGGTTTTCGGTAGGGAACGTCCCACCTTTGGGGACGAAACGATATCCATTGCCTCTTATTGCTTTCAAGTTTTTTTCTCATGTCAACATAGAACAATAGGAGTGTTGTGTGAATTTTTGTGATTTTTCGGGGTTCGTTTGGACATTTTTATGCATTAACTAAGTTTTCAATGCATTTATGTGCATAATTAAAATTTGAACTACATGCGCATGCTCTAGTGCATATAAATTGGTTGAAAAATCAAATCTTTGTCCTTGTGTGCATGCTTAGGTCCCATGCAAGAAATGGGAATGAATTTCAAACACCAGGGCACCGTTGATTGCCGGCAAAACATTGAGATGCCTGGTTTTTAAATTCTAGTAAATCCAAAACTCGTCTGAAATTCATGAAACTTGGCATGCTATCATGGAGCGGCATCAACATGCCATGGTACAAATTTTGTCCCATTTGGGGCAGGTTTTGGTATATGCTTCTCACAAACCGGAGCTTCTCACAACAAGCATGATGGTTTTCGGTAGGGAACGTCCAACCTTTGGGGACGAAACGATATCCATTGCCTCTTATTGCTTTCAAGGTTTTTTCTCATGTCAACACAGAACAACAGGAGTGTAGTGTGAATTTTTGTGATTTTTCGGGGTTCGTTTGGACATTTTTATGCATTAACTGAGTTTTCAATGCATTTATGTGCATAATTCAAATTTGAACTACATGTGCATGCTCCAATGCGTATAAATTGGTTGAATAATCAAATCTGTGTCCTTGGGTGCATGCTTAGGTCCCATGCAAGAAATGGAATGAATTTCAAACACCATGGCACCATTGATAGCCGGCAAAACATTGAGATGCCTGGTTTTTAAATTCTAGTAAATCCAAAACTCGTCTGAAATTCATGAAACTTGGCATGCTATCATGGAAGGGCACCCGACATGCTTTGGTATTTTTCGTGTCCATTTTGAGAGAAGGCGCACTTGAATAATGACAGCCAACAAAGGCATTTTGAAAAAAAAATAGCTGCCACTTTAATATCTCAAACGTTTGTATAATTCAAACCGTGTGCGTTCGGTTAACCATTCACGTGACGCCACGTGTCTTGGTTTTAATGGCTATAGGAGGTGCCGTGTGGACAGTTGCTTGACTGAACGGGAGGCGTGCGAGCGCAGTCTAGTGCGCAGGCTCACCGGGAAGCGTACAAGCTGTTCAACGCAGGATCTGTGCATCTCTTCAACGCAAACGGTTCAGATTACGGTATGCAAATTTAAGCCAGACTTCGGTGCTAAGCCAATAGAAACTGCGATTTGTCAAAATATGCAGCTAAAAATCAATATCACTATCTATTTTTTGCAACTAAAATTCAGTAATTAAGCATAGATTTCATTCACACTAGAGATTAAGTAGTCGTTCTCACCGGGAAGCGAGACAGCCTTGGACCGCTGCCCACCTCGCTCCCACTGGTCTATATTAATGGCGCCGCCGAGCGGCCGCACCCCCCCATCCTCGCCACACACACAATTCCTCTCTCTCCGCCCGCATCCTCGACGCCACTCTGAGTCCTCAAAGCCGTCAGTGTACGAGGATGCCGCCGAAGCGCCCCATCGGAGGGAGTGGCGACGCCGGGGCTGCTGAAGCACCGGAGCACGGCGTGAATATGGAGACAGAGGTTCCCGTCCCCGCCAACGAGGTGGAGAACGAGGCTGCCAACAAGCGGAGGCGGATTGAGAAAGAACCACAAGCGACTCCAGCAGGCCTAGACTTCATCAACAACCTCCCCGATGATATGTTGATAGTCATCATATCCCTCCTCCCAATCAGAAATCGGGCGAGGACAGCCGCCGTTTCCCAGCGGTGGCGTACCCTATGGCTCCGCACCCCTATCGACCTCCTCCACACCCACAAGCTCTGCCATGGCTATCGCCAGAGCTTGGATGCGTTCTCCCAGATCCTCGGCAGTCACCATTGCCCAATCAAAGGCCTTATCGCGGGCAAGTTCCGTTCCAATGGCAAGGAGCGAGCCAAGCTTGACGAGTGGTTCTGATCCCGTGCCATAGATCAGCTCGAGAAGCTAAGTTATAATGATGGGCATATGAGCTTGCTGCCAACGTCTGCGCTCCACTTCACGCCCACGTTGCGCCTTGCCAAGTTCATGAACTGCCATTCCCCTCCCCCCCTTAATGATGCGCCCGCTCTTTTTCTACCACGACTGAAGCACCTCGAGCTCATCATCGTCCGCATCCCAAAGGATGACATGGAGCGCCTGCTCCGCGGCTGTACTGCATTTGAGTTCCTTCGTCTTCAGGCGATGAATTGGTCGAGTACCTTGCACATCACCTCCAGGACTCTCCGCACTATTTATGTGTGTTGCTGGTGCTGCAACGAGAGATCACAAAAGGTGGACCACAATATGATCATCCAGGACACACCTTCACTTGAGAGATTACTTGTAGTTGATCAACAAGGTCCAACAAGAATCAATGTCATTTCTGCACCGAAATTGAAAGTGGTGGGCTACTCGTTTGTCAAATACTACAACTCTCAGGTACAACAGTCGCCTTATATACCTCTCCTTCTTGATATCAACGTTATTTCTAGTTTTGAAGATGTATGCTCGTCTGTCATCCAGCGAAGCTTCACCCAGACTCTGGGCACAGTGAAGGTCTTGGCACTAGAATCTGTCATCCCCAACCTGGACCAAGTTTTCAGTTGCCTGAGATGCTTTCCGTGCCTGAAGAAGCTGTATATCGAGGTGATGTTCCTTTCCTGTTAAATGTTAACCATAAGGGAGTTCAATTTTTTGCACCTTTTCCCAAGTTTACAATGACTATGTACTACGATTTCTGAAGGAATTTTGGAGGATTTTAGGACATACACCCCCACCCCATATTGGTTGCTTCATTCATATGGTTACAATCGTCCATAAGCATTTCTCCTTTGGATTCATCTGTACTAGTTTTCTTAGGGGATTTTTCATCCAATCCAACCTCTTGTGAAGAAGGCTACATGTTTCTAGATTGTAATCAAATTAATGCCCATGTTAATCATGACAGATCGAAGATGGCACGTTGGTGCATTTTACAAATCCTGCAAACCAAATGGGCGTGTAGTAGTGTTCAAAACTGCATGTAGGCACTAACACGTTCTCTTCTTTTGCAGTGCATATTAGGCCCGGTGGAAGATGTTGATAACGACAATTGCATCGAATGCCTGGATCTGCATCTGTCAAATATTACTTTGAACTCCTACCGAGGGACCCCACCGGAGATTACACTCGCCATGTTCTTTCTTGCCAGAGCAAAGGTGCTGAGAGTACTGAGGTTGAACACGCATTTAATTAGGAAAGATCAATGGTATGATTATCAGAGGCGGCTGGTACTGTGGAATGGAAGTGCCTCCAAAAATGCCAAACTTCGTATTGGAAGAGCATATGGCAAAGCAATTGGAAGTTATTGTGTCAAACCCATACATGACTTGTCAGTGGATGATCCCTTTTCAGAAATGACGCAGCTTGCAATGTTTGAATTTGGGCGTTGTAATCTTGAACTTGAACCTTGCAATATTTATGGTATTTGTTATATTGAACCATTTCTGTTCTCTTGTCTCAACGCAAACAGTTCATCCGGGTGAACCGCATGTCGTACATCGCACACACCTTGATTTGGCTGACCGTTTCTTTTGTGTTTCCTAATCACAAACAGTTCATCCGAGTGAACTGTATGTTGTATATCACACACACCTTGATCTGGCTGACCGTTTCTTTTGTGTTGCCTA
Organism: Triticum aestivum; assembly: GCF_018294505.1. Classification (NCBI taxonomy): domain Eukaryota; kingdom Viridiplantae; phylum Streptophyta; class Magnoliopsida; order Poales; family Poaceae; genus Triticum; species Triticum aestivum. The sequence continues at coordinate 423,315,605 of NC_057805.1, read as the reverse complement.
ATCACAAACAGTTCATCTGAGTGAACCGTATGCTGTGCATCGCACACACCTTCATCTGGCTGCCCGTTTCTTTTGTTCCTCCTCATCGAAAACGGTTAATTGAACTGAACCGTATGCTCTGAATCGCACACACAACTAAAATCTGAATCGTGTTTGATGCATCCGTCATCACAAACGTTTTGCACCTTTTTTGACGGTTTTTTTACACCACCGTTTGCGATTATGGCATCGCACACAGTTTCTTCGAAGGGTCTCTGATCGTAGTGTCGCGTTAGCAGCATCCTGCAGTAGTGTAAATACATAAAAGTAAAAGATAGGCCCTTCGCAGAGGGAAGTAGGGATTTGTAGAGGTGCCAGAGCTCAAAGCGAAAATTGAGAGATAAAAACATTTTGAGAGGTATACTTTTCCCACCAACGAAAACGACTTAGAGCTCCCAACACTTTCCATGCTAGATATATCATAGGCGGTTCCCAAACAGAAAATAAAGTTTATTCCTTTTTCCACCATACTTTCACTTTCCATGGCTAGCCGTATCCACGGGTGCCCTCCATACCAACACTTTCCAAGGAATTTATTATTTGACAACATAAAGTAAATTCATTTTTCATTTCGGGACTGGGCATCCCTAAAACCTTTGCCTTACTCTCGTGCAATGACAAGTGAATAAACACTCATCATGAGAATAACATATCTAGCATGGAAAATATTGGCCACCCCTCACCGCCTCGCGAGCGGTACGAGCACACAAAAGAGAAATTTATTTTTGAAAATTAGAGATGGCACATACAAATTTGCTTAGAACGGCACGAAAATACCGCATATAGGTAGGTATGGTGGACTCTTGAAAATAAGATTTGGGTTTAAGGGTTTTTGGATGCACAAGTAGTATCTCTACTTGGTGCGGAATTTTTGGCTAGCAAAGATAGGGGGCAAGCACCACATGTTGAAGGATCTATGACAATATGACTTCTATGTGAATATGAACAAACATAAACCATTACGTTGTCTTCCTAGTCCAATGTCAACAAATTTGGCATATAATATTTTGATGGGGGCTCACAATCACAAAAGATTTCTAGGATAGCGTATTTGCATGTGAAAGTTCTCTTCCTTATAATAATTATTTGTGAATTGCTTGTATGACCAATATTGTGATTGTCAAGCCTCAAAATATTTCACTTTCTAAACCCAATGTGAAACTACCACTAGGCATGATATGATTTCAACTTCATAATATTCTATTTATTCAACAACTTTACTCATAGGATATAAGTGAAGCACAAGAGTAAATGACAAACTACTCCAAAAAGATATAAGTGAAGATCATGCGAGTAGTTAAATAAATAGGTAGCTATTTGAGTACTCTCTCTTATTAAAAACGTTCAGATCTAAGTATTTTATTAAAACAGCAAGCAAAACAAAACAAAATGACATTTCAAGGATAGCACAACTCATGTGAAGAAGCAAAAACTTAGGCTCAACTGATACTAACCGATAATTGTTGAAGAAGAAAGGTGGGATGTGCTACCTCTTGAGCACTTCGTTGGTTTTCCCTTGAAGAGGAAAGGGTGATGCAGCAAAGTAGCGTAAGTATTTCCCTCAGTTTTTGAGAACCAAGGTATCAATCCAGTAGGAGGCTACACGCGAGTCCCTCGCACCTACACAAAACAAATAAATCCTCGCAACCAACGCGATAAAGATGCAAAGTAAAATAAAAGCAAAGTAAAAAAAGCAAAGGAAATAACTAAGTATTGGAAGATTAATATGATGAAGATAGACCCAGGGGCCATAGGTTTCACTAGTGGCTTCTCTCAAGAGCATAAGTATTTTACGATGGGTGAACAAATTACTGTTGAGCAATTGACAGAATTGAGCATAGTTATGAGAATATCTAGGTATGATCATGTATATAGGCATCACGTCTGAGACAAGTAGACCGACTCCTGCCTGCATCTACTACTATTACTCCACTCATCGACCGCTATCCAGCATGCATCTAGAGTATTAAGTTCATAAAAACAGAGTAACGCCTTAAGCAAGATGACATGATGTAGAGGGATAAATTCATGCAATATGATAAAAAAAACCCATCTTATTATCCTCGATGGCAATAAATACAATACGTGCCTTGCTGCCCCTACTATCACTGGGAAAGGACACCGCAAGATTGAACCCAAAGCTAAGCACTTCTCCCATTGCAAGAAAGATCAATCTAGTAGGCCAAACCAAACTGATAATTCGAAGAGACTTGCAAAGATAACCAATCATACATAAAAGAATTTAGAGAAGATTCAAATATTGTTCATAGATAATCTTGATCATAAACCCACAATTCATCGGTCTCAACAAACACACCGCAAAAGAAGATTACATCGAATAGATCTCCACGAGAGAGGGGGAGGACATTGTATTGAGATCCAAAAAGAGAGAAGAAGCCATCTAGCTACTAACTATGGACCCGAAGGTCTGAGGTAAACTACTCACACTTCATCGGAGGGGCTATGGTGATGATGTAGAAGCCCTCCGTGATCGATGCCCCCTCCGGCGGAGCTCCGAAACAGGCCCCAAGATGGGATCTCGTGGGTACAGAAGGTTGCGACGGTGGAATTAGGTTTTTGGCTCCGTATCTGATCGTTTGGGGGTACGTAGGTATATATAGGAGGAAGGAGTACGTCGGTGGAGCAACAGGGGCCCACGAGGGTGGAGGGCACGCCCTGGGAGGGTAGGCGCGCCCCCCTACCTCGTGGCCTCCTCTTTTGTTTCTTGACGTAGGGTCCAAGTCTCCTGGATCATATTCTTCCTAAAAATCACGTTCCCGAAGGTTTCATTCCGTTTGGACTCCGTTTGATATTCCTTTTCTGCGAAACTCTGAAATGGGCAAAAAACAGCAATTCTGGGCTGGGCCTCTGGTTAATAGGTTAGTCCCAAAAATAATATAAAAGTGAATAATAAAGCCCAATAATGTCCAAAACAGTAGATAATATAGCATGGAGCAATCAAAAATTATAGATACGTTGGAGACGTATCAAGCATCCCCAAGCTTAATTCCTGCTCGTCCTCGAGTAGGTAAATGATAAAAACAGAATTTTTGATGCGGAGTGCTACTTGGCATAATTTCAATGTAATTCTTCTTAATTGTGGTATGAATATTCAGATCCGAAAGATTCAAGACAAAAGTTTAATATTGACATACAAATAATAATACTTCAAGCATACTAACAAAGCAATTATGTCTTCTCAAAATAACATGGCCAAAGAAAGTTATCCCTACAAAATCATATAGTCTGGCTATGCTCTATCTTCACCACACAAAGTATTTAAATCATGCACAACCCCGATGACAAGCCAAGCAATTGTTTCATACTTTTGACGTTCTCAAACTTTTTCAATCTTCACGCAATACATGAGCGTGAGCCATGGACATAGCACTATATGTGGAATAGAATGGTGGTTGTGGAGAAGACAAAAAGGGAGAAGATAGTCTCACATCAACTAGGCGTATCAACGGGCTATGGAGATGCCCATCAATAGATATCAATGTGAGTGAGTAGGGATTGCCATGCAACGGATGCACTAGAGCTATAAGTATATGAAAGCTCAACAAAAGAAACTAAGTGGGTGCGCATCCAACTCGCTTGCTCACGAAGACCTAGGGTATTTTGAGGAAGCCCATCATTGGAATATACAAGCCAAGTTCTATAATGAAAAATTCCCACTAGTATATGAAAGTGAAAAAATGGGAGACTCTCTATCATGAAGGTCATGGTGCTACTTTGAAGCACAAGTGTGGTAAAAGGATAGTAACATTGTCCCTTCTCTCTTTTTCTCTCATTTTTTATTTGGGCCTTTCTCTTTTTTTATGGCCTCTTTTATTATTATTATTATTATTCGTCCGGAGTCTCATCCCGACTTGTGGGGGAATCATAGTCTCCATCATCCTTTTCCTCACTTGGGACAATGCTCTAAAAATGAAGATCATCACACTTTTATTTTCTTACAACTCAATACTTAGAAAAAAATATGACTCTATATGAATGCCTCCGGCAGTGTACCGGGATATGCAATGAATCAAGAGTGACATGTATGAAAGAATTATGAACGGTGGCTTTGCCACAAATACGATGTCAACTACATGATCATGTTAGGCAATATGACAATGATGGAGCGTGTCATAATAAACGGAACGGTGGAAAGTTGCATGGCAATATATCTCGGAATGGCTATGGAAATGCCATGATAGGTAGGTATGGTGGCTGTTTGAGGAAGGTTTATGGTGGGTGTATGATACCGGCGAAAAGTGCGTGGTATTAGAGAGGCTAGCAATGGTGGAAGGAAGAAGGGTGCGTATAATCCATGGACTCAACATTAGTCATAAAGGACTCATATACTTATTGCAAAAATCTACAAGTTATCAAAGCAAAGTATTACGCGCATGCTCCTAGGGGGATAGATTGGTAGGAAAAGACCATCGCTCGTCCCCGACCGCCACTCAGAAGGAAGACAATCAATAAATAAATCATGCTCCGACTTCATCACATAACGGTTCACCATACGTGCATGATACGGGAATCACAAACTTTAACACAAGTATTTCTCAAATTCACAACTACTCAACTAGCATGACTCTAATATCACCATCTTTATATCTCAAAACAATTATCAAGCATCAAACTTTTCTTAGTATTCAACACACTCATAAGAAAGTTTTTACTAATCTTGAATACCAAGCATATTAGGATTATTTAAGCAAATTACCACGCTATTTAAGACTCTCAAAATAATCTAAGTTAAGCATGAGAGATCAATAGTTTTTATAAAACAAATCCACAACCGTGCTCTAAAAGATATAAGTGAAGTACTAGAGCAAAACTATATAACTCAAAAGATATAAGCGAAGCACATAGAGTATTCTAACAAATTCCAAATCATGTATAGCTCTCTCAAAAGGTGTGTACAGCAAGGATGATTGTGGTAAACTAGAAAGCAAAGACTCAAATCATACAAGACGCTCCAAGCAAAACACATATCATGTGGTGAATAAAAATATAGCTCCTAGTAAAGTTACCGATGGAAGTAGACGAAAGAGGGGATGCCTTCCGGGGCATCCCCAAGCTTTGGCTTTTTGGTGTCCTTAGATTATCTTGGGGGTGCCATGGGCATCCCCAAGCTTAGGCTCTTGCCACTCCTTGTTCCATAATCCATCTAATCTTTCACCCAAAACTTGAAAACTTCACAACACAAAACTCAACAGAAAATCTCGTGAGGTTCGTTAGCGAAAGAAAACAAAAGACCACTTCAAGGTACTGTAATGAACTCATTCTTTATATATATTGGTGTTAAACCTACTGTATTCCAACTTCTCTATGGTTTATAAACTATTTTACTAGCCATAGATTCATCAAAATAAGCAAACAACACACGAAAAACAGAATCTGTCAAAAATAGAACAGTCTGTAGTAATCTGTAACTAACGTAAACTTCTGGAACTCCAAAAAATCAGCCAAAATAGGAAGACCTAGGCAATTTTTTTATTGATCAGCATCAATTGGAATCAGTATTTTATCACGTTCTGGTGATTTTTAACAATTGTTTTCGTGAACAGAAAGTTTCTGGAAATTACAGCAAGATCAAATAACTATCATCCAAGAAGATCCTATAGGTTTAACTTGGCACAAACACTAATTAAAACATAAAAACACATCTAACCAGAGGCTAGAACAAATATTTATTCCTAAACAGAAGCAAAAAGCAAAAAAACTAAAAATAAAATTGGGTTGCCTCCCAACAAGCGCTATCGTTTAACGCGCCTAGCTAGGCATAAAAGCAAGGATAGATCTAGGTATTGCCATCTTTGGTAGGCAATCCATAAGTGGCTCTCATGATAGATTCATATGGTAATTTTATTTTCTTCCTAGGGAAGTGTTCCATGCCTTTCTTTAATGGAAATTGGAATCTAATATTCCCTTCCTTCATATCAATAATTGCACCAATCGTTCTAAGGAAAGGTCTACCAAGAATAATAGGACATGAAGGATTGCAATCTATATCAAGAACAATAAAATCTACGGGCACATAGTTCCTATTTGCAACAATAAGAACATCATTAATTCTTCCCATAGTTTTCTTAATAGTGGAATCCGCAAGGTGCAAGTTTAGAGAGCAATCATCAAAATCACGGAAATCTAGCAAATCGCACAAAGTTTTGGGAATAGTGGAAACACTAGCACCCAAATCACATAAAGCATAGAACTCATGATCCTTAATTTAATTTTAATAGTAGGTTCCCACTCATCATAAAGTTTTCTAGGGATAGAAACTTCCAACTCAAGTTTTCTTCATAAAATTGTATCAAGGCATCAACGATATGTTTGGTAAAAGCTTTATTTTGACTATAAGCATGAGGAAATTTAGCACGGATTGCAACAAGGAAATACAATCTATCAAAGAGCAATTATCATAATTAAATTCCTTGAAATCCAAAATAGTGGGTTTATTAACATCTAGGGTTTTGATTTCTTCAATCCCACTTTTATCAATTTTAGCATCAAGATCTAAAAACTCCGAATTTTTGGAACGCCTTCTGGGTAAAGGTGGATCATATTCAGTCTCATCATTATCAAGATTCATATTGCAAAACAAAGATTTAATAGTGGACACATCGACAACTTTTAGATCTTCATCTTTATTTTCATAGAAATTTGAAGAACACATTTTCATAAAAAAAATCTTTCTTAGCATGCATCCTAGCGGTTCTTTCTTTGCACTCATCAATGGAAATTCTCATGGCTTTGAGGGACTCATTGATATCATGCTTAGGAGGAATAGATCTAAGTTTTAAAGAATCAACATCAAGAGAAATTCTATCAACGTTCCTAGCCAATTCATCAACTTTAAGCAATTTCTCTTCAAGCAAAGCATTGAAATTCTTTTGTGAATTCATAAATCTTTAACACTAGTCTCAAATTCAGAGGGCATCTTATTAAAATTTCCATAAGAGTTGTTGTAGGAATTACCATAATTATTAGAGGAATTACTAGGATAAGGCCTAGGATTAAAGTTTCCTCTATACGCGTTGTTACCAAAATTGTTCCTACCAACAAAATTCACATCCATAGATTCATTATTATTCTCAATCAAAGTAGACAAAGGCATATCATTAGGATCAGAAGAAACACTCTTAGTAGCAAATAATTTCATAAGTTCATCCATCTTTCCACTCAAAACATTAATTTCTTCTATCGCATGCACTTTTTTATTAGTAGATCTTTCAGTGTGCCATTGAGAATAATTAACCATAATATTATCTAGGAGTTTAGTAGCTTCTCCTAAAGTGATTTCCATAAAAGTGCCTCCCGCGGCCGAATCTAAAAGATTTCTAGAAGCAAAATTCAATCCGGCATAAATTTTTTGTATAATCATCCACAAATTCAAACCATGAGTAGGGCAATTACGTATCATTAATTTCATCCTCTCCCAAGCTTGTGCAACATGTTCATGATCAAGTTGCTTAAAATTCATAATATCGTTACTAAGAGAGATGATCTTAGCGGGAGGAAAATACTTAGAGATAAAAGCATCTTTGCACTTATTCCATGAATCAATACTATTTTTAGGCAAAGATGAAAACCAACCTTTAGCACGATCTCTAAGCGAAAAAGGAAATAGCTTTAGTTTAACAATATCATTATCAACATCTTTCTTCTTTTTCATATCACACAAATCAACGAAGCTATTTAGATGAGTAGCGGCGTCTTCACTAGGAAGGCCGGCGAATTGATCTTTCATGACAAGATTCAACAAGGCAGCATTGATTTCACAAGATTCAGTATCGGTAAGAGGAGCAATCGGAGTGCTAAGGAAATCATTATTGTTGGTATTGGTAAAGTCACATAATTTGGTATTATCTTGAGCCATCGTGACAAGCAAGCAATCCAACACACGAGCAAACAAGAGACGGGCAAAAAGAGGCAAACGGAAAAGAGAGGGCGAATAAAATGGCAAGGGTGAAGTGGGGGAGAGGAAAACGAGAGGCAAATGGCAAATAATGTAATGCGGGAGATAAGGGATTGTGATGGGTACTTGGTATGTTGACTTTTGCGTAGACCTCCCCGGCAACGGCCCCAGAAATCCTTCTTGCTACCTCTTGAGCACTGCGTTGGTTTTCCCTTGAAGAGGAAAGGGTGATGCAGCAAAGTAGCGTAAGTATTTCCCTCAGTTTTTGAGAACCAAGGTATCAATCCAGTAGGAGGCTACGCGCGAGTCCCTCGCACCTACACAAAACAAATAAATCCTCGCAACCAACGCGATAAGGGGTTGTCAATCCCTTCACGGTCACTTACGAGAGTGAGATCTGATAGATATGATAGGATAATATTTTTGGTATTTTTGTGATAAAGATGCAAAGTAAAATAAAAGCAAAGTAAAAAGCAAAGGAAATAACTAAGTATTGGAAGATTAATATGATGAAGATAGACCCGGGGGCCATAGGTTTCACTAGTGGCTTCTCTCAAGAGCATAAGTATTTTACGGTGGGTGAACAAATTACTGTTGAGCAATTGACAGAATTGAGCATAGTTATGAGAATATCTAGGTATGATCATGTATATAGGCATCACGTCCGAGACAAGTAGACCGACTCCTGCCTGCATCTACTACTATTACTCCACTCATCGACCGCTATCCAGCATGCATCTAGAGTATTAAGTTCATAAAAACAGAGTAACGCCTTAAGCAAGATGACATGATGTAGAGGGATAAATTCATGCAATATGATAAAAACCCCATCTTGTTATCCTCGATGGCAACAATACAATACGTGCCTTGCTGCCCCTACTGTCACTGGGAAAGGACACCGCAAGATTGAACCCAAAGCTAAGCACTTCTCCCATTGCAAGAAAGATCAATCTAGTAGGCCAAATCAAACTGATAATTCGAAGAGACTTGCAAAGATAACCAATCATACATAAAAGAATTCAGAGAAGATTCAAATATTGTTCATAGATAATCTTGATCATAAACCCACAATTCATCGGTCTCAACAAACACACCGCAAAAGAAGATTACATCGAATAGATCTCCACGAGAGAGGGGGAGAACATTGTATTGAGATCTAAAAAGAGAGAAGAAGCCATCTAGCTACTAACTATGGACCCGAAGGTCTGAGGTAAACTACTCACACTTCATCGGAGGGGCTATAGTGATGATGTAGAAGCCCTCTGTGATCGATGCCCCCTCCGGCGGAGCTCCGGAACAGGCCCCAAGATGGGATCTCGTGGGTACAGAAGGTTGCGGCAGTGGAATTAGGTTTTTGGCTCCGTATCTGATCGTTTGGGGGTACGTAGGTATATATAGGAGGAAGAAGTACATCGGTGGAGCAACAGGGGGCCCACGAGGGTGGAGGGCGCGCCTTGGGGGGGTAGGCGCGCCCTCCTACCTCGTGGACTCCTCTTTTGTTTCTTGACGTAGGGTCCAAGTCTCCTGGATCATATTCTTCCTAAAAATCACGTTCCCGAAGGTTTCATTCCGTTTGGACTCCGTTTGATATTCCTTTTCTGCGAAACTCTGAAATAGGCAAAAAACTGCAATTCTGGGATGGGCCTCCGGTTAATAGGTTAGTCCCAAAAATAATATAAAAGTGAATAAATAAAGCCCAATAATGTCCAAAACAGTAGATAATATAGCATGGAGCAATCAAAAATTATAGATACGTTGGAGACGTATCAGGATGCCTACAGGGGCATCCCCAAGCTTAGATGCTTGAGACTTCTTGAAATATTATCTTGGGGTGCCTTGGGCATCCCCAAGCTTGATCTTTTGTGTCTCCTTAATTCCTCTCATATCACGGTTTCCTAAATCTCAAAAACTTCATCCACACAAAACTCAACAAGAACTCGTGAGATAAGTTAGTATAACCAATGCAAAAACTTTATCATTCTCTACTGTAGAAAATCACTAAAATTATTATTCAACATTGCATACTAAATGCCTCTACATATTTAATACTCATATCCTCAAATAGAATCATTAAACAAGCAAACATATGCAAACAATGCAAACATAACAGCAATCTGCCAAAACAGTACAGTCTGTAAAGAATGCAAGAGTATCAAAACTTATTCAACTCCAAACATTATGAAATTATACCAAACTGTAGAAAATTTATCAGATCTTATTATGCAAAAGGTTTCAACATTTTATCAATTTCTTACTTTCCTCGGGAATTTTTGCAACATTGATAAACTTTCTGTTTTCAAACAGCAACATCTATACTTGCAAGATAAGCATGGCAAAGGCTATACTTGACGTTTTTATTGAAATAAAAGATGCAAAACATTATTATAAATAACAGCAAGCAAATACTAACAAAATAAATTGACGCTCCAAGCAAAACACATATCATGTGACGAATGAAAACATAGTTCCAAGTGAGGTTACTGATAGTGTTGGAGACGAAAGAGGGGATGCCCTGGACCCCATGCTTAGTTGCTTGGATCTTCCTTGAATATTAACTTGGGGTGCCTTGGGCATCCCCAATCTTAGGTACTTGTCACTCCTTATTCTCCTCATGTCGACATCTCACCCAAAACTTGAAAACTTCAATCACACAAAACTTAACGGAACTTCGTGAGATAGGTTAGTATGATAAAGAGCAAACCATTTCACTTTGGTACTGTCAAAGACAAGATTCATAATTGTTTCCACACAATGCCTACTCTAGCAAATCATTTCCACAACTGATATTGAGCAATATAAGCCATAGAAACTAGAAAACAAGCAAACTATGCATTGAAAACTGAATCTGTCAAAAACAGAACAGTCTGTGATGATCTGGATAACTACCATACTTCTACTACTCCAAAAATTATGAAAAACATTGTACCACGTGAGCAATTTGTATATTAAACTTCTGCAAGAAGAATCAACTCAAGAGCAATCTTCTGTTTAAAATGAGACTCATTTTCGTGAGCGCAAAAGTTTTTGTTTTTCAGCAGGGTCAAATCAACTATCACCCAACATGATCCCAAAGGCTTTTCTTGGCACTTTATTGAAACAAAAGCAATAAAACATGATCAATACAGTAGCATAATAATGTGAACACACAAAAACAGCAAGTAAAAGTGTTGGGTTGTCTCCCGACAAGCACTTTTCTTTAATGCCTTTTTAGCTAGGCATGATGAGTTCAATGATGCTCGCATAAAAGATAAGGATTGCAACATAACAAGAGCGTCATGAATCACATGACAAGCACATTTAAGCCTAACCCACTTCCTATTCATAGGGATTTTGTGAGAAAACAACTTTTGGGAACAAGAATCAACTAGCATAGGAAAGCAAAACAAGCATAACTTCCAGGTTTTCAACATAAAGAGAGGAAACTTGATATTATTGCAATATGTAAATGCATATGTTCCTCTCTCATAATAATTTTCAGTAGCATCATGAATGAATTCAACAATATAACTATCACATAAAGCACTCTTTTCATGATTCATAAGCATAGAAATTTTATTACTCTCCACATAAGCAAGTTTCTTCTCATTCATAATAGTGGGAGTAAACTCAACAAAGTAACTATCATGTGATTGAAAATTAAAATCATGATGACAAGCTTCATGTTTATCATTATTCAATATGGCATACATGTCATCACGATAATCATCATAGATAGGAGGCATGCTTTCATCATAAAAGATTTTCTCATCAAAACTTGGGGGACTAAAAATATCATCTTCATCAAATATAGCATCCCCAAGCTTATGGCTTTGCATATCATTAGCATCATGGATATTTAAAGAATTCATACTAACAACATTGCAAGCATGCTCTTCATTCAAATATTTTGTGCCAAACATTTTATTGACTTCTTCTTTTGACAATTGAGCACAATTTTCCGAACCATCATTTTCAAGAAAGATATTATAAAGATGATCAATAATATGATGCAACCTCAATTCCATTTTTTGTAGTTTTCGTTTATAAAACAAACTAGTGATAAAACAAGAAACTAAAAGATTCAATTGCAAGATCTAAAGATATACCTTCAAGCACTCACCTCCCCGGCAATGGCATCAGAAAAGAGCTTCGTTGACAGGGTGTGAGTGTCGCTTACCTAACCTCCCCGGCAACGGCGCCAGAAAAGAGCTTGATGTCTACTACGCAACTTTATTCTTGTAGACACGTGTCGGGCCTCCAAGCACGGAGTTTTGTAGGACAGTAGCAATTTTCCCTCAAGTGGATGACCTAAGGTTTATCAATCGGTGAGAGGTGTAGGATGAAGATGGTCTCCCTCAAACGACCCTGCAACCAAATACAAGAAATCTCTTGTGTCCCGAACACACCCAATACAATGGCAAATTGTATAGGTGCACTAGTTCAGCGAAGAGATGGTGATAAAGTGTAATATTGATGGTAGAAATTTTTATAATCTGAATAAATAAAAACAGCAAGGTAACAAATATTAAACGGGCACAAAAACGGTATTGCAATGCTTAAAAATGAGGCCTAGGGTCCGTACTTTCGCTAGTGGAATCTCTCAACAGTGCTAACATAGTTGGATCATATGATTATCCCTCAAAGTGTAATAAAGAATCACTCCCAAGTTCCTATTAGCGGAGAACAAAAGATAGATATTGCTTGTAGGTTACGAGACTACCTCAAAGCTATTCTTTTCGTTCGATCTATTTAAGAGTTCGTACTAAAATAACACAAAACTATTTTTTCCGTTCGATCTATCCTAGAGTTCGTACTAGAATAACACCAAAGCAAGTTCATATTCATAAAAATTAATCCACACAAAGAACTACAAAGAGACCCCAAAGTTTCTACCGGAGAAAAACGTGCATCAACCCCTATGTATAGATTACCCCAATATCACCGCGGGAATCCGTGAGTTGAATGCCATAACATATGTCAAGTGAATCAATACGATACACCAATTGTCACCTCAAGTATTCATATCGCAAGACATATATCATGTGTTCTCATCTCTGAATATTCAATCCGACAAGACAAAACTTCAAAGGGTAAAGATTCAGTCCATCATAACAAGAGTATAGAGGGTAGAAACATCATATGATCCGACTATATTAACAAAGCCCATGATATAGATCACGAGAGAGAGAGAGAGAGATTAAACACATAGCTACTGGTACAAACCCTCAGCTCCGAGGGTGGACTACCCCCTCCTCATCGTGGTGGCTGCCGGGATGATGAAGATGGCCACCGGTGATGACTCCCCCCTCCGGCAGGGTGCCGGAACGGGGTCTAGATTGGTTTTCGCGGATACAGAGACCTTGCGGCGGCGGAACTTCTGATCTAGGTTAACCCCGAAGGGTTTTAGAATATTTGGGAATTTATAGTGCAAAGAAGGGGGGCAGGAGGCTACCGAGGTGGGCACAACCCACCTGGGCATGCCAGGTGGGCCTGGCGTGCCCTGGTGGGTTGTGCCCCCCTCGGGGCACCCCAGGTGCACCTCTGGCCCATTGGGTTCCTTCTGGTCCATAAAAAATCCCCGTGGAGTTTCGTTGCATTTGGACTGCGTTTGGTATTGATTTCCTACAATGTAAAAAACAAGCAAAAAAACAGCAACTGGCACTGGGCACTGGGTCAATAGGTTAGTCCCAACAAATGATATAAAGTTGCTATAAAATGATTGTAAAACATCCAAGAATGATAATATATTGGCATGAATACTTCATAATTATAGATACGTTGGAGACGTATCAGAGTCCCGTCTATATTTTCTAGACCTCTCTCTTGCAAATCGTGTTGTTGTCATCATCCACCAAAAAAGGGGAGATTGTAAGGTCATTCCTCTACTTTGTGTTTTGGATGATGATGACAACCCTTTGTTGGTCTAATCTTGTGCTATGTGCTTCAGGTCCTCGGTGATTAGGTTTGCATCGATTAGCTATTCTCTCTCGAAGGAAAAGATCGAAGACGGTGTTTGTCTACGTGTTTATCTCTTTGGTCGTAGCAAACCCGTACTATTAAGAGGGAATCCACATCAGAAGGAGTTGGGTGAATCATTCCACATACAGTTCTTCCTCACCCACCTTTGCCTTCCTTATTGTGTGAGAGAGGTTTCCCCTTCTTTTTCAACTGTTGCTGTGTTCTTCCAGCAGTTGTACCGCTGGCCCTTGGCACTAACCCAACCACCACCCCAGGGGTGATACCTTGGGGTTGAACAGCCCAGTCATGACCAAGCGGTTGTACCGCTGCCCCCGGGCGGTGGTACCGCCACCGTGCTTAAACTTGACTTCGGTGTGTCATTGGCGGTTGTACCGACCAGGTACCGCTCAACAACCGGCCTGGTTTCTGTTTTGATGCGGTACTTGGGAGGTGGTGGCCCGGTTGTTCCGGTTGTGCTCCGCACATCAGTACCACCGGTGCCCTAAGCGGTTCCACCGCTTAGGACTTAGCCACCCATGGAACCAGGGCCAGGCGGTTGCACCGGTGCAGTACCGCTCGATCACCGCTCACAGGGGTGACTCCCTACTGTTTCAAAGCGGTGGTTGTGCGGTGGCTGAGCAGTTTTTCCGGTTGTTCTCCACAACCGGTACTACCGCCTGTCTGCCCGGTTGTACCGCTTGATAGGGTTTCTGCAGGTTACCCGTGAGTCCCAGTTGTACCGGGACAAGGAGCAGTTGTACCGCTGCAGTGCTGTTTTCGCAGTGACGGTTGGATTTTAGGATTTTAGGGTTCGCTATATAGGGGTGAGCACAATCTTGCTGAGCATGGTGAGGACAACCATAACGAGGATGATATGGAGGCCCATGAATTGAAATCAACTAGCCAGAATTGTATTGCAATAAATTATAGGCATTAAAATCATTTCATGGTTCTTATCATACAGGGAAATGTTACTTTAAATTTAACAAGTCTCTGCCTATAATAATAATGGATGGTGTGTTTCTCTGATTTTTTTATCCATCCACCTCCCCTAAGTTGCTCATAAATAAACTTAAAGTAAATTACCCACCATGCCATCTGTAAGTGAAAATAACTCTTCGTTAATTGTTTCTCTGATTTTTTTCGTCTATCATTGAAACTGTCCCTAAAGTTGAAGTAAATTACCCACCCCGCCACCCGTAAGTGAAAAAACTCTTCGTTAATTGTTTCTCTTAATTTTTCATCCGCCATCGAAATTGTCCCGAAAGTTGAAGTAATTTCCCACCCCACCACCCGTAAAAGTAAAAAAAGAACATAACTCCAAATTATTCGTACATCATAGGGCCCTTCAGTTTTCATACATCGTGGGACTGGCCTTTTCTTTTCCTTCCCATACATGCATCGAGGATGTATTAAAAAAATACATGCATCAAGGATCAAGTCCAACATCGGTCATTGTGAGCATGTTAGAATGCATGTGTCTTACGTCTGCATGTGCGCCGGTTGATGCACAAATATTCAAATGCGTGTATATACATGGAGTGTGAATATGAACTTGATTTGAAGACCATGATTTCATTATCCCATTGCAACGCGCGGGCTCTTTTGCTATGCTCATTAAAATTTAGAAAATTAATCTTAGGCTGTATTTTTTTGTAATTTGTTTTAGTTTATTTCCTAAAAATATTGAATATCATTAGGGTCCATCGCCCATGTGAAGGTGTCACTTTTATGCAAAAAGTCAAGTTGTTATGTCTTTTTTAAACCGGTTTTATTTTGCACCACAATCCACATGTACAATCCATTGTATGTAAACCACATAATAGGAAGATTGTAGACCAATGTTTCTCTTCCTCGACATTGTCTTCTCTCTATACTGGTATGTATACCCCCCTCCCTTTGAAAAATTCTTCATGTCATATTCTTGTTGAATCCTTTTCTTGTTCTTTGGACCGAGGAGAATCGTCGGCATATTGTGGTCTTCTCTTGGTCCCAAATAATTTTCCCTACTTATGTTTCAAGTTTTGGTTGTCATATTTGGTCCTTCCACCTGGCAATCTTCTTATGGTGTTGTCATCGCGGGCCTTGGGAGATCCAAATGAATCGGTTTGGGCCTGCTGAGGTGTTGCAGCCATCTCCTACTAGTGGCGCTTCAAGGATATCTGGGAGCGGGACGGTCTTAGTCGTCGGTCTCTTCCCCAAGCAACCATCCTCCTCTTCAATCTTCATCGCGGAGGCCCACTATGTAGTTTCATGGGAGAGGTTGCTTTATTTCAAGCTCGTCGATGATGGTTTGTTCTCTAGTTGGGGGTCATCTATCGTTCAAAGGGTCCTCTGTCATTGCCAGCACAAGTGCTTCGACTCATCATTTGCCATCGGCATGTAATCCTTCCCATGTTCTCTGAGTGGTGTCCTTGTCGGGACTTGCCATCTATTGTTGATGAAATTGTTTTTATGTGATTTTTTGGCTTCTTTAGTTCCAACCTCCAGATCTCCGCATAGGAGATCCCCAACCCCGGCTTTCTCTTTCGCTTGCTGACGGGGCTGGAGTTCCCATCTAGTCAGCGACGAAGGTGCATGTCGGGCACGTGTATAGCCGTTTTGAATATCTGGCACCACTGGAACCGTTTCTCTTCATGTGGCAACTACCTAAGGCAGCTTCAGACACGTGTCTTTTAAGGGTGGTCTTTATTTTCTTCTACTTTACTCCTTTGTATATATGTGGGATGTAATCTTTTTTGTGTGTATGTATATTCGTGGGATGTATTCGATGGGACATACCCCCCCCCCCCCCGATATGAATGAAAGCGGGTCATCAAATGAGAGAAGGTTGCGAATGTGGATAACGGGGTGGCCTGGTAGTCGGCAAGGGAGTGTCGTGTCATCACAAAGTGGTCCTTTTGAGTTTGACAACTCGAGTGAGGAAATTGTGTTTTGAATTTAGCTAGTCTACACCATAGTCTATAGGTACATTTTTTGTATGTAAACAACATATAATAGGAAAGGTTTCATGTAGGCGATAGTCTTCTTTGGCATTGTCTTCTCTTTGCCTCGGTCTCCACCCCCCCCCCCCCAACACACACACACGCACTTGAATAATCATTCCTATCATGTTCTTATCAAATCCCCTTAACGTTTTTCAGATCGAGGAGAATGGTCGACAGATCATTGTCTTTTTCTTTGTCCAAAATAAGTTTCCCTGCTTTTCTGTTCCAAGTTCTGGTTTTCACATTTGGTCCTTTTTTCTCCCTCGCAATCTTCTTCTGGTGTTGTCATTTTAGTCCTTGGGAGATCTAAGCGGATTGGTTCGGCCCATGACACGGTTTATTCGTTTGATGTAAGTTTTGGGACATTCTCCTACTAACAATGCTTCAAGAATCTTCTTCTGCACTATCGGCGGGTGAGCGGGGTGGTCTTCGTCACTGGGCTCGTCTGTAAGCAGTCGTTCTCCCCTTCAACCTCCACCATGAGGGCCCACTATGTTGTTTCTGGGAGAGGCTGCATTGCTTCAAGCTTGTCGGTGTTGATTATTGCTCTGGTTGGAGGTTGGAGTTCCCCTCTGGCCGGCGATGGTGGTGCATGTTAGGCACGTGTGCGACGGTTTCGGCTAAGTGGCATCCCCTAGAGCCGCTTATCTTCACGTGGCAACTCCTTTAGGCAGTTTTAGACACGTGTCCTTTAAGGGCGCTTTTCTTTTTCTTTTATTATTATTATTGTGCCACCTTGTATATCTATGGGATATAATCTTCTGTGGGCCTATTTTGGGCCCCACCTGGCCCCACCGGATGTGAACGGAAGCAGGCCTGTAGAAAAAAAGAAGGTTGCATATACCGGCAAAGGGAGCGCCGTGTCATCACAAAGTGGCCGTTTTGAGCTCTTTTTTTTTTGCGAATTGTGGCCGTTTTGAGTTTGGCAGCTCGAGTGAGGAAACAGAGACGAACAGAGACAAGATTACAAGTGTTGGCACACGTCCGATCCGATGGCATTGAAATCCAATTTCCATTCTCGAGGAACGCGAACGACCGTGCCTGCCAGACCATACCACATTTCAGAGCAAGGATATATCTTCAGGAATTTCAGAGACTACTAGAGTTCCACTACCCCATTCCACACAACTTCTCTCGGAGTAAACGATGACAGGACAAAACTAAAGCCGTGATATATCGGTGCACTTTTCCCCGAAAGTCTATGAGATATGTGACCGATCCTCCGTCCTACGGCCGGACGTGGCAGCAGCATTTAGCAACCATGCGTCCCTTTCCCATCAGCCGTAGCGATGATGCACGTATCAATCAATTTCTCCGGATGGGAATTGAGCTAGAGCTAGAATTCCTGCGCGGGGTCGAGGAAACTAACACGTTCGGGTTCAGACGGTCGGTCGGCCACCGATCGGTCGCCGGTGCGTCGTTGAGATGTCTGTCATCCGGTTCGCATGAGACTGGAAAAAGAGTTTGAACAGCCAAACTTAACGAACGCGTCTTCCACGCACGCACCCCTCGTTTCTCGTCGCCGTGCCGTGCCCCCGCCATCCACCGCTGCCATCCCACGCGCTTACCCCGCCTATGAGTACACCAGGCCACCCGCCCGGCCGCTTGTCACACTCGCGCTCCACAACACACTCCCTTGGCCTCCTCCTCCGCACCTCATTCACACCACCCCCAACTCACGATCGATCGCTAGCCTCGCCGGAGCATGAGGGGTTCACGGTGGTGCTGCTGCTGCTTCGGCCGGGGCGGCGGCGGGGCCGGGCGGTCGGGGAGCGTGGGCGACGACGGGCTGGTGTGGGACGTGGGCCTCAAGGCGCACGCCTCCGGCGAGTACTCCGTCGCCGTGGCCCAGGCCAACGAGGCGCTCGAGGACCAGGCGCAGGTGCTCGTCTCCCCCGCCGCCACGCTCGTCGGCGTCTACGACGGCCACGGCGGCCCCGACGCCGCCCGCTTCGTCAACGCGCGTCTCTTCTCCCTCATCCAAGGTTTGCCTCCTACTCGTTCAACGCGCGTGTTCGTCATGCACAACTTGTTTGTTGACTCGTGGGTTCGTTGGTTGCAGAGTTCGCGTCCCAGAGCGGAGGCATCTCGGCGCAGGTGATCAAGAGGGCCTTCGGCGCCACGGAGGAGGCGTTCATGGGCATGGTGGAGAAGTCGTGGCCGTCGCAGCCGCGTCTCATGTCCGTCGGCTCCTGCTGCCTGGTGGGCGCCATCGAGGGCGGCACGCTCCACGTCGCCAACCTGGGCGACTCGCGCGCCGTGCTGGGCCGCCTCGCCAGCACGGGCGGGAAGAAGCGGAGGGCGGTGGTGGCGGAGCGGCTGTCGCGGGACCACAACGTGGCCGACGAGGAGGTGCGGCGGGAGGTGGCGGAGGCGCACCCGGACGACCCGCACATCGTGATGAGCAGCCACGGCGTGTGGCGGATCAAGGGGATCATCCAGGTGTCCCGCTCCATCGGGGACGCCTACCTGAAGCGGCCCGACCTGTGCAGCCCGGCGGTGATGCAGTCGCTCTGCCCGTTCCCGCTGCGCCGCCCGGTGATGAGCGCCGTGCCGTCGGTCACGTCCCGCAGGCTGCGCCCCGGCGACCAGTTCATCATCTTCGCGTCGGACGGGCTGTGGGAGCAGCTCAGCGACGAGGCCGCCGTGGGCATCGTGTCCCGGAGCCCGAGGAAGGGCGTGGCGATGAGGCTCGTGCGCGCCGCGCAGCTGGAGGCGGCCAGGAAGAAGGACATCAAGTACGAGAGCATCGCGGCCATCGAGAAGGGCCGCCGGCGGCGCTTCCACGACGACATCACCGTCGTCGTGCTCTTCCTCGACAGCAGGTGCGAGGGCACGCCGCAGCCGACGGCCGGCGCCGGCGGGATCGACGGCACGCGCGCCCCCGTCGACGTGTTCTCGCTCGGCCCCGACGACCACGGGGACGACCCGACCAGGCCCGTGCTGCGCTGATCGATCCGCCAGCCGGTCAGTCGGTCAGCGACGTGGATGTGTGGTTCCGTAAACGTGCTAGCGGTGTTAATTTTCGGCGACTTTTGCTCTCTGGAACGGAAGATACGGGAGCATGCGTTCTTTGCTTTCCGCGTCGAATTAAGAGGATTATTTATGTTTAATTAGTTGTGTAGATAAGTAGATAAGCAGTGCCGTGTCGTGTTGGTGTGAAGAGAATTAAGTGGTACTCTGTGCTCAAGCTTCTTCTGTGATCAATTCAGAGGTTGCTTTGCCCCCTCCAATTTTTTTTTTTTTTTTTGAGGATTTGCCCCCTCCAATTCTGTTATGCCAATGTTCGTGTTTTATTTTACTCAAAATAATAATGGTCTTGTTTTTAGGGAAATCTTAGGTGGGGAACGTCGGCCACGGACGTTTTGCCAGCAAACCCTTCCTAAACCGCACGATCTCCATCCGATGGATGGCAGTTTCATAAAAGAAACATGAAAGGAAGGAACTGCCATGGCAGTTCCTAAAAACCGCCACCCTGCCACCCCCTTAAACGCATTAAAAACCGCCATCTCCCCCGTTCTCGTGAACGGACCCTAGTTACGCTCGTCTTGTTTTTAAGGCAAAGCGGGAAAGTAGTTGTCAACGGACGAAGGAAGATAGTGTAAAGAAACAGATATGCTATTTACTAGGTGCCTGAAATTTTTTCAAGCGCCAAACGAGTTAGAATGAGTAGGTCCGAGCTAGAGACGGTGAGGCCGCGACATCGACGGCGGAGGACGGGAAGGAGGTTCTTGCCGTGGGTGCAGTGTGACGGCTGGTCGATGACGCTAGAGGAGGACGGGGCTTAGAGAGATGATCAGGGCGGCGCTAAACTGCTAGAGAACAGCGTGGGGAGGCTTGGCGTGCGTGAGAGAGGGGGGGGGGCGACGGTTTGGCCAGCGGTACGTGAGGTAGGGGGGTGTCGGGAGGATAAATACAAATGAAGAAAAGGAATCCAACGGTTAGAAAAATCAACTGACATTGATATATTTTTTTAATATCGGACGCCTGAAAAAATATTGAGTCCTATAAAAAAAACATTCAAGGGCTCGCTGGTAAGCAAGCAGCCGGCGGCAAACTCCTTTGGGGAGAGCGGTGCATGAGCGCACCATTTCATCAGCGGTCCTAGTCTTTGCGGACAGTTTGCCGGAGAATGCGAGAGAGTGGGCTGCTGCTGCTGCCGCAGCTATCGTGGATCAGTTCAAACGACACTCGTGACTTCCTCCGGTAAAAGGGGTGGCATCTTCCAAATGGCATTATGTCTCGGCGACTTGATGGAAGGTGTGTTGAAAGCAAGTAGACAAAAAAGGTTAATTGCTTTGAAGATATGCTGGCAATGGACTGGATGGAGAGGGTCCTTCCGTGATAACGAGGCCGTTGAACAAGACAAACAGGGAATTTCAAGTACCGTTGTGGTCCTTGTTAAATTATTAGTCCCCCTATAAAATATAAGACTTTGACTAAGATTTTCATGTATTATATGTTCATAAAATTAGTATAGAGGCATATGAAATAAAGTTATTTCGCAAAACAAATACGTCGATGCCATTTATACATGCTCAATCCATGTACTTTGATATAGATTAGTGGTCAAAATCATGCATCGAAGACCATGCATAGTCAATCGCGTCTTATATTTTGGAAAGGAGGGAGTATCATCGAAGAACATGTGCTAAAAGATTCAGGTGCCAGTGCTCTGAAATTCATATTCAATTCAGAGTGCAAGATGAACCGGATTCTTCTGGACATGGGTGAAGTACTGGAGTGAATTGCAAAAAATATCGACATCGAAGGCTAGGGTTGCAGAAACCACACTTCTACAGTTTTGTCTCAAAAACCACTAATTCTGAGTTTAATTTTTTGCAAAAAACACTAGTCGACGGCTTAGGCCGTTTTGAGTATGATTATGACAAGTGGGTCCCGCGAGACAGGTGACGTGGCAAAAAAAGTCAATTACATCCCGCTACAATTTTATTTTGCAAGAGGACCCCTGAAAAAAAGCAATCGGGTCCTCCAGTACGGTGGTGGAACGCCGGCGGGCACTCCCTCCATGTGTGCGGTCGTCGCAACTGCTGTGCTTCGGCAGCGGGGAAGAGGGGTGATCCGGCGTGGTCGGGGACGGGCAAGACGGCATGTATTCGGCGGCGATGTCGGTTAGGATGGCAGGGCAACGGAGCTCCGACGGCGACTTGAGCATCGTGCGGCCATGGATGAGCTCAATGGCGTGCTGCAGGAGAACGACGACGGCGGCAAGCATCAGATAGAGATGGGAGAGATAGGCGGCGCCGGCGGCTGCGGAGCTCACTGTCAAGGGTCGATGGGCTGCACGGCAGCAAGGGGCAGGGGAGGCGCGGTGGAGCTGCGGCTCGCCGCACGGCGCCCTCGGTCCGCACGCCGGCGAGCTCGAGCGCCCCAGTGGTGGCGGAGCTCATCGTTGAGGTTCCCCGGGCTGTGCCGCAGCGAGGTGCAAGGGCAAGGGATGGAGCTGCAGGGGAGCCGCGGTGGAGCTGCTGCTCGTGGCCAAGCGGCGTCGGCCCGCACGTATGCGAGCTCGAGAGCGCCGGCGGTGGAGCTCGCAGCTGCTCCTGGCCATCGTCTCTTTCCCCGTTGTCAGCCCCCTTTCCGGTCATGGGCTGAGAGTGATGGGCTAGGCCCAGCCGGCTCCCTACGGCAACAACTACAAGTAGGAGGGCCAAAGCATCAGGCGAAGGTATCCGCGTAGGATAAGGCGAAACGGCACGACGGCTCCCGTCTCCTACCTCTGGTCCTCTTCCTCCTGTTCTTCTTGATTCCTCAAATCTTGTACCTCCATTGCTACTTGTAATCCAAGCTTGTATCCCATAGATCGTGAGAGAGATACCAGGTTCTTAACATCTGGTATTCAGAGCCAGTCCTCCATCCCTTTCCGCCCCAAATTGTCTCTCCCAGTCATCGCTTTCTTCCTGTTTGACAAAATGTCTAGCCACCAAACGTCCTCAGATCAAGTTCTCAGCATGGTGGTGGAGCAAGCAATTTACCCAATCACCGTTGAGGTGATGTATTCCCTCTTCGGTCCCTTCGGTGTTGAGCAGTTGGTGGTGTATCCCCCAACAATATCAGAGGATGGACAGCCATGTGTGGCGGCGGATGTGCGGTTTTGTTCGGCACACGCGGCGGCGCACGCGTTGGCATACTGGGACGGCCGCTGCATCTACTTCCGGTGCTGTCGACTGCAGATGTGGAATGCTACGCCTGACGTGTTGCCGGCGCCAACCTCACCGCCAACGCGCACGGCAACGCCGGATGCGTTCATGGCGGGCGATACTGCTGCCTCGGCACACTCCACTGTCTTGGACCCCTCCGTCAACATCCCTACGGCGGCCAGCACCAGCACGCTGCCTCACGTCCAGGATACACCCCCCAAGTCTTCCCTCGATAGCAAAGGCCGCGTCCTCGTCACAAGCACGACCGAGTACACATTGGTGGCGGCAAATCCAGAAGTCGTCACCGAGCTCGCCGTCCTCCCCGGCGACCTCTCCTCCACCACCAAGGCCCAGGAGATCCCCAGGGTCGCCCATGATGCAGCCCCGGTGTGCATCGCGATGGTGCCCGTCACCTGTTCGACGGAGTGCTCGACCCAGGTCGACACCATCGACAGCGTCGACAAGGTCCATGACACCACTGCTTCCATCTTCCCCACGCCCACAGTCGACATCCAGCATGCCCTCGACACCACCGTCCACGTCGCCAAGGGTTTGGGACCATCCAATGGTGACGACGAGTTCGTCCGCACCATCGGCACTCCGCCGCTCGCGTCGCCAACAATGCTGATGTCGCTGCTTCCAGCAGCCTCCCCGGCGCCTATCACCGACTCTGCTCATCGTGCCATTAACGGTGACTCTATCCCGCGGGTGCCCCTGGACATGGAGGAAGTGCTTCTGCTCACTCAAGCCCCTTGCATGGTTTCAGTCGTCACTTCTATGCAGCTGCTCGTGAACCGTGACTTGGACGACTCCCTGCCAACAAAGTGTTCACATGTCTGCCTCAGTGACACACCTATGTCCTCATTAAGCATGATGGTGTCTCCGCGCATCAGGCACGAGACGCTAGTGCTACGGCCGATGCCGTGGCCATCGCTTTTGAAGGATTCCACAGAGGGATAGAAGGTACGACCTGTTGCATGGCCGTCTTTTGCTTGCTTGATCTCCATGGTGCCAAGAGATATGCATGTCCTGAGTCAGCCGATAATGCAAGTTGTGGGTGATCTGAACCTGGGTATTGTGGAACGGGGACTAGTTACCTGTTCTATGGCCGCACATTCATTTATGAGCATACAACAAATGGGCGCTCTAAGCACAGGATGTTCTAACAATATTTTTGTTCACTTCATGCTAAGTGCGCAATATGAACTAGGCTGTGTTGCTGTTATTTACTTGCTTGAGGACTTTTTTAGCCCAGTTAACCTTGAGTGGCGACCGGAAAGGCCACTGCTAGTAAAAGCTAATTCCAGCAAGTTGTGTTCATTCGGGAAGTGTGATTCATATTCCACATTATGCTTGTTCCCTTGGAATCCAGGGGATTATTTGCTCAGAATAACCATGGGGTTTCTTACTGCTAGCAGTGGTTCACAATGGCATGTTAAGTGTATCATTGCGCAGTCCGGTCAGTGCTTCTCACGGATTGTAAAAATCGAGTGGTTGTTTCCTATTTGTCCGAAGATGATGACATGGTGCTTGGTTTTACTATCTCCTGCTAACAATGATTATGAGCTGTGGCGTCGACCAGATCAAACAAAAAATGTGGTTTGCTTGGGAAGTTCAGAATATTGCATATTTTTCTAGCCCCTCCAGTCAAGCTGCAACCATGGCCTTCCTGCAGATTATCACTGATTTCTCTAGCTAGCATCTCTGGACAATGGATGTTTAACTACGACGAGCATGTTGTTGTATCTAGTATTCCATGGCATGAGAAATCGCAGAGGGCCATGCATACCAGGAGCATGTCAGTGAATTGGTCATTTTTGAGTCGAAGGGAAATTAAGTTTCGATCGGAAGCGGACTATCTTGAGGAACCATGTTCAGTTTGGTCTGACTGCCACCATACTGCAATTATTTACTTGAGGGAAGAGGGAATTATGGAGAGAAAAATACCCACCGTGCAAGCAACTTCTAGGGGGTGGGAATGCAGGCAACAAGAATGCTCTGTGTCCCTAGACCACCTACCAAACCCCCTGAAGATTATGACCCTTGCATGGAGAAGAATTCACAAAACAATTTTATGCTTCCTTGTAATCTTCTGCCGGACAATGGATGCCTCAAGTGTCACAGAGTTCATAGAGAAACCGGGTCAAAACTGCTGAAACCATCAGGTATTCACTGTGTAAACCACCATGTTACTTTGAGGTTGGTTGTTCTCAAGCAAATCTGAACCTGAATGAAGTCAGTGCTCCTGTTGTTGACATGTTTGCGAACAAAACTAATCAGGTGTGGGGGTTATTTCTCTGTTGCAAGCATCCACCTGATCCAGCAGCCCTGTGCCTGCATGAGCCGCAACTGCATACCAGTTCAATTGCTACTGATTTTCTTCTGGGAGTTCCTGCTTCTATTACGTGCTTCAGTCTGGCTATTTGTCCGCCGTTGTGTCTGAAGCTATACCGTATGAACTGGCGACATTACTGCATCCTCTGTTGGACACCTCCAAGCTGCAACCCGATGACTACAACAACAGGTGTCGCCTGCTTCTGTTCATTTCTGCTATAGTGGTGTTGCAGATCGAAAGGGGCATCTACCGGATGGGCACCTCTTGGGATCCTGGCGGACCGACATGCTTGATGTTACTGGAATTGACTCGACAAGCGTCCTATGAAGGAGGGAGGAGCGTCATCATTGTCGTCATCGTCTTCACACAAAGCTCCATCGACTGCAAGTGCTACCTCGACTTCAACCGCGACGGTGCCGACAACGACTACGACGCCTTCTTCGACGGGATTTTCATCGGCCACAACAACTACCTCTCCATCGTTGCAGTCTACCTCGACTTCAGCTACCGCAACGGCTCCAACCAAGCCTGGGAACATCGAGCGCCATGGGATCCAGGAGATCCTCGGCGGCGTTGGCTTGAGGTCAAGCCGAGTCTCATCCAGGGAGGGATGTCGGTGACTAGATCGTGCCGGGTCCTCAAGTCAGCGAAGAAGCAACGCGCGGTGCACGACCGAGCATGTGCTCCCGTCCCCCAGATACTCGCTACCGGCTTGAGGGCAAGCCGGCTTTCAAGGGGGAGGGGATGTCAGCCCCCTTTCCAGTCATGGGCTGAGAGTGATGGGCTAGGCCCAGCCGGCTCCCTACGGCAACAACTACAAGTAGGAGGGCCAAAGCATCAGGCGAAGGTATCCGCGTAGGATCAGGCGAAACGGCACGACGGCTCCCGTCTCCTACCTCTGGTCCTCTTCCTCCTGTTCTTCTTGATTCCTCAAATCTTGTACCTCCATTGCTACTTGTAATCCAAGCTTGTATCCCATAGATCGTGAGAGAGATACCAGGTTCTTAACACCCGTATGCGGCTATGGAGCTCCCTGCTCGTGTGTCGTGTCCTTGTCCTCTTTCTTTTATTATTTGAAAAGAGGACATTATCCTTTTAGGCTCCTTTTCAAATTAGTCCCTGTTATTTTGTCTATTTGCGAACTGTTATGTTGTGCCACGTCACCCTGTCTAGCGGGACCCATCTGTCGTAATCGTGCTCAAAACGGCCTAAGCCGACTACTAGTATTTTTTACAAAAAATAGACTTAGAGTTAGTGATTTTTGACAAAAAACTGTAAAAATGTAGTTTCTGTAATCTTAGTCTTTAATGTCGATGTTTTTTGCTATTCGAAGTACTCTGATCTGAAACAGAAGCGATGGATTCTTCGGCTCTTCTGTCTACGCAAGCAAAGCGTACATCGTACGTGGAACTATAGCTTTGACCTGCCGACCGAGTCAGAGTCACGAGTCAAGGCTAGGCTGCACCCAACATAGCACAGTACACGTTACCACCGGAGTCGGCGTGTCGGCGTCCATCGTTTCCAGGTGTCGCGCGTCCCTTCTGCTGCTGGCATTTCTTTTTCATTCGGATCAATCTTCGTAGTCACTAACAAAAGTGCCCGTGCTTGCAACGGTACAAAATAACTAACAATTAATACTACCTCCCTTCTTCACCATCATTTAAAAGAGCAGTAAATCTTCGCTGGTCGTTTTTATTATTTGTTTTTCTAGAATTCATTTGGGTGTTGTTTTAGAATAGTCACTCGAATAATTAGTATCACTTTATTGAAATAATCCTTATCACTTTGTTGAAATCATATAGTTTTGAATTAAAGAAATCTATAGTTATTTTAGAGTATGTAATAAAACATACATGTGATAAGACACATACCACTATCCTATCCCTAGGATACGTAGAAGCATATGGCATATGCACGCTGCATGCGTGTTGTAGCCAATACATGCGTACACTAGTAGAAAAATGGTCAAATGTGAAGCACATTAGTGCCGGTTTGATTTTGAGCCGGCACTAATGTGTCCATTAGTGCCGGTTCCAACGGCTAGGCGGGCGGAGATCATTAGTACCGGTTCGTGAGCAACCTTTAGTACCGGTTCGTGTCACGAACCGGTACTAATGAGGCTGCGTCAGGCTGTGGTCAGGTTGGGGCCCCACGGGCACCTTTAGTATCGGTTCATGCCATGAACCGGTACTATAGTTTTTTAGTAAGCTGTTTTTTAGTCCCACCTCGCGAAGAGAGAGGCACCAGGAGCGGTTTATAAGCCCTGAGTGCAGAGACGATGAAGGAAAGGCGCAATGCTCATCTGCACGTTGCTTAGCTTTAAGCCTTGAGGAATAGTGTAGACTGCACGGAGCTATGTGCAGTGCAGTTTGCACTATTCCGAAAGGCTTGAAGCTAATTAACGAGCATTGTGCCTTTTTTTATCTTTAATAACTTATTACAACTCCGGACTTCTTGTGTTACGGCAAAAACTGGACGCACTTCGTGTACAAACTGGACAATCTCTTTCGGAGTATCAGGGTTTCGGACGAGAACTCATCTGTTACACTGGCACTTCATTTTTTTAAACTTATTACAACTCCAGACTTTTTTTGCGTTCCGTACGCACCATTCAAAACGACGTCATCAATTTTCAACACTTTTCGACATCATTTGCTATTTTGCAGTCATTTACCGATTTGTTTAGAGAGCTAAATGACCGTGAAATTGAAAATCACTACAAAATGAACTCTGAAAATGTCGAAACTTGGCATGGTATCATCATTTCACCCACATAGCATGTGCAAAAGAGTAGAGAAGGTTACGGCAAAAACTGGACGCACTTCGTGTACAAACTGGACAATCTCTTTCGAAGTATCAGGGTTTCTGACGAGAACTCATTTGTTACATGGGCACTTCATTTTTTTAAACTTATTACAACTCCAGACTTTTTTGCGTTCCGTACACACCATTCAAAGCGACGTCATCAATTTTCAAAACTTTCTGACATTATTTGTTATTTTTTAGTCATTTACCGATTTGTTTAGAGAGCTAAATGACTGTGAAATTGAAAATCACTACAAAATGAACTCTGAAAATGTCGAAACTTGACATGGTATCATCATTTCACCCACATAGCATATGCAAAAGAGTAGAGAGGGTTACGGCAAAAACTGGACGCACTTCGTGTACAAACTGGACAATCTCTTTCGAAGTATCAGGGTTTCTGACGAGAACTCGTCTGTTACATGGGCACTTCATTTTTTTAAACTTATTACAACTCCAGACTTTTTTGCGTTCCGTACACACCATTCAAAGCGGCGTCATCGATTTTCAAAACTTTCTGACATCATTTGCTATTTTTTAGTCATTTACCGATTTGTTTAGAGAGCTAAATGACCGTGAAATTGAAAATCACTACAAAATGAACTCTGAAAATGTCGAAACTTGGCATGGTATCATCATTTCACCCACATAGGATGTGCAAAAGAGAAAACAGAAAATAAATAAAACAGAAAAGACAAAAACTATATAAAAAATTACTCAAAAATAAATAGCAGAAAATAAATAATGCAGAAAAGAAAAAACTATATAATTTTTTTTATATTCACAAAGAAACTAAATACAGCAAAAAAACTACTCAAAAATAAATAGAAGAAAATTATATAAAAATTGTTGGGGCGCTGCCCAGTGGGCCTGCCAGACTTAGGGTTTGCAAATACAGGCCCAGAAGGGCCAGCAGGCTCACAGGGCAGCGCGCCGAAGTTAGGCCCAGAAGCCTGCTATAGAGAGGAGTTCGAGACAGCAGTCGCGCCGGGGCTTGTAAACTAGTGCGGGCGCCCCTCGGCTAGCAAGGTGGGACTAAACTTGCCCGCACCGCTCCTGCGCCAGCGCACCCCTTTAGTACCGGGTCGTGGCTCTAACCGGTACTAAAGGGGGGCCTTTAGTACCGGTTGGAGCCACGAACCGGTACTAAAGGGGCAGTTTCCCGCCCCTTGGCCTGGCGAAAATTGGCCTTTAGTACCGGTTGGTGGCTCCAACCGGTACTAAAGGCCCCTCCTATATATATGGCACTTACAAAAAATTCAGTTTCATCGACCACCACTTCTTCTCCAACTACTTCGCGCGACATCGCCGCCGCCGCCGCGCCGTCGCCCATCGCGCGCCGCCCTCGCAGGCCCCGCCGCCCGTCGTCGCCCCCGCCGCCCGTCGTCGCCATCAACGCCGTCGCCCCCGCCGCCCGTCGTCGCCGTCACCGCCGTCGCCCCCGCCGCCCGTCGTCGCCGTCGCCTCCGCCGCCCGTCGCCGCCGCCCCGTACTACGTCGCCGTCTTGATCGCGCCGTCGCCCCCGGCCCGCCGCTCGTCGTCGCGCCGTCCCCGTTGCATCGCTGTCTCGCGCCGCCGCCCGTACTCCGCCGCCCCCCGCTCGTAAACACACATACACACACACACACACACACATTGTTTTTACTTATTTTCTGTTTTCTGTTGTTTAGATTAATGTTAGATAAATTACGTTAGAATGTTAATGTTAGATGAATTATATGGAAAAGATGTTAAATATTAATGTCAATTTTAGATGAATTAGCTAGATATTAATTAGGTATATATATGAGATTTGAACTAGTTGAATTAATATAACTAGTTTATTTTTAGTATGAAAATTAATAAAACAAGTTTATTTTTAGTAAGAAAATTTAGGTATATGAGATTATTTGAACTAGTTGAATTAATATAACTAGTTATTTTTAGTAAATGCTTAGTTGAACTAGTTGAATTAGTAGAACTAGTTTATTTTTAGTAAGAAAATTTAGGTATATGAGATTTGATGATCTAATTAAAATATTACTATATATATAGCTACTTTATATATTTTAGTAAGAAAATTAATAGAACAAGTTTATTTTTATTAAATGCTTAGTTGAATTAGTTTAATAGAACTAGTTGAACTAATAGAAGTAGTTGAATTAGTTGAATTAATAGAACTATTAATTGTTTAATGTTTCACCTATATGAACATAGGAAATGTCGTCTGACGACGAAAAAGGTTTCATTACGTGCGAATTCTGTGAAGACCAGCGCGGCCTCTGCGACAGAAATTTCCTTGTTGATAATAGGCGCTTCAGCATCAAGCTGGATGAGACCTTCGAAGTGGATACAGTAAGTCACAACGACAAGTCTTTTTTCGTAATTAAGCATGACTTATATATGCTTCATTTGCTTCAACTTATAATTTTAAATTTTCACTATTCTACTAGCGCATCCCCTGCCATGCAAGAATTTTTGTCTTGGATAAGATAGGTTTCAGTGCTATGGAAACTATGGAGGTAAAGAGAGTTTACCTGAAGACCGAGCATGGTTATACTTTCAACGTCAAATTATACAATGCAGACACGTACACCTATTTTGAATGCAAAACTTGGCAAGCACTATGCAAGGCTTATGCATTTGAGCCTGATATGGTTATCACCTTTGATATTCGTCCGGAAGATGGTATTGAAGTTAATAGAGACATCTGGATCAATGTGCAGACGCCTCCAGTTCTACCATTATGTGAGTTTCTCAACCATATTTATGTCTTTGATATTGTTTATTCAAAAATAGTTGACAACTAATTTCTATTGACAGCTTATTTCCATTCAAGCAAACATGTCCGGCGCTTGGTAGACAGGACCTACTACTGTCCCGAAGCTGAACTAAACTGCGAGGAGATAAGTCATTATGTTTCATGGCTTGAGGATCTTGATGCTGTTAAGAGAAATCATTTTCCTGAATTTGAAAATTTAAGTACTCAAAACGTGCGACCAATAGTGATCGTATTGAACTACGGTCACATGTATTTAGGAGAGATGGTAAGATTTTTACTATTAGTCCTCAGTGCATCTTTTGCATACATTATTTTTCAAGCTAAACTTTCATTGCTAAGTATATATTAATTACTATACGATGTTCTTCAACAGGGACTCCCGATGACAGTTGTGCCTCAGTGGATCGAGACTAAAGGTTGCATGTCAATTGTTAGCTTACGGCCAAGATATCCTACAGTGCACATGAGTGCATTCAGGATTTCTGAAAGCGATGAATGCTTAATAGTGAAAGATTGGAGCAAAATTGTTAACGATCGCAGAGAATTACTAGGGGGCAGCAATCAGAAGCGCAGCCCACGATTAGGAGACAGGTTCATCTGCATGCTCCAATATGATGAATCAGGAGAGCTATACATGTTCTATGCTATTTTACCTGAGAGAGAGCAGCAGGAGTGATTTAGCTAGTTATCATGCTCTTAGTACTTGTTGTCTTCTCATGCGTGTCCGTGTTCTTCGTCCTGAACTTAATCTCAAAGAGTGATTTGCTTTTGTGGTGTTATGAACGCTTATAATATCATGACCATGTTGAACTTGATGATATCTTTGCTAGCTAGTATATACTGTTGTTGGTGATGATATGATGCAAGAGTTTTTATATTAATATGATGATGATGATGATGATGAGTTATTATATCATTTATGAAAGAAACCGCATATTAGTTTCAACTGGATGGATCCTAGCTAAGTGATCAAGTATATGCCATATCCATATTACTTAGATCCACATGCATCCAGTCGAAACTAATCTGCGGTACTTTCACCTAATGATTTAACAACTCATTATAATGTAAAACAATCACTAAATTAAATTGAAAACACAAAACTAAAGGAAAAATAAAAATTAAAACCAAAACACACCCAAACATTTAGTACCGGTTGGTGTTACCAACCGGTACTAATGTCCTACACGCACCCGGGCCTGGCTCGTGCCACGTGGTGGCACGTTAGCGCCGGTTCGTGCCGAACCGGTACTAAAGGGGGTCCCTTTAGTCTCCACTCTTTAGTGCCGGTTGGAACCGGCGCTAAAGCCCGGTTCTGCACTAGTGGCAGAATCAGTTAATTGGTCTTTGCATGCAATTTTTGATGAAGAAATCTTTCACCTGTGGTTTTGGCGTGCCTTCCCATTATAAGGTCTTTCTTTCTAAATAATCCATCCGAATGATCGGTTAATTGGTCATTGCATGCACTTTATGACGAAGAAGAATTCTGAAAAAAATATGATAAAGAAATCTTTAACCTATCTATGGCCTTGCCGCACCCTCCCATTATGGGTCTTTCTTTCTAAGAAATCCATCCGAATGATCAGCTAATTGGGCTGTTTAGGGGAGATTTCTTCCTTTTGCATTTCTTAGCGCAAGATCCCCTCTGTATCGGATTCTTATGTGTCCTCTTTTTCATATAGCACAACATCACATCTTTATTGAAATTTACATTCAATTTCCGACGAGGCTTGTTGACGTCTACTTGCTGATCTATATAAATTGGTAGAATTTTGTTTAAAGCAGCGAGGTGGTACTATTAAATAAAACAAGCGAGGCGTTGCATGTACAGAACGGATAGCTAGCCCAGCTGGTTGTGTCTCCTCAACAGCAAAACCGTGGCGCGAGTTCGATCCCCGGTGCCCCTTATTTATTTTTCGCACTCCTGCAAACGGAAGGGCCGGCCCACTATGGAGTGCGGGTTTATTTTTAAAAAACGTGGGGGCCTTTTTGCAATTCGCACTCCTGCAAACGGAAGGGCCGGCCCACTATGGAGTGCGGGTTTATTTTTAAAAAACGTGGGGGCCTTTTTGCAAAAGCGCCGCGACGGGTGAGCGGGAAAGATTGGAGCATTACGTACGATCGATCGATCGATCGGCCCGATGTTGACCACGGGACGACCGGACGAAAATCCGGAAGGGCCGGCCCACTATGGAGTGCGGGTTTATTTTTAAAAAACGTGGGGGCCTTTTTGCAATTCGCACTCCTGCAAACGGATGGGCCGGCCCACTATGGAGTGCGGGTTTATTTTTTAAAAACGTGGGGGCCTTTTTGCAAAAGCGCCGCGACGGGTGAGCGGGAAAGATTGGAGCATTACGTACGATCGATCGATCGATCGGCCCGATGTTGACCACGGGACGACCGGACGAAAATCCGTGGGGTGCGCTGGCCTCTCGCGTCCCTGTGACCATGGATATCCCTCTTAAACGTTCGGATGGATAGTCCGGTCACTCATGCCATTTTCAAAGCTGATCAAAAAATGTTCTTGATATATGTTTGTTTTATGTTTGGATGTGGTTTGTGGATATGATATGAAAGGGAGCCATCCAATGCTAATCACAAAGTATCCGGGAAGAGAAAAAATAGATGAAGACCATGGGTGAAATATTTGTGATTTAGTGTCCAGTTGGGAGGAGAGAGTGAAGAGACGAACCATGCTTGCACGCATGTGCAGTTGGGAGGAGACAGAGAAGAAAAAGACCATGCATGTGATTGGTCAAGTGCATGTTTGAACCCGCAAAGTCCCACATGTTTGTCTCTTGGTTACGGAATCCGTACGTCCGGACTGCTACGCGGACTTATACTGGTTCCCGTTAGATGATAAAAGTGGTCCGGACACTGTGGTCCAGACATATAATGAAGATTTGAGGGTCTGCTTTGGAGATGCCCTCACCAGTCAAAAAACCCAACCAAGATGGGTGCCTCAAACGTCCGGACTAACCGTCACCCCTCATATCCAGCCCAAATATGAGACATATGGGGATGCTCGTGCGTGCTCAAGCGTGTCCTCCACGTCGGACTCGACGTGCCTATCCCATCATATATTGCACCAAATCCACCCTCGACCTACCGGATCCATTTGCTCTCTCCTCTCTTCATCCTTCTCTGCGCCGGACGTCTCGCACCTCCGTCGCTACCCTTGCCCCGCAGCCGTTCCGAGCCTAGCACCGCCGGCACCGGTACAACAGTCCTCTCTCCCGTGCTCGCCGCCGCGACATCATCACCAACCTGGACGGCACCGCGGTACACCTGGCAACTATCTGGCTGCCTCTTGTCCTCTATGTGTTCGACACAATGTCCGACCCGGTTTTTTGTGATTTATTTGCAGGGAAATCAATGAATTTTGATGCTTCGTCGGACGAAGAGCATGAACGGACGGAGCTTGATAAAATGATTGAAGCTGAGTTCTCTAATTCGTCGGATTCGGACGAAGAAGTGGACAAGATTATGGTCATGAGCATGCAAAAGGAAATGGACCGGCAGGTGGAGCATACTTTCAACTTCAAGGGCTTAATCAAAGAAAGAAGAGTGCATGAATTCGAGACTCCAAATTTGAGGTATGTGGATGCTAGACACGACATATGAGGGGCCGTTTGGCTGCGTCAATAATCACGTCCAGACGTGTCTGCAGTCATATAGAAAGCCGGATTTGCCAATTCTGGATGTAGATGCTCTAGCATTGCTCCGGCCGGTGGTCAATTCGTTTTATCGTTGTTGAAAATCTACATCTAACGTACTAGATCGATCTATCTTTATCTATCTGCTATAGTCTAGTAACAGCATCCAGAGCCGACTTTTGCAAATCCGGCCCCTCAAACGCCCATGCACGCGTCCGGGCGCGTACGCGGACACTGACCAGGCACACCTTGAATTAGTCATTTTGCATCCGCCTTTCTCATATTTCATCCCCTAAATCCATAAAAAGCACCTACGTACTACCCTAGCTACGACGGTGCCGGGCGCCGGCTGGACGGGCGGATAGGAGAGCTCCGGCTCATCCTCCCCCTGCTCGACCTCATCCATGTAGGCGAACATCTCCGCCTCCTTCGCAACCTCTTGTGCCTCCATCTCCTGCCAACGACGGCGTCTTGCCTCCGCAGCCGACTCCGACCGGAGGGAATTGAGGATGGTCTGCTACTCCGCATGCAGATCCCCGTCGCAAGCGTCCCCCACACCCTCCTCCTCCGGCTCATCCCCCTCCTCCTCAAAGTCCTCCTCCTCCTTGTCGTCGTCGTCGTCCTCCGGATCCACTACATCCGGAGGTAGCCCCACGTCGATCCGGGCTTCGCGCCTAGCCCGAATCTGCTCAAGGAGCTCGAGCCGGCACTCCGGCGTCAGAAAGGGCTCGCTCCTCACCCAACGGTGTGGGGCATGGCTACTAGGTGGATGGGTGAAGTGGAAAGTGGCGGTGGCGGTGGCGGACAGAGGAGAAAAATGTGGATGGATGGTAGGGTTTGGGTGCCGCTAGTCGACTTAAATAGCCGGACAATGCACTACGCGACCCACTGGAGCTACGCCACTTAGCGCCACTGGTCCGACGTAGGAGACGAGTTTCGGACCGCCGGGTTTGATGGCGTTTTCTGGCTATGACCCTTCGTCAGTCCGACGTGGCGGGCGTGCCCGGGCGCCCCTATATCCGCCGCATATTTGGGCTGGATATGAGGGGTGCCGGTCAGCCCGGACGTTTGAGGCTCGTTTGAGGCGCCCGTCTGAGTCGAAAAAATATGACCAGTCGGCGGCCCGGCCGGACATATAAGGTGCGTTTGAGAGGTCTGACTATAGATGGTGTAAGCAGCCGGTCTTTTCTCGAAAACCATGCGGACTCCGTCGTCGTTGGTGGCCGAGGACGAGTACTTTTTTTCTAACGAAGGCTCGAGAATAGCACTGCACTACATGTATGGTCTGCGCATAGAACACTGCACGACGAGGACAATGTTGTCACTGTGCGCTCTTGTTTCTTTTTTATCTACAGAAAAAGAAGATGTGTCTAGCGCGAACATCGTGGTGACATTCGGAACCTGTTTCGAACTATGTATGCGCGTTCAAACCTACCGACCCGACCTCACTCTGCCGATGGATCGCGCAGGTGCATCCTCGTCGCTTCAGCCAAGGAAAAAGGGTGAAAACGCCGGGCAAAGGTTTCGACTGCAAGTTGCGATTCCAAAGCCATGCTAGCAAGTTAAACTCGGATCAATCTCCCACGCCTCTTTTTGTTGAGAAAATGTGGCACACGCATGCTACATGATGGTTGGAGCATGTAGCATGTACACAGCGCAAATACTTTTCATGGGTACTCTATATCCTATTCGGCGCTTAAGCTCGCCGAATACTTTTTCTTTTGAGAAATGCCGAATACTTTGTTAAGAATATGTTGTTCTTCAGTCTGCAAAAAAAAAAACTTTGTTTTTCGTATGAATGGCCCACTCGTCTTTTCCTATGGACCGGCCCATGTAAAGCTTCTACTAGTTCCGGCTTTTGAAAGCTTCTAGATTCTTTCGGGGGAGCTCCTAGTCGGCGCCTTAAGCGCCGGCTAGGAGATCCGGCGCCCACGCGCCCTGCATGTTGGGCCGGCCCACTAAAACGCATCGGCCAGCGAACTCGCGCGGGAAATCCAAGAAAAGGTTCATGGATTAGGAAAAGGTATCATTTTTGAAGAAAAGTTCATCAATTTTGAAAAAAAAGCATTCAAATTGAAAAAAAATGTTCATAGATTATCAAAAAATATACAAAATTGAAAAAGTTCATCAACTTGAAAAAAAGTTCATCAAATTTAGAAAAAGTTTGTTAAATTTGAAAAAAAGTTCATCAAATTTAAAAAAAATCATTAAATCTGAACAAGTTCATCAAATTTGAAAAAAAGTTCAGTGAATTTGAAAAAAAGTTCACCGAATTTGAAAAAATAGTTCATTAAATATGAAAAAGTTCAGCAAATCTGAAAAAAGTTTGAATTTGAAAAAAAGTTCATCGAATATGAAAAAGTTCACCGAATTTGAAAAAATAGTTCATTAAATATGAAAAAGTTCATCGAATCTGAAAAAAGTTCAGCGAATTTGAAAAAAAAGTTCATCGATATGAAGAAAAAGTTCACGAATTATAAAAAAAATCATTGAGCCAGGAAGAAGAAAAGAAAAAAAAGGAAAAACATAAACGGAAAAAGAAAAAAGGAAATAAGTAAAGTTAAACGAAGAAAAGATATAAGGGGATGCGAGTAACCACGTTGGGCTTTGTGGCGTGATGGTTTCTGTCGGGCAGCTCGAAGTAGAGGTGCCTAGTTCGATCCCCTGCGGGGACGCTCTTTCTTTCTGTCTATAATACAGAAAGACAGAAAGAGAACTGGGTGAGATGGGCCTGCCCAGCTTGGTTGGCTGCAGGTGCCCGTTTGCAAAATACACATAAACGGGCGCCTGCAGCGCCAAATAGGATTTGCCTTCTTTCGGTTCATTTTTTTGGGTATTTTGCTGCTTTTTGTATCGGTTTTTGTTATTTGTTTCCTGTTTCGTTCTTCATTTTAATTTTTTTATATTTGAACTTTTTTGTACGTATTTCCTTTTTTATTTTCAATTCATAATTTTTTTCAAACTCATGAAAGTATTTAAAATTTGTGAATAATTTTCAAATTAGTGATTTAAAAAGCATAAACATTTTTTTTGCATTTAGTGGACAATTTTCAGATTTTTAAACATTTTTAGAATTTTACGAACAATCTTTAGATTACTGAATATTTTTTTATTTGTAAACTTTTCTTGAAATTCATGAACCTTTTAAAAATGCTGTGAACTTTCTCAAATTAATGAACTTTTTTTAAATCCATGAATATTTTTTAAAAATTCACAAACAACTTTCAAATTCACAAAATAAAGATTCATTGACCTTTTCAAATCTATGAAAAAATGAATCGGTTTTTTCTGTGCTCGTACAGTTTTTCTTTCCAACACAAGCCGACAGAACATAGCCAGCGAGTGAGCGATAGCGAGCGACCCATATGAGCGTGCATGTGAGAGCCAGTGCGGTTCAGGGCCATCCAATTTTTCTCCCATATGCATGGGCCAAATGTGTTAAGAGGCCAAACTGAAGCATGTATGTTGAACACTTGTAGATTATTATTTTTAGATGGAACACTTGTAAATTGTTGATCTCAATTAAATCAATTACTGAGATGTCTCACTAAGATAAAGAGAGAGGAGAGGGTGGAAGAAAAGCTTGTCTTGTTCTGAATATTTTTTATTTGTAAACTTTTCTTGAAATTCATGAACCTTTTAAAAATGCTGTGAACTTTCTCAAATTAATGAACTTTTTTTAAATCCATGAATATTTTTTAAAAATTCACAAACAACTTTCAAATTCACAAAATAAAGATTCATTAACCTTTTCAAATCTATGAAAAAATGAATCGGTTTTTTCTGTGCTCGTACAGTTTTTCTTTCCAACACAAGCCGACAGAACATAGCCAGCGAGTGAGCGATAGCGAGCGACCCATATGAGCGTGCATGTGAGAGCCAGTGCGGTTCAGGGCCATCCAATTTTTCTCCCATATGCATGGGCCAAATGTGTTAAGAGGCCAAACTGAAGCATGTATGTTGAACACTTGTAGATTATTATTTTTAGATGGAACACTTGTAAATTGTTGATCTCAATTAAATCAATTACTGAGATGTCTCACTAAGATAAAGAGAGAGGAGAGGGTGGAAGAAAAGCTTGTCTTGTTCTGAATATTTTTTTATTTGTAAACTTTTCTTGAAATTCATGAACCTTTTAAAAATGCTGTGAACTTTCTCAAATTAATGAACTTTTTTTAAATCCATGAATATTTTTTAAAAATTCACAAACAACTTTCAAATTCACAAAATAAAGATTCATTAACCTTTTCAAATCTATGAAAAAATGAATCGGTTTTTTCTGTGCTCGTACAGTTTTTCTTTCCAACACAAGCCGACAGAACATAGCCAGCGAGTGAGCGATAGCGAGCGACCCATATGAGCGTGCATGTGAGAGCCAGTGCGGTTCAGGGCCATCCAATTTTTCTCCCATATGCATGGGCCAAATGTGTTAAGAGGCCAAACTGAAGCATGTATGTTGAACACTTGTAGATTATTATTTTTAGATGGAACACTTGTAAATTGTTGATCTCAATTAAATCAATTACTGAGATGTCTCACTAAGATAAAGAGAGAGGAGAGGGTGGAAGAAAAGCTTGTCTTGTTCTCAATCCAGGAGATTTAGTGGTTGTTATGAGCTCACAATTCACAAACCTGAATGAGAAGTGAGAAAATAGAAAGAGAACTTTTGACCATGTTAGTGGCTCCTATGTTTATCTTCACAAAACTTGTTCATTGGAGGCTCAAACGCGGCTGGATTGATTCCAAACTTGATGAGTTCGTTCCATGTTTTTTTTATTAACTCAAAATGAAGTATCAAGGGTATACAAACACAGGAAGCATACACCCCGCCTCTACATAACTAGGATGCGCACATAAAACACCGACGCGCGCGCACACACATACACAAAGAATCACAATGGCAAATGACAAAGTTATACAAGACCGAAGCTATGCCTAGCTGGAGTAAAAGGAAAAAAAACGAAGCGCTCAAACCAATGGTCGAACAAGCCAGCAACGACCATATCCGCACCAATCATTTCTTGTAACCGTTGTCATCATCGTCGTTGTTGTTTTTAAGGGTGTTGTTGTTGTCGTCCTTTAGAGGGTTTTAGCTAATAATGGAGCTAGAGTGGGAATTTGATCATGTGGTTTTCATATTATTTTGTTATTTCAATGCTTAGTTCTAGGATGAAACTACCCCAGTTTGGGGGGATCCTGTTGTGTATATATATTTATATTAGTAAATTGATGCATTGGGTTGTTGATGTCTAGCACAAACGTAAATAGGGTTGGGAAAGAGAAGCCAAAAAAACAAACATGCTTCTTTACGAAACACATCCTGCTCTTCCAGTCTACTCGGTCTACATGTAATTTTAGATTGTTATAACTTGGCCAATGAAATATGAGTTGTATGCCAAAAAAGTATACCATTAAATTCATATTTGAAAGAAGTTTCTAATGATATATTTATTTTCCTACATATAACTTGTATTCCGTTGACTAAGGCCCCGTTCAAATCGTCGCTAGCTTCAGCGAATAGCCAGCTTCCCGAGAAGCTAGCTGCCGCCTCCAGGATGTGTTCGGCAGCTCCAGATTTTCCCAACTCTGCCTCAGCATGGACTGGTAGCCCACGAAGGGAGCTTTGGGCCCAGTTCGATGCTCCTAGCGTGAGGAAAACTGTTCGATAAAAGAAAAACGGTTCGAGGATTCACTTCGGAAGGGAATTCCTGTGTAATTTCGAGCAACTTCCCCTTCTCCTTTTCTTGAAGCTGCGCTTCCGCTGCTCCAGAAACTTGCACTACGGGCTGCTCTTTCTCCAGGAGCGGGCTTCTTGAAGCTGGATCGTTCAGCCGGATTCTCGTGCCTATTTCCAGAAGCTGGATCGTGGAGAGGATCCGAACGGGGACTAAATCGATGACCTAAAACTCAGGCGGGCCTTATAAAATGGGAAGGATAAAGTATGGTGCTAAGTGTTTAAGTTTGGACATGGAGTTTCTTAGCTCGTGCTCAAATGAGCCCGGATGAATAGTAAAATCGAAAAAAATATGAAAATAATTTTTTTTTTAATTTTTGTGTAGCAAACATTAAAAAAAGTTTTGAGTGCTTGCAAAGTTTCATCATGGAATCACATTCGTGGAAGTTGTGTAAAAAAATAGATTCTCCAAAGATGCTACTTTCGAACCCATTTTGGAGCGTTGATTTTATCTTTTTTGCCACGACTTTCACAAATATGATATGATGATGAAACTTTGCAAGCACTCAAAACATTTCTTAATGTTTGCCACAAAAAGGACTTGATTTTTTTTAATTTTTACTGTTTATATCAAGAGCATTTGATCTCGAGCTCAGATTAGAACTGCGCTTTCTTGTTTCTGATGCTGCTGCTACGGAGTACACAAAGGTAGTATAATGTAATCATGCCCTCGCCCTATTCCAAGCGCAGGGATGCGGAGAACGCTACGCTGACCTCCAGGATCGTTGTTGCGAGTCCGCAGGTGGCCCTGCTATGTTCCCCGACGCGCCTGGCCACTCCATCATCCACTGGCTCGCGTCCTCCCGGCTTCGAGACAGAGCCAACACCGCCCCTACCCTCCAGCACGACGCCTCGACGCACGCCCTCTCCGGCACCCAGGGCTACTATGGAGGGGGGCCCAATCCCGAATGGCCTGGGGCCCCTGTTCCTGCCACGACAGCAGGCTCTACTTCCCTCGCCGGTCTCCTCCCTGATCAAGCCCCTGACGCGCAGGCGCAAGACCCTGGCTGGCATGCACATCACTAACAAGGGTGGGTTCTCACTGAGACGCAATAGTGCCCGGATCATGGCTCGTGGCGCAGGCGTAGCTACTGCCATGGCCAAGGAGGCGCAGGGGCTGCTCTGTCGCTCCATTGGCATAGTGCAAGATGGAGAGGATATCACGGACAAGGCGCTGAAGGCATTTGAGGACCAGTTCAAGGAGCAGCTTCCAGAGGCGGTCATGGCAGCCTTGCGGGGCCTGTTCAAGGTTGATGATGCTCTAGCAGGAGAGGTGGAGTAGGCCCTCATCAACCATGGGGGCAACGCTGCAATGGACCACGAGACCGCGGCCACGGCGCCGTCTGCCTAGGACCCCCTGGTCGTCAATGGGCTTCATAGTTTCTAATGTTAGTACAACCTTATTATGTTGTGGCGCAGTACTGTAAGGGGCTGTCCATGGATGCATGCTTGGCTGCCATGACAGCGATGGGGGTCGCCTGTAGGGCTATCTGTTGGTGTTTGCCTCTACCGGCCTTGGCTGAGACCTGTGTGGTTGCCATGCCAGGGAAAGCTTGGCGGCTACGCCCAGGTTGTTATGTGTGCGAGTCTTGCAGCTGGGCTGTAGCTGTGTTAGGGTATGTACTAGTTTCCCAATGTTAGGAGAGAATATTAACTTCCTGTGCTGGAATGTAAGGGGCCTAAATTGTGTCAATCGGCGTTCCACCGTCCATGAAACCATTGCAGCAACAACCTGTCATCTGGCATGTCTACAGGAGACTAAGCTGGAGCATATGGATCAGTTCATTGCTTCTTACCTGGGTGGTAACAGACTGCGCAACTTTGCTCACCGACCGGCTACCGGCACCAGGGGTGGCATACTGCTATTGTGGGACGACAACGCAGTCCAAATCTCCGACATGGTCAACATCGTTTACTGTCTCTCGGCCATGGTACTCATCCGTGCATCCGGGAATGTTTTCAAGATCACCACTGTATATGGCCCAACCGAACCATCTTGCAAAGATGCGTTCTTTGCGGAGCTTCTTGCCCAAAAACCAGCGCCGGGGATCAAATGGCTTGCATTGGGCGATTTCAATCAAATCTATCGGGCAAGGGACAAAAATAAGAGAAATATTAATCATTCGCGCATCACTCGCTTTCGCAATACCCTTCATGCTTGTGAGCTAAACGAGATACATCTTCAGAACCGGAAGTTCACTTGGAGCAACGAAAGAGACAACCCGACGTTGTGCAAATTGGATGCATTTTTTTGCAACGTCGACTGGGACACTTCCTTCAACACGCATGTGTTGCATGCCCTTTCCTCGTCGTTGTCCGACCACTGTCCCCTTCTTCTTGCGGACGATAGTGGGCCTCGCAGGCCTCGAACCTTCAAATTCAAGAATTTCTGGATGTCGATGCCGGGGTTTAATGAGGTCATGCTTAACGCTTGGAATGAGGAATGCCATCATTTGGAACCCTATCAGAGACTCTTCCATAAGCTCAAGAAGACGGGGTTGAGGCTCTCCGAATGGAGTAGGAAGTTGTTCTCCAGGGCTAAGCTACACCTCCATGCCGCCCTCCTAGTGATCCTTCGCCTGGACATCGCTCAGGAGGGGCGTATTCTCTCCATCCCGGAGCAAGATCTGCGGACCAAGCTCAAACGGAGGGTTGTGAGCTTGGCGGTTTTAGAGAGAGCCAGAAAGAAGCAATGCGCGAGAATTTCCAGCCTGAGAGAGGGTGACGCCAACACCAAATTCTTTCACCGGAGGGTGAACGCGAGGCGTAGGAAGAATCACATTCACAGGATCCAACACAACAATGGATGGGTTACAGACCATGAGCAAAAAGAGAGCTTGATCTACGAGCACTTTTCCAGTGTCTTGGGGAAAGGGGCCCGGAGGTCCATGGACTTTAACTGGGAAGAGCTTGGACTTGACAACCAGGACAATGAGTTGGACGAGCTTGACGCCACCATCATTGAAGAAGAGGTTAAATCTGCGATTGATCAGATGCCGGGTGACAAAGCGCCTGGGCCGGATGACTTCACAAGCGTCTTCTTCAAGTGATGTTGGCCCATCATCAAGGTGGATTTGATGAATGTCATTCGCTGTTTTGACAACCTCCACTCGGCCAACCTCAAGTGGCTAAACACGGCAAATGTGGTGCTTCTCCCCAAGAAGGATGGGGCTGAAGGGATCACTGACTATAGACCTATAAGTCTCATCCATGCTGTACCTAAGATCATCGCTAAGGTACTTGCCAACCGACTTGGCCCGCACATGCATTCGCTCATCTCCAATGCGCAGAGTGTGTTCATCAAGAGGAGAAGCATTCACGACAATTTCATGTACGTGAGGGGACTTGCACGCAAACTACACAAAAGTAAAACACCCTCGCTCCTCTTCAAGCTTGACATCCGGAAAGCCTTTGATTCGGTCTGGTGGGAATACATCATTGAGCTCCTACAAAGAAGAGGTTTCCCTCCCAAGTTCCGTAACTGGATCACCGCCTTGCTACATACGTCCTCCTCACGGATCTTGCTCAATGGAGTGGCCGGCCCTCCGGTCTTGCATGCATGTGGTCTTCGACAGGGTGATCCTATTTCACCGTTATTATTCGTCCTCGCGATTGATCCGTTGCAGAAAATCCTAAACCTCGCAACCACCCAAGGTCTCTTCCATAAGATTCGAGGGCGGAGGGCAATTTTCCGCACTTCCCTCTATGCCGATGATGCGGCGGTTTACATGGCTCCTATCAAGAAGGATATTGAGAACCTTGCGAGGGTGCTCACCTGCTTTGGCAACGTGACTGGCCTGTGCACTAACTTTCAGAAAAGTTCGGTTGTCCCAATTCGTTGCGGCGCTATTGTTTGGAGGCAATTCTTGCTAGTATGCCGGCCACCCGGGCTGCCTTCCCCATCAAATATTTGGGCCTCCCACTATCGGTTTGGTAGCTTCGGAGAGGGGACCTTCAATTCCTTGAGGATAAGGCGGCGGCACGGCTGGTACCGTGGGATGGGCAAAACATTACGGCCATGTGTCAATGTGCTCTTGTCAAGTCAGTCCTCACTTCGCAGTTGACCTATCACATCATTTCTCTCAACCCTCCTGCCAGCACACTACATAACTATAACAAGATTCAGAGGCATTCCTTTGGGCGGGCATGGATAAGGCCAATGGGGCCAAGTGTAAAGTAAATTGGCGCAACGTTTGCCGCCCAACCGACCTTGGGGGCCTCGGCGTCATCGACCTCACCAAGTTTGCAAGGGCGTTGAGGCTTAGATGGCTATGGTTCGAATGGAAGGACCCGACAAAAATGTGGGTGGGCCTCGAAAACCCTTGTGAC
Source organism: Triticum aestivum (assembly GCF_018294505.1). NCBI lineage: Eukaryota > Viridiplantae > Streptophyta > Magnoliopsida > Poales > Poaceae > Triticum > Triticum aestivum. The sequence goes on along the minus strand of NC_057805.1, from coordinate 423,270,945 downwards.
AAGTTGGATCGGGCTCTTTTCTACGCGTCCTCGCACATCACCATTGGCAATGGGGCCCGTGCACCTTTTCTGGGATTCACCTTGGATCAATGGGGAGAGGCCCATTGACTTGGCCCCGCTCATCTTCGATATCTCCTTTGGGAAAAATTGGAAGGTGAGGGAAGCCATGCATGATGATGCTTGGCTTGCAAAGATTAAGTTGCCCACGGACTGGACAATGGAACACATACGTCAAATTGTGACCCTTTGGGCTCGCTCTCGGACTATTCATCTTGTGGACGGAATCGAAGATGACATCATTTGGAAGCATACGGCAAGTGGACACTACTCCGCAACTTCGGCATATAAAGCCCAATTCCTTGGCACCACACTATCACCCATGAGCTATGCGGTTTGGAAGGTTTGGGCGCCTCCCAAGGTCAAATTTTTTGCCTGGCTTGCAATTCAAAACCGGAGTTGGACGGCGGATAGGCTTCACAAGCGTGGTTGGCCAAATTGCGGTTTATGCCCTCTTTGTAAGCAGACCACTTATTCTTCTAGTGCCGGTTCACTAAGAGACTCTGGGACACGATTAAGGATTGGCTGAGCTTGGACGGCATGGACACTTCTCGTTGGAGTGTTGAGAGTTCCATCAAGGATTGGTGGATCAACATGTCTGTTGGGGATATAACTGTTAGGTATGACCCGCCCAGGAGGGGCTGGGTTATACCTACGAAGACTCTCGAAGCCCAAGACCGAATTTGAAGATGGCGGTTCAGTAAAGGGCCCAAAGCCAATAGGCGACTTAAGGCCCATAGTGATAAACCGCCGTAATGGTATGACTTGTATTATAAGGCAAGATTAACTAGTCACGGAGCCGGACACTGTATATGAGCCGGCCGGGACTCTGTAGGCCGCAGGGCATCAGCCCGTGTATATAAGGGGACGACCCAGCGACGGCTTAGGGCAAGTAACATCAAATCGAGAGCTAGGTCAAGCGGATTCGCTCCCTAGTTATCGAGACATACATAATCCCACTCAAAACTGGATCGTAGGCTTTTACCTTCACCGCAAGGGGCCGAACCAGTATAAACCTCGTGTCCTTTGTCCCAATTAACCCCTTCTTGCTTCCTAGTTGCGATGGCTCCACGACTAAGTCCTTTCACTAGGACATCTGCCGTGACAATTCCACGACAGTTGGCGCCCACCGTGGGGCCAGCGCACGGTGGATTTGAGTTCTTGAAGGGCAGCTTCGAAGGGCTCAAGGGGTACGCTGTGGGCCGGATGACCAAGAGTCATCGCGGCAAGCTCTACATCGACGACGCAGGCTGGGGCCCCAACGCCGGGTCAATTGAGTACGGGTACCGGGTCCCCTTCGGCGGAATTCATGTCTTCATCGGCCGGATCGGCGAGCCAGGCCCTGAGCCAGACATCTGCACTGACATCATCGAGACGGCTCAGCATGCGAGATCCGCCCAGGCTCCGCCCGCCATGAAGCGTGCCTTCGTGGGATGCATCCATGGAGGAGAACTTTCTGAAGGATCCGTGTCTGGCGGTGAGACGACCATCTACTCTGACGGTGAGTCGTCCATGGGTGAGACGGATTCGTTGTATCAATTACAAGACGGCGGGCTTGGGGGCTGTTCCGATGGCAGCAGTATTCCGGACCCCTTTGAGCCGCCGAACAGAGTAGGGATCTTCATGGCTGGCACTCAACCAGGTCAAAATTCTACAGCTACGGCATCAATAACCTTCGGGTCAGCGGCAGCCGGGGTAGGAAGCCCTGTGCGCCCGCCGGCTCAGGTGCTGATTGATCTCACGGATAGACTGACAAATCTGTTAACCGCCACGGTTAATCCGGCGGATCAGGCTGAACATGACGCAGAGGTGGCTCGGTTACGTGAGGAGATAGCACAAGCCAAGGAAAACCTAGCAGTTGAGGGCACCAGATTAGCCACAGAACGGGCGGCTTTGGATGCTCGAGCTCAGCAGCTTCAATCAGAAGCGTTCCAGCTTACGATGGATTTAAACACATAAAATGAGGTCATGAGGAGAAGGCACCAGAAGTCTCAGTCCCGTCTGCCTTTGATTTACGATCCTAGAAATCTCTTCCGCACACCCGGTGCAGGTCCCAGTAATCCTCCAGAGGTAAACCCGGCTGCGACGCCCGGAGCTGGGGCGCCGGTTCAACCACGGGTGACGGAACCTCCCCGAGTGAACTCTAATCCGCCTCAGTATGTGCCAACACCACCAGGTCATTATTCTAACCCGCTGGAGAACATGATCGCTGCGGCAGCGCGATTGGCGGCTCTCCTGGTGGAGGGCGACTCTCCGACGGCAATTGAAACACGAAGGATCCGAGAACTTCTTCAGACGGCTTTGGTACAGCAGGAGGCATACTCTTATAGTCGAGACAGGATTCATTCGACCCCTCGTCCGAGTCGGAGCCCGAGTTACAGCAGGCATATGGACTCGGCGGCAGTTTCAAGCAACGTCTGGCGCCGTGATCAGCCAGGAGGGCGAGACCCGGCGCGAGATGGAGCCCCTAACTTGGCTAATCAAGATATGGTATGCCAGGAGGCTGAGCGGGCGGCTCAGCAGGCGATGGAGCAGGCGGCTCAGCAGGCGGCTTACCAGCCTTTTCCGGTTTATCCGACGACTTCTATTGAGGCGGGCGCGACCACGAGAACCGAAGGTGTCCCTTGCTTAGTGCCGGCACTGCGTAATGAGCGTTTGCCCAAGGATTTTAAGGGACCTCGGAGGGTGCCTAACTACACGGCTGACTTACAGCCCGGGGCGTGGATTGAAAGTTATGAGATGGCCATGGAATTGCTGGAGGTCAGTGACGCGGCAATGGCCAAGTACTTCAGTATGATGCTGGATGGAACGGCCCGCACTTGGTTAAAGGGACTGCCACCTAATTCCATTGGTTCCTGGGCCGAGTTAAAGGCCCGATTCATTCAGAACTTTAAGGACACATGCAAGCAGCCCATGTCGATTGTGGACTTGACTAATTGCAAGCAAGAGGAAGGTGAGTCCACGACCCATTGGGTGCGCCGGGTGAAGGAAATAATACATTCATCTGATAAGATGGATGCTGGCTCTGCAGTCTTAATGTTGGAGAAAAATTGCCATTTTGAACCTCTGAAACAGAAGCTGGGGCGGCTCAAGCGCGATTGTAATGACATGGGCCAGCTGATGGCGGCTCTGGTTAAATACGCCGATTCTGATAGTACCAAGGATCCCGCGTCTGATGAAGAGAAGACAGGGAAGGGAAAGAAGAACGGTAACGCTAAGGGTCTTCAGCATAACCCGGTGAATCAGGGAGGCAATAATAAACGTAAGGCTGATGGTAGCTCGGAGTTTGTGGCGAATACACAGGGCAACAATCAACGACGCAAGGGGAGGCCACCTCCTCGGTCTGGCGGGTCAGGTCCCACCCTTGAGCAGTTGCTGAATGAGCCTTGTCCAAGGCACGGCACTCGGGAGAAGCCAGCCACTCATCTGTGGAAAGACTGTACGATTATGAAGGCTTTCAAGAATTCTAACATGTTCAACGGTAATCATGGCCCGGGCAGCGGCTCAGGTGGTGGCGGTTTTCATGGCCAGGGCCCTCAAGGTCACCAAGGTGGTTATAATCAGCAATCTGGCCAGGGAGGTCAGCAGCAGCAGCAATTCGGGTATCAGAGTAACCCGAAGCAACTGAATAGTGGACAATATCATGTGTTCGCCACCAGTCTGTGCAATCCAATCTGAAAGAGCCAATCAAGAGATCTTGAAAGGCATAAAACCCCGGCTCATGGTCCCTTTACAGCGGACGCTGGGTTGTTGGGTGGAGGAGTTGCCTTCTGTGATCTGGAGCATCAATACTACACCTAACAGATCTACGGGTTATACGCCTTTCTTCATGGTTTACGGAGCAGAGGCGGTTCTACCGAGTGACATCCGTCATGACTCGCCCCGAGTGGCGGATTATGTTGAAGCTAATAATGAACAAGCTCGTCAGGATGCACTTGACCTATTGGATGAGAAGCGTGACTTAGCAGCAGCCCGCTCGGCGATTTACCAGCAGGACCTGCGCCGTTATCACAGCCGCCGGGTTAAGTCCAGAACCTTTCAACAAGGTGACTTAGTGCTCCGGCTCATCCAGGATCAGTCCGATATGCACAAGCTATCCCCGCCTTGGGAAGGACTCTTTGTGGTCAGCAAGAACCTGAACAACGGGTCATACTACCGCATCTTCGGCCTTACTACACTTGAGCCACCGGCTCTCCTGATGTACATATTATGAAATGTATATATTATGATAAGTAATAAAGCAGGACCTCCGTCCTTTTCATCCTCAATGATCATATGTTCCTATTATTTTTAAACATAAACGACCAGTTGGGGGCTGATCGTATTCGAATCCAGCTTAACTCTCTTGGTCCAGCTCATGATCGTATTCGAATCTAGCTGTTACATCTCATGGTCACTAGAGGGCTTCCTGTTCAAACATAGGTCGTATTCGAACCAAAGAGAACATAGCTGTCGATACCCTTTTGATCGGCACACTGCCAAACTCACTAGGAGGCTTCTTGATCGTATCCGAATCGTAGCTCAACCCCTTTTGGGTCCGACGTTGATCGTATTCGAATCAGCGTCGTTAAAAAACTCTCAAGGTCATTTGGGGGCTTCCTGTTCAAACATAGGTCGTATTCGAACCAAAGAGAACATAGCTGTCGGTACCCTCTTGATCGGCGCAACGCCAAAGCCACTGGGGGCTACATGGTCGTATTCGAATCCTAGCTTAACCCCTTTGGAATGGTTTACTGATTGTATTCGAATCAGAAGCCTCAAAATTTTGTTTATTTTGATGTTTTTTGCAAACAGTTTCTTTTTGAGTTTTTGTCTTGAGACTTGTTTTTGATCCTGCTGGAAGCGTCTAATGAGTGGCTTCTATTTAACCCAGCTTGGCCTTAGTCAATAAGTCGCCAGCATATAACAATAATCATATGTGTGGAAGTACCAGCTTCTACAAGATTGGGTTGTCACCCTTACTGTTTGGGTCACATAAACCGGCAGTATAAATCAAAGGATCACATGTATGATATTATGGTTATATTTCAAAGCTATAAATGGTAACCGGTTTATCTATGACTCTTTTGCATATTCCGGGTTCTATGTAAGATATATGACCCGCCCTGCGGTAAACCGCCAAGGGTCTTGTGATTTATTTCTGTATGCAGGACAGTGTAAAAGTTTTTCTTAAGCACAAGGAAAACAGATGATAAGCATAATATGGATGAATATAAGATGGCGGCTTAACAGTATTGAGCGCCAAACACGTGCACGAAGGCACGGCAAAACCAAGTTATGTCTATCCTATTACATGACTCCCCGAGTCCAAATGATTAACATTGTTTTTTCAGCAAAGTATAAATATGACCCGCCCGACGGATCAATTGTGTTGATGGCCTGAAGCTTTCGGATCATCCCTTTCCACTCCTCCATCCTGTTCCCTGTCCTGGAAGGTTGATGATGACCAGTCAATGCCACTCAAAGCTTCAAATTCAGCTTCATCATCAATTAATCCGGCCGGGTCAACTTCAGGGGTGAAGGTATGCTTACGAATTGGAGGGATCAGGCTGACCACTTCATAATGAGGCGTTGGAATCCTCCGGTTTTCAGCGTCATAACCCGGATGATACTTGGTAAGATCTGTGTCATTAGCAATCAGGGTGGCCACAGGGCGTATTTCCTTAACACAAGTGGTGAAGTCCTCCTGTCCAAAAGGTGTGCTGTCCTCCTTTAAGCTTGGATACCCAATGGCGATGTCGGCCGGGTCTAGCTCCGGTAGCCACGCTTTGGCCCGGCTTAATGCTGCTACGGCTCCGGCTCTCGCAGAAGATCGCCCTAATTCCTTAAACCGTTGAGGTAGCACAGCAAGCCGCTTTAATACATCTGACAGGAGAGTGGGAACTTCATTTGACAGGGCCACTACGGCTAAAGCACGTTGAGACCCGGTGTAGAGTTGCTCCACCAGCGTATAAACCGCCTTCAGCTTTATCAACATGCTTTGGTTCAGATTGGAAGTCCTGGGCCCTGCATTACAATGTTAGGTGAGTTGATGACAATATTATGCTCATTTGGCAGATTCACATATCTAACACTAGCAGAATAGCTTACCAAAGATTGCTGAGACCATCTGAGATATATGGCGTTTTAAACCGGATAGTTCGACGGTTGCTTCTGCAAGAGCCGCTTCTGCCTTCTCAGCTCGGTTGATCAAGGCGCTCTTTTCATCAGTCCAGGCCTTCTTCTCCACTTCAAAGCCTTTTTCAGTTTTTCTTGTTCAGATACGCTGAACTCGAATTTGGAGTTGGATTTTTGAGTTTCAATCTCCTGAGCTTCCAGGCGGTTCTTCAAGTCAGATATTTCCGATTCAAATTGACTGTTGGTGGCCTGTACAAATACCGGGTCAAAATCAGGATTTTCATGAGGCAATATTAAGTCCCAAGTCTTTTGCAAGCAATAACACTCGACACTTGGGGACTAATGTATACTGAAGAATTTTTGTTTAAAATGGCGGTTCATGACAGTAAGTCCCAATCACTTTGCAAGCAAGAGTATTTTGGCACTTGGGGGCTAATGCATATTGTTGTTAAAGCCTTTTTAAATAGTTTGTTCTGTGCAACCATATGAAGAACCGGTTCAATCATACTGATTAAACCGCCCTTGGGGACTACAGAGTAAGCCGGAGTTCTTCTGTGTTTTAGTTCAACTATGTTGCTAATATTGCTAAGTTTTCTTTCCAAAGTCTACAGCATATTCATCATAAGCAATAGACTTGGGGGCTGGCACGGTAAGGATAAATGAATATGGAGAAAAGGTTGTACCTCAAATTTCTGATACATTTGCTTAACCATATCAATTTCGGTGTCACGACTGTTGTGCACTTGGCTCATATAGCCAGAAAAGACTTCGCCAATACTCATGTGAGTATACTCAGTGACGTCAAATTTAACCCGGCGGCGTTCCAGAAGTTCATCCTTGGCAGAACATTTGGCCAGCACGGTTGGTCTCCCCGGCTTAGTAAAGCCGGTCTTGGTGATTTCAACATCGGCATCTTGAGGATCATCCGTCCTGGCAAGGCTAGGGACTTCCGGGTTTTCAGAACTACCGATGGCTTGCTCGACAGGCGGGTCAACAGTGGGCGTCGATATATCATGAGCTGGCTCAGGCGGCGGCTCATGAGTGGAGGCTTCAGGGGCGACTGTTCCAAGTTCCGGCTCATTTAAGATTGGCTCTGCGGCCGGCTTGTTCTTCTTCGCCCTCTTGCTGGGCTTTGCTTGACTACTGCATAAGATCAAAAGGTCAGTACAAGTGTAGTAAATTGAAATGAATACAGGATAAGCAGGTTATCATTACCCTGGAGCGGTTTTAAAAGCCGGCATGTTGGACTGCATTGATTCGCCGGAAGAAGGTGAAGTTTCCTGATAATTTGAGTCAGAAGAATTGAGTGGTTGACGAGTGAGACCCGCCAAAGGATAAAAGGGATGTAAATCGGAGGTGACCTCGTTCCGACGCTTTCTTGGTGTATTGGGCAAGCCGGAGGAGAGTTCTGCATCTTTGCTGGTCCGGGTCTGCCTCCGGCTCTCATGAATCTGTCGCTTTAAAAGAAATTGAGGATCTTGGTAAGCTAAAGGATGTGAAAATCTTACTTTCCGGGTTACTCTTCGGACTTTCTGTCTTGGCAAAGGCTCGGAGTCGGAGGAAATGATAGTTACCTCTTCAACCGCTGCATGACTCGCTCCTGTATCCTCCTGAGGATAATCAGTGTCAATAAGATAGTTACAAAAGGAGCCTAAAGAATCAAGAGCTACCTCTGATTCAGAGGTTTCCTCTAGCCGAAGCATGTCTGAGGCGCTGGGTTTGTTTCCTTTCTTCCTGGCGGCGGCTCTCCTGGCGGCTTTCTTAGCTTTTCTGGCCTTCTTTGCAGCCTCATGATCATAGTTGGATTTCCACAACTCGTCAGTGGCCTGTGAATTTCAACAAGAGTTTTGAGTAAAGGTAAAACCTCAAAGGTGAGAGTATAAAATAAAAATGCTTAAGTTACTAGCTTACCGCCGGAGCCGGGTTAGCTTTGCAGAAAGGGCTCAAACCTACTTTGCCACAGTCTACCAAGCTCTCATTCAGGAGTGATTTTGTCCTATCATCAATGACGTCATCAGGTAAATCGTCAGGGCTGTATCGCAGAGGATCATTCTTCTGGCCTGTGTAGTCGCACATCAAACCAGGGCGGCGACTCAATGGAATAACCCGCCAGGCAAGCCAAACCCGGACCAAATCAATCCCATTTAAGCCATTCCCCAGAAGAGCCTTGACTTTGCTCATGGTGGGGGCAAGCTTCTGGCGTTCAGCAGCTGATAGCTTATCTGGTAGAGGATGAGTAGACTCGAGGCGCAGGGCGCGAAAGCCGGGCAGCGGGTTTTCACCAGCCGGAGAAGTATCTTGACAATAGAACCATGTCTGGTTCCAGTCTTTGGGGTGACTCGGTGGATCGGCATGCGGAAAAATACAGTCTCTCCTTCGCTGGATTGAGATCCCACCAAGCTCCAAGCTAGGACCGTTGGCACGTTCATTCTGGCGGTTCAAATAAAATAATTCCCTGAAGAGCAGCAAGTTGGGTTCTTCTCCAAGGTACACCTCACAGAACACTTGAAAATTGCAAATGTTAGATACGGAGTTGGGACCGATATCTTGAGGTCGGAGGTCGAAAAAGTGCAGGACATCTCTGAAAAACTTTGAACCGGGTGGAGAAAAGCCCCGGTTCATGTGATTAGTGAAGACGATGACTTCCCCCTCTTTGGGTTGAGGTTTTTCCTCTGTTGGATCAGGAGCACGATAGGACATGACTTCCTTCTTTGGTAGATAGCCAGTCTTCACAAAATCAGCAAGGGTGTTTTCTGTGACGATGGATTTGACCCAATTGCATGTAACGGGTGATTTGGGCGCTTTCAGCAGCATTATAAAGATGGAAGCCTACGACAAAATAAAAATTTTCGGTTCAAATTTAAGCCGGAGAGAAATACTTCAAATCATATTCAAGATGGCGGCTTATAAAAGGTGCCTAATGGTATATGGCTAATTATGTCTGATTATTTAAGCCACCATGAGCAGTTAACTTATTTAAGCCGCCATGTGTGGTTGAAATTAGCTATTGAGCATTTCAAATTAAAGCCGGTGGTATGAGCCGCCATGGCTAGGAGGATCTATCAAGATACAAGCATCGACTAAGTGTGCAAAAACAGGTTTCACAGATTGCAATTATTATTTTGGATCAACGGATGCTCAGAAAAGGAAAAATATTCTAGACCTAACAAACCAGTACAGAGGAGTTCATTAGTTTTAAAGAAGCCTTTGTACAAGAAAAGGGTATCTACTAGCGTCTGAAATGGATGCGTAACAACTACCACGTGAGTTTAGTACTTCTTTTAGATCAAAAGGGGACGCAATGGAGAAACCATGGAGGATCCGTGATGAACAGCGAATAACACAGAGGAGCTCGCAAACCCTAATGCGGATCTGAGGTGCAGGAAGGCGAAGACTTACAGCTGCAGATCTACCGCGGAGGGTCGTCGCCGTTCTCTGGACCGATTCAGGTTGATGCAGCGGCCGAGGTCGACGAAGACGAGGTGCTTTGCGGCGGCGGCGGAGCTCGAGTGGCAGTAGGGTTGCGAGAGGAAGAAGACGAGGAAAGGGGAGAATGAGGAAAGACCTGGTCGTGTCTATTTATAAGGGAAAACTGATAAATGGGCGCGAAAAACGAGGAGGCCGAAAAAATGATTATCCAACTACAAGGACGCCTCGATTCTCGGGATGGTCATTAAGATAAGGATCTGTTGAGATACGTTGGGCGAAAACGTGCATTAAATAGCAGATGACGTCATGGCGGGTCACCACAAATCCGAAGGATGACGTCATGGCGGGTTACAAAAATTTTATACAATAGAAGAGCAGAAGATTTTGCTTAAGTATTGAAGATTGACATGAACCAGTTCAAATCAATCTGGGGCCTAATGTTAGGGATATAACTGTTAGGTATGACCCGCCCAGGAGGGGCCGGGTTATACCTACGAAGACTCTCGAAGCCCAAGACCGAATTTGAAGATGGCGGTTCAGTAAAGGGCCCAAAGCCAACAGGCGACTTAAGACCCATAGTGATAAACCGCCGTAATGGTATGACTTGTATTATAAGGCAAGATTAACTAGTCACCGAGCCGGACACTGTATATGAGCCGGCCGGGACTCTGTAGGCCGCAGGGCGTCAGCCCGTGTATATAAGGGGACGACCCAGCGGCGGCTTAGGGCAGGTAACATCAAATCGAGAGCTAGGTCAAGCGGATTCGCTCCCTGGTTATCGAGACATACATAATCCCACTCAAAACTGGATCGTAGACTTTTACCTTCACCGTAAGGGGCTGAACCAGTATAAACCTCGTGTCCTTTGTCCCGATTAACCCCTTCTTTCTTCCTAGTTGCGATGGCTCCACGACTAAGTCCTTTCATTAGGACATCTGCCGTGACAATTCCACGACAATGTCCGAGAAAAATGTGGCAAACCGGAAGGCGATGGCAACCCTCACCATGCTTACTTGTTGGACTATTTGGTGTGAGCGAAATGCTAGGGTGTTCCAACATAAATCGACACTCCCATCCATCATCCTTTGCAATATCAAGAATAAGGCTAGGCTTTGGATCACCGCCGGCGTGAAGCACTTGGGGAACATCATGCCGCGAGAGTAGAAGTTGTGTACTTTATCTTAGCTTTTGTGTTGTAAAAGCAACTATAAACTTCTTCTTAATTAATGGATGAGGCAAATCTTTTGCCTCTGTTTTGAAAAAAAAATCACAGTAATGCCGCGTAATCATCTTGTGCTTGCTGAATGCCGAGCCTAGCTTATCCCCACTCTGCATGCATGTGCGATCGATTTGTGAAGCCATTGGAGGCCTCATAGGAACTCACCAAACCGCATCCACGGGGACTCGCTCGACTTATCATTGGCCTCCTGAGCAGTTTGTTCTGCTCGAGTAACAGGTGCCCACTGTATAGTTTAACCGAGTTCCTAATCCTACCCTGTATGCATTAGCTTGGGGCCGCCTAAAGCTGTTTTCTTATTGGGTTTTTCTTCGTACGGCAACAAGCAGCATGGATGCAAAGCGATGAAGCATAGTCCTCCCTTGAAGGACCACAGATATTCAAGAAAAAAACTTGAAGGACCACAGCACCTTTGTGAGTGGGAATGCCACTTTCAAAAAGGAAAGAAAAATGAAATTAAAGTACACATGGGAACCATATTTTAACAGTTCACAAAAAAAGTACTAAACGAGAGAAGATGAATAGTTAAATTTGTGATCTACTCCCTCCGTTCCTAAATATAAGTCTTTGTAAAGATTTCACTATGAACCACATACAGATGTATATAGATGTATTTTAAGTGTAGAATCATTCATTTTGCTCCGTATTTAGTCCATCTAGTGAAATCTCTACAAAGACTTATATTTAGGAACGGAGGGAGTATATCTAAATAGCTAACTATGACTGATTACTCTCACCATGCAAGCATGTCACCTCATCATGCCACATGCATGCGGATAAGCACACCTAAACATGCAAGCATGCATGAGAATTTTCATTCTGTTATGGTATTTATATTAAAGAAATATTTTATAATTATAAACTAATCAAACACAATAAATTATACTCCCTCCGTTCCTAAATATTTGCCTTTCTAGAGATTTCAACAAGTGACTACATACAAAGCAAAATGAGTGAATCTATACTTTAAAATATGTCTATATACATCCATATGTGGTAGTTCATTTAAAATCTCTGAAAAGGCAAATATTTAGGAACAGATGGAGTACGTATGTATTTTCAGCTTTAGTTACCATATTGTTACTCCAGATTCATGTTTCATACTACCAAATCTCACTGAAATGTATTACAATACAACATTTCTGCAACAATGTGTCGAGGTATCATCAAGTTTAACCAACTGTGCAGAATTGATGTCATTGTGTAAACAAATAAACTTCAAGGGCAGGCTTCGAAACGCTACAGACAAAACTGAAGCTAGTACAGTAGCTTTGCTTAAGCTACTGAGCTGTTAATTAACTGGTTGAAAAGGTGCGGTTAGATTAAGTTAGGCTTCCGGCCGGCCTGCAGGTGTTGGGGTTTAACCGCCGCAACTTTAGACCTTAACCACATCGTAAATTATGGAGTGCATGCCAGCTGAAATGACATGCATGCGCACACGCATGGGCGTAATCTTGAGCTGCGAAAGCAACTGATGCCAATTTTCGGTCGACCGGTCGATGATTAGACGGTAACAGGGAAGCGCGCGCAGGCACCACGTAGCCCTAGATGCCCCGCTTGCTCGCCGGCCGGCCCTAATCCCACTTTGGTTAAACTGATGTCTCAGGGAATCACATAGTATACTTAAGTTATATCATAGCTGCGACAATTAATTTTGATGAACACAATTAATACGGACGACGACGGGTTCTGGCGACATGGCGCTTTGGAGTTTCGACGATGGGTGCGACTTGATGGACGAGCGTAGAGCGTTGGTGTTGTTTGGCGTTATGATGACGTCAACGGTAGTATGGCCTGGCAATATCAATGTGTTGACCCAGTAGCGGCGGCAGGAAAACTCAACGCCTCAGGCAGTCTTTGGGGCACTGTAGCACTGTAGCTACAGTATCCAAAGGAAATACATCTCACGCCCCAGGCTGCCTGGGGCCTGTCTCCGCCACTGTGTTGACCCCTCTTGAAAATGGGACGATGGAAGATGGCAGCAATGGGTTCTCGAGCGTGCACATGCTGTGCGCGCGGAGGGTTTGCTAGACCAACTGCTGCTCTCGGCTCGCCGTTGGGAGGCTTCGAGAGGCTACCGGGTTAAATGGTGTGGGTTGGTGCGAGATCAGGGCACACCATCAAGCTTTTAGGTGTAGCGATAGAGGTTGTCAAAAAGGTAGCTTTGAATTGATCCATGTATTAGTTTTGTCAGGCTTTATTCAATAATATAATAAATATGATTATGTGCATCCTTAGATGCAGAGGCGGGGGGTTTCAACCTCCTTTAAAAAAATGTAATTTACCCACCGGTTAGAAATACACTTATCCAACAATCGGGCCTCTTTGGATTGTACTATTTTTATAGAAGTCTCGAGGATATCAATTATCTAGGAATGTTTGTATATAGGTGTAATTTGGTTTATATGGTTGGTGTTGCCAGAATCCTATGACATGCATTCCTATTCCCCCAATCTCAACTGGAATTTTAACATGAGCTCAAACACCATTTTCTTTTTTCTTTGAGAACTTAAATACACTTCTCTTCACCTCTTTCAGTTATATTTCTTCGTTCCTGTGCATGCCGAGAGAAACAGTTTCCCATTTTTCTATGTTTCGTGAGCCGGCAGGAATTCACAGTTCGTGACATCTCAATACTATTTTTTTATTCCCACATTCTCTAGTTCCTGCAATTTAACGAAGCCCTGGTGTGCACAGTGTCATGAGGGTAACCCTGCAGTCCTCTCTGATACTAGAAGTATATTGTTTTGAGTTGACAAAGAAAACAATACCAAGAGAAGTATATTGTTTTTAAGCTAGAGATAACGAGGAAGAGAATGGAAAAGGTTTTAAACCCAGTGCAATTTGTTTTGTGTTTCAAGTCTCGCTCGCTCACATTGTAGTCTATATATGTCCCATATGAAGGTCAGATCAATCAATCAAAATATTTTAAGGCTTCGATAATTCTTCACATTCTCTTCCAACTTCTAGTGTGCACTAGTGGCATAAATTCTAATGAAACATTTATCCAAGAGAGAAGTGCATATTTGAACTTCAAACTCTTGCCCTAGTCTAATATACAATCTTGAACTATGAAGCCGGCTAAGAATTCCTGTTTGGATCAGTTGACCATCTAGTCAGCAAGACCATCAGCAAACCACATCATCACAAATTTTATCAAAATTCAAAGTTTCCTGAAAAATTCAAGAAAACGATTCTAGTCATTCTAGGGAAGTTTCAATTTTTTTTTAAAAATAAGGAAAATTACCATCAAATTTTATTTCTTCCAATTTTTTTTCATAAATTCAAACTTTCTAGAAAAAATCAAAAACTTTCTGTAAAATCAAGGGGAAAAAATACTATGTATTCTTGGAAATTTTAAGATTTTTTGATTAAAATAAATAAAATTATCGCTGAATTTCACTTTCTGTCCAAATTTTGTCAAACTTTATAAATTCTCAAAAAAAGATTATGTAAAAATTTATTAAACTTTTGTACAATGCTTAGTGTAAATTTGGCCAAATTTAAAGAAATTTGGCCAAATTTTCGGAAAATTTGGAAAAAAATTAACAAAATTTGGCGAAAAAGAGTAAATTTACGGTGATTTTCATTATTTGAACCAAAAAAGTTAAAATTTCCCATAATTTTTAGTATTTTTTCTGTAAACTTTGAATTTACGAAAAAAATTGGCAAAAAACGAGCAAAAAAAGAATTTTGACGGTATTTCTTATTTTGAGAAAAAAATCTGAAACTTTCCCAGAATGATTAAATTTGTTTTATGGATTTTAGATTTTTAATTTTTTTCCTGTTTTTTTTTTGCAAAGTTTGTCTGACAACTCCGCATATGTTGTCTCAACATAGCCGGTCCCATGCCCGGGCAAAGGAGGATGGTCGTGTTAGGCTGGCGAGCCAACGTAAAAACTCAGCCACTCTTAGGAGATGAAACCTAGCCTACCAACTTATTTGGGACAAAATACTTTGTTGATGTTGTTACAAAGTTTGTCTGACTTGGCTTGTTGACTAGATGGTCAACGGGTCAAACCCGCCCAACAGGGTCAAAACTAGGGTGTGGGGAGGGGAGGGTTGAATGCTGGCCGATTTTAAGAGTTCAGGGTTGCTTCTTAAGTGGTTTAATAGTTAGGTTGTATATTAGACAAGGGCAAGAATTTAAGATTGAAATATGCACTTTTCTCTTTGGTGATAGAGAGGAGTCATGGGAGCTGACCGGAAAAAACCCTGCAGTTGTTGCAGAAACTCAAACCAAACTAAACTTGTTACAAACTTACAAAATTGTCAAATGACCCACTGAATGCCACTGTCTGTGGTTTACAATCTTGTCCGAATTTCAGGATAGGTTTATCTCTTAAGATTTGTTGACACCATTGTTGTTATTGTACTGCTACGGTCCAACAAGTAAACTCTTGGCCAACCGCTTTTTTCAGGGACTCTTGTCCAACAAGTTAACTTGTCTTACTCAAGCCTTGCTGCTGTTAACATCTGGCACTAACCTTTTTACCCTGCTCAACATTCAAAAAGGATTAGCTACCTCGTACTGAAGGGGTATATATGCAGGTGTCAAACAATGAACTCAAGAGTACTAATTCAGGTTCGCAGTATGCATATATATTAACTAGGAACAGCAGTAACAGGATCTGAAAAGTTCACCCCGGCCGGATGCTGAACATAAACAACAGTTTCCTCTCCCTGAAAAGAAGTTAACAAGAGCATACAAAATCCACTGCTAATTGACTGACCGATATGCACTACATCTGCATCATGCCCCCCACTTCTACAAAACCCTACTCACTCACCCCCCCCCCCCCCCCCCCCCCCCCCCCCCCCCCCGCCCTTGCGCTAACTCAAGAAACATACCAAAACTACCAAGGCAAGATCACCACATCCAAATGGAGATAACCACCAGAAGCGTGCAATCCAGCACCAGCAAGAGCAAGTCCAAAGCCATGGCCAAGATCGTGGAGGAGGAGGAGCAGGAGGAGGAGGAGGACGAAGACCCCGGCCTAAGCTGTGGCTGCTTCTTCTGCGCCATCAAGCAGCCGGACGCGCGGCTCCGCCGCGCCAGCGTCGCCGCGTTCTTCCGGGAGCTGCCTTACAGTGAGCACGACGACGGCGGGGCGGTCGTCGCCGTGTGGCGCGCGGCCATGGACGCGCCCGACGACCCGGAGCTCCCGTCGCTCGGCGCCATCCGGTGCATGTCCCTCCTCCTCGCCCGCACGCTCGCCGACGCGGCGTGGTGCCGCCGCGGCCAGAACGCGTGCGTGCCGTACTACGCCGCACACGTCGTCGGCTCCTACACCATCCGCTCCTCCGCGCACGCCGAGCTGGCCGTGGCCGCCGGCGCCGTGCGCCCCTTGCTGGCCCTCCTCGGCGGCGCCATGACGTGGGTCGAGCAGCGCGCCGCCGCGCGCGCTCTGGGCCACCTCGCTAGCTACGACGCCACGTTCCCCGCCGTCGCTCGGTGTGCCGACGAGGCGGTGCCTCTCGCCGTGCACGCCGCGTCCACGTGCATCGGCGACGTGTACGCGAACTACGTCGCGCTGGCTCCGAGCAAGCGTCCTAAGTACCAGCGCGACCTCTTGACGCGCGGGCTCGTCGGTGCCGGCGTCGACGCAGCCGAGGACCGGAAGGCCGAGGAATGGGCGAGCCAGCTCCAGTGCTGGTCGCTCTACTTCCTGAGCTGCCTCGCCTCTAGAGACCCGTCATCTCATGCCACGATCTGCCAGGACCACGGTTTCTTGAGCGAGCTGTGCCGGATGTGGGGCGGGTTGGCCAACGGCGACTCGCCCGCCGGCGTCGGGCTGCTTCGCCTTCTCTGCCGAAGTGCCGTCGGCCGCGGCGCCATCGCGGCGTGCCCCGACGCGCTCTCCGGCCTCTGCGACCTCGCGCAGTCGTCCGACGACTGGCAGTACATGGCCATCGACTGCCTGCTCCTCCTCCTCGACGACCACGACACATGGCACGCCGTTGCCGACGCTACAGCGCCGTGCCTCGTCGACCTGGCCGAGCTCCGGCGTCTTGGTCCAAGGCGACGGCTCGGGGATGCCATAACAAGCGCGCTGCTTCTTAACGATGACGACGACGGCCATGTACGTGGCCGTGCGCTAGGCGCGGAAGCAAAGGAAGCAGTTGCTAGCTTGCGCGAGGTAAAGATCGAGAGGAAGGAGAGGGAAGAAGCAATGTCTCGGGACGAGCTGCTCGAGAGAAAGCTTGTGGCCAAGGAGAAGAAGAGACAAGGCAACGACATGTTCTGGCACGGCGAGGTGGCCAGGGCCATCGAGCTGTACACGGAGGCGCTGGAGGTGTGCCCGCTGAGCGCGAGGCGGGAGCGGCTAGTGCTGCACAGCAACCGCGCGCAGTGCCGGCTCGCGCGACGAGAGGCCGACGCGGCGGCGAGCGACGCGACGCGCGCGCTCTCGCTGGCGCGGCCGGCGAACGCGCACGCCAGGAGCCTGTGGCGCCGGGCGCAGGCGTATGATATGAAGGGCGGCATGGCCAGGGAGAGCCTCCTGGACTGCCTGGCCTTCGCCGGCGCGTGGATCGACGGCCGGAAGCACGGGAGGCAGCAGCCGGCAGCGCGCGGCGCGAACCAGCAGAAGCTACCGTACTGCGTCGCGCGGATGATCGGTAAGCAGATGGGCGTGACGGGGCTCTTCGCCGGCGTGTGGGCAGGTGGTGGCAAGGCAAGAAGGGATGATCGCATAGGAAGCGATGATCGCATGCCACGATGCAGCGACGGCGACGATGATGGCGACGACGAGGAAGATGACGATGGCGACGCTTGTGATCATGATGGAAGCGAGGAGGAATTCTACGACACTGAACTGAGGTTTTGTAGATCAGGTTAGTGTGTCACGTACTCACTTTACGTGTGCAACACATATCTTTAATCTTGCGAAGTTGATTGGCATACACAATGATCATAATCTTGTCAACTAAAGCAGTTAGCGGTTTGCCGATCATGGCAGAAGAGACTTGGAGGAGCAGATTGGCCCCAAGGAAGAAGAAGATGTCAAGTGTAAACTGCCTTGTTATCTCATGATCGTCCATCCTTCTAAGCTACCCAGAGCTTAGTTTCAGTCATTAGCTAGCTTGAGCTAGAGTGGTTGTTGAATTGGCTATGATGTGAAGAGTCACTTGTAACAATTGCATTCTAGGTACGTGATCAATTTCTACATGACATAGCAAGAGAATGAGCTGCCGCATTAGCTTGACTTCTATATGTTCAATGGTTACTTCCATAAAGTTGAGCACAATCAAATGGCAATGTTCAAAAACTTTGTCATCCTGAGCATGTGTGGCGAGTACAACTCTTTATTTATTTTTATGAAAGAACAAGAGCCTTGCTATTTATTGCCAAAAAATGGTTGTATATAACACTACCAACCATGAGAGTACAGATAAAAATCACTAAAAATATATATTCATTTTGGTTTGACAACCATTTGGTATGTGATCAGAAGGTATTTCTATAGTACATTATCCATGATATTTATATATGTACCCGGCCTTCATCTCGGCAGTGGTATTTATTTGCATTGAACTCGCTCTCATGTGATTTTTGGCATTAGCACCGCTTATTACTTGTTGCTTGTTGATGTCTTCCAGTGGTAGAACACATCATGATTACATAAAGTCTAGTAAACAATTCATATGAGAAGAACGCAAACATAAGGTTTTGATCTACTAATTAAAATAACACAACTAAATATATCTAACATGTCACAAAAAATCAACAGGCTACTTACCCATTGTGTGCTACAATGAAAACTAGGGAAGAGGAAGAGAGGAATAAAAAGGGGTGCGGCACGAGGGTACGGTTTCATGGGAACTACTTGTGGTTGAAAGTTGTTTCTAAATAACAACTAATTACATATTCACCTCATTTTCGACATTATTGTTGGGAGAAACTCCATTAAATTCATGTCCCATATTCTCTTTCAGTTGGGGCCTTGAGCTCAGAAACAATGGGAGGACAGGCGAGGTTCTTCTGGGTGTGTGCTTGTGTGTCATCTTAGTGTGTGCAAGCATGCATGTGCACCTCCAATTAGGGCAGTGCCTCGGAATGGTGTATGTGTGTGGGCTTTGAGCTGTTAATTTACATACCTTCTTCCAACTTTTAAAGGATATAGTGCTATTTCATGCTTACAAATGCCTCATTGTAATAAAAAACTAAACATGTGTATTTATGATTATCATAACTAACAGTTATGCAATTTTTATCTTTTTACACCTTAATATGTATACCAATGCGGGAGTAATGTTTTGTTGTTGAATTAACATAGGCCCGTGTATGGTTGATATTCACATGTAATAATAACGGTAAATGCTCTCCAGTGACACGGTTTGTTTACCAGTTAATCTTGATCACATACGAGGTATTCAAAACTCAAATACTAGTAATCTATTTCAAAGAAAACTATTTACCATAACTTTCTAGAACAAATATTTAGTTCCCTGAAAACTCTTATAAAACCCACTCATTCCAATTGAGCAATTGCAATTTCGTAACATTTTTACAGCTCACCTTTTGTACCAGTGAAAATGTTGATTGGATTAACATTTTTGTACACAAATTTTATTGGCCCTACTTGACTTGGGACTGTTTTTTGCGGGGAGGCTTGAGTCAAGGGCCGATGATTTGGCACTCACAATAATACATTCTGGTGGTGAGTTACCTGGAATTAGAACATTTCACTCGCGGATTCCAACATACTGTAATTCAAATGTCCAACTGTTGCCAACTTTGGAAAGAAATGACTATTCCTTTCTGGGAATGGAACAACCAGGTTATGTGTACTACTACTTCTGAAAGGGCAAACAAACTGTATAAACGCAAAAAACTGTTAACCCGATATTTGAAGTTTTCTCTTCCATGACGAGACTTTGGTCACAAAGAAAAGGAAAATAAAAGAAAACGGTAGCATCTGCACAGCAAAATGTTCGGTATGAAATTATATCCCTCGCCCAGTCAAGCTATAATCCTCGTCACTAGCTCGTCATATGCGGTAGGTCTGTCCATACATGCAATGCAATTATGCATCGTGTCGTTAGTTAGTTAACACATGAGCAAGTGTGCTGTAAAGGTCCATACTTACATCATTTTCTCAAAAAAAAAAACTTAGCTATTATACATGAGTAAAGGTTTATCGAAAGTACAAAGCATCCCAAACGTAATAAAAATTACATCGAGGTCTTTGGACCACCGAACGACCAATGTCGTCGGTGGAACGAACCGCCGAGGCGCTGCTGTTGTCGCTCCCATGGTAGAACCGGTCTGGCCTTGTCGATGATAGTCGGGAAGTCTTTGTGCACGTGCCCAGAAGGACCAGCGCGCGGGAGCCGCAATCACCGTTGTTAAACCTTTGAATCGGTATGAAGAACCTAACACCAAATCGCGCCATCACGTACGCACAAGAGAAACCTAAACTCGCCGCCCCGAGGAACTAGCGGTAATCTACACAGGAGCTCCGTTTAATCTGTCCCGATGAATTTGAGGAGGATTGGAGCCCGGAAGATTGACTTGAAGAAGAAGCACCATCATCCGTCCGAGCGTCACCCCTGCTTGCACTAAAAACCCTAACCTATGTACTAGCCGGAGTCAACACTAGGAATCCCCTTCTCGCCACCTGTTGCCGAAGCGGCCGACGAAAGGGAGGCGAATCCACAGGCTCGTCAACGGAGACCGAGGGGAGGAAGGCTTTGCCCTAGTCGCTTTGCGAGAGAGGAAAGAAGGACAGGGTCTACTTGCACATAATCCTGATCATCAGTCATCATCTAGGGAGTATATACTAATTTTACAGTACATAAGCCGGCGCCAGATTCATGATTAGCAAGCAAGCAGGAGCAGTGGCGAGCATGGTCCTGAAACAATCCACCGAAGAAATGAATATGCAGCGATCGTACACGCAGTTTGCACGTATCCCAGTATCCTAACGCTAACCCGGCTTGATTAGCTAGCTAGTTAGGTTAGATACAGTGATCCCTTTGGGTTATGCTATAGTCAGATGGTACTGCTAATTTACTAAAAGTGGCCATGCCAGCATTATTATACTGGCATCCGGTGCGCTTTAGGCGCGCACATGATGACCAAATTCTGTCTAGCGGCCCGCTTTCTGGACGTAGAAGGGCTCAAAGGGCAACCCCAACCTGGGAGTCAATCAGAGTTGAAATAACAAATTAAAAAGAACTACTCCCTTGATTAGTACGTACACATAGTATCTTTTTTATACTGTTATTACAGGTACATTTTTTAAAAATATTACAAGACTAAGATTTGGATGTACCAATTATTCATCAGCTTGGTACCCTCCTCCCTTCTCTTATATTTTTATTTATCATCACGCTTTACTATTTCGTTTTGTACAGTCGTACTGGCTTGCATTGCACGCAGATCTTCATCTTTAGCAACAAAGATAATACGACTTGATTACAATAATGATATGACCACAACTGGACAAAGATTCTATATACGGACCGCCGCATGATTAGTACTACTAATACCGTTTTCCAGCATCCAGTAGTACAATCGACGGCACAATGATGGATGCAATTGGCAACGGCACTCCCACACAATCTCACACCTGTAAAGTCACATGATACGGCAATGATAGGCTCATAGCATAACCCACGGGCACAAGCTAACGATATCAACCGAGACTTAACCACAACGATCTACAAGCATAAAGGAATTAAGCTTAACCATGGTCCATACTGACCAGGTTTCTTCACCTCAAGATCAATGCAAAGACAGCAGACTTCAGACTACACACAACACATATGCAAACGATGTTTATCATGTCTCGGCATAACCACGACACATACTTTCTTTCTACGGGAACACTAATTAACATAGGTGATAGCCCTATCTCTATGCCCTCACCGTTGTTTTCGGTCAGGGCAGCATGAAATTAAAACACGAGCCATCAGCGTCAAACATACGAGCTGCTTGCTTACATCTCGTCGTCCTCGGTCGCTTCGTCGTCAATGTCGGCGGCCGAGCTGTTCCCGTTGACAGGTTCCAGCAGCTGCTGCTTGATCTTGGCCGAGCTGTTGCCGTTGACAGGTTCCACCACCGGCTTGCTCTTGGGCTTCGACGGCTTGCCGTTGGACGACATCTTTATGGGTGGTTTCTTCACTTTTTCAGCCTGCTGCATCTCCAGCCCCTTGGCTGATAGCCTCCTCTTCCGCTTTGCGTTTGCCGCTTCCGCTGATGGCTCTTCGGCCATGGAATTGTCAACAACTGCAAGGGAAACAAAACCAAGAATGTACTTCATTTTGGGAAGGATGATAACAGTTAAACCACAAAAGCATTAAGCAAACGTCAGAAGGTTCAGGTTTTGAAGATTCTATTCCTGGCTACGATTACATCATCATTCATCAATACGAGTTCAGCATTATCTAGTCTGTATATATGATAATATAAATCTTATTTTCCCAGAGTGTGTGTGTATAACTCCATGTTTACATCACACCTATACAACAAAATCGAGTGCACTGCTGCAACTTTGTTTTAAAGTAAAATGAAGACCAACTTATGTTACCATCATCTCATCCAGATGAGTGCACAATTATTTGAGATATTCTGCAGGTTTTTGTGTTTGATGGGAAACAAAAGAACACTGCTGGCAGGTTTCAACTGAAAAACAAATCATAACTTGCACAAAATGAGACACTGCTGAAGTAAGAAATTACAATAGTCTACAGCTTTACCTTCCAATGGACTAGATGCGGGAGGAATGGCTAGACCATTCTGCACAGCATCCATTGAGGATGGGGGCGAACCAGAATGATTGCTATCCTCCAATTTTGATGAGCTTACTAGGCACTTGTCTGGCTGCTCATCAGGAGCATCCGGGGAAGGAATAGCAGGCAAGTAGATGATCTCATCTGCTGAGTCCTCAAAATCACTGAATGATGAGTTCTTCTCACATGTTTCAACATCAATCTCTGCATCCTGATCTATCATCAGTTCTTCAACCTGCAGCATAGAAGATTTGGATTAAGCCGGATGTGTGTATGCTTTCATTTTACAAACAACTGAGAAAAACAAGAAAAGAATCGTCACTCACCCTTTCTGCATATGCATTTATGTCGAACTCGTCCTCTCGTTCAACATATTCCTCGTTTTCTTCTAGTTCTATAAAATCAGGAGCAAACGCACTCCAATTCTCTACATGTTCCTTTGCCCAAATGTATGTTAAGCCTGCCACAGACACTGAAGCAATTGTAGGATCAAATGGATGCCAAGCGAGATCAATGAGAGCTTCCTTTGGACCTTCAAGGATCTTTATAAGACGCCCTGCTCGGTCCCATATGTGCAATCTGTGCTCTCCTTTGCTTGCAGAAGCACCAACAATCCACTCAGCATCACCACTGAAGCATGGTGCCTTCCACTGTACCTTTGCAATGGCATCTGAGACTTCGCAAGAAAGAACTAAGCAGCGTGCACCATTTGCTTTTAGCTTCTCATACTTGCTTTCATAGTCATTATTGTTGCTGGTGATTATTTTTTCAATCTCCTTCCCAGAACCATTAATGGGCAGAATATTCTCATAGACTCTAATGACACGATCATTAGAGTTCGTTAGCAGATATTGGCCATCTCTGCTGAAAACAATGTCCTTAACAACTGTTCCACCTGGGATGGGAATTAACCCAAGTACTTGGATGCCTTTTGAATCTACAATTAATATCTCTCCCTTGGAATTGCCCACATATATCAGCTCTCCATTCTTATCAAACGTTGCAGCAGTTGGTGTAAAAGGAGGAGAACCATCCGAAAATTTACGTGAATTAGGTAAAGGGACATTACCACTGTCAGATGCAGAAACTGGAAGGACTATGGTACTTCCAGTATTCAAATCAACAAGAATAGGTGCAGAAGAGAGAGGACATGCTAAGCATACAGATGGGATGGATGAACCAGGATGAAGACGGGCATGCAATGGAGTCTGCTGAAGAGTTATGCGGGCAATCTTTTCCCCAGTTACCACATTCCAAAGTGTCAGTGACTTATCAGTAGCAGAGGCAAGCAAACGGTGACCATACTTAGACCAGCTGACACTGGTTATAGGTGCAGTACAATCTTTATCACGAAATTCTCTTGCAAGTCCCCTTGTTTCAAAGTCCCAGATAACACAGCTACCATTTGCACATCCAGCTGAAAAGTTTCAACAGAAGTCTTGAGCATTGGAAACAATTTAATGGTAAGATTCAGGGTACATACAGAAATAGGAATGCACCAAATGCAATTTCACAGGTAAAAAAAAACATCTGCAACAATTAAAAAAATTCTATTGCAGATATAGTGTTTCTCACCTGAACGATTCACAAATTTTCAGGCATCCTTTTCTATGAAAAGACAAAAGAATGTGCCAACTTCATACTCCCTCCATCCAGATTTTTAGGGCTAACTTTCAAACCTCTCATATCAAGGCTGTAGCGGAAAGTTGAAATAATATTTGGAATTCAGTTTCGGCCAACAAGCGCACATAATCTTCCTCTAATTAATTGTGTTTCACCGCTCAGCTCCCCGCTAAATTGTGGAGCTTTGCAACACCTCTAGATGGGATTAGGTTACAGGAATGACGTGGTGCCATTCGATTGTATATCACGGGCCCCAGAGAGAAATTTGAGGGGGGGGGGGGGGGGGGGTACATCTCCAGATGGGATTCCGTAACAACTGCCCGCAGGTGTACCTTTTTAATTAATACTGTTGCCCAATTATCGTGGCTCATATCGGGCATACAGAGAAACGATACCAATCTCTCCTCTTCAGATTTGTAATGCCCCCATGCAATCAATAAATGCAGCACTTTTTTAGGAGACGGAGACGATGCATGCGAAATCGAAGGGAATCGGCCCTACAATTTTGGAAACTGGCCCTAAATAAGCGGATGGATGGAATATGAAGTTGACAGGGAGTAACCGAGTAAGTAAGCCAATCCACACAGTATTCTATTATTCGTATCATCGTGCTGTATCATGGTAATGGCAAGTTAAATATTGAATCTTGCAGAAAGGAACCAAGTATGATCAATCTCCTATTGTCAGATCTCTACTCATCCTCATTTATAAGCAGATGTGGACTACACAGAACACTAAAGACAGAGACAGATTACTTCTTTGTAAGCACATTCCCAGTGGACAAGAAAATTATATAAGAATGGTAACACCACACTGTTCACCAGGCATGGCAAGATAGCCTAATAAAAAGGAGGTGATCACAAGAAACAAAGGAACAGAAATTGTTTATCAGTAGTTTGAACTTTCATTACCACTAAAGAATTTTTCACAAGATTAATAAGCATTAAACATGCACTACGTAGAATAAGCAGTGCATTTTATATTAACTAAGATGATATTTGCACAAAATAGTGAACTAAACATGCTTCTACAGGAATTGACATAGATATTTACCTGCAAGGAGAGTTCCCCTGCGGTTAAACGCAATGCATTTCATATTCCCATGCTGCAAGAACTCCTCAATAGTCTCAGGAAAATCCCCTTGCAACGGATCTACGCATACACAGAACAGATAATAGATATTTACTTCCAACATCTTAAAGTTTTCTATTCTCAAACAAAATGAAGAGCAAAAAACCAAAGTTAAAAAACGCCCTAGCCCATAATTGTGCATTTGTCACCGCCTTGCGCTTTTCTGACCAAAGTGCACGCTTAAGCGCAATTAAGTGCTAGGCGTTTTGCTTTCACCTAGAGACTAGGCGCGCTTAAGCGCCCGCCTGGGCGCGCCTTTTTTAACTATGCTAAAAACAATCAATAAAAACAGTAAACGAACACAACCGTAGCAATAAGGCAGGTTGCTAAACTGGCCATTCCAAAACTGTAAGCCAAACACTTGTAGAGTTTTTCCAAATTGACATATCCCATATGCACAAATTTACATTTGCAACTCTTAGTAAAGCAATAGACCAAAAATTCAACTTCATCTGGATGCCCCAATAACACCGGAAGTCTGAAAGACTGAATCCAAAATCTATCAAGCCTGCTACATTCTAGGGCAAAAGAAATAGGTTATTTGTACATGGGCACCCAAACACCGAAATTACCTCAAATCAGAACCCTACCAGAACATTCGTGGGACATTCGCCCAACCCAACCCTACCAGAACTAAACGAAATCGCCTCAAATCAGCGGATAACAGCACTAATCTGCAAGATACCAACGAATTTCACCCAATTCCCTCGAATCATGGCGACGAAAACTCACCGACTATGGGCACATTCATCGCGCCGCCGCTCGTCCTCGATGCGACACTATCCGCAAGGGGCGAAAGTCGAGGAACCCGCGGAGACGAAGGAACCCCGAGGCGGGGACGAAGGACCTAGGGGGGGGGGGGGGGGGGGGGGGGGGGGGGGGGGGGGGGGGATAAAAGAATTTCAGGAGGTAGGAATCCGCCCAGGAGTGGGCCGGGGGACGAGCAGGGCCTCGACCCGCCGCCGCGCGCTAGGGTTCAAGTCGGTGAATTTCCAGGCAACCTGATGTTAATACCCTCCTATTACAGTCCTAATCAATGCTCCCCACACCCGGCGGCGCGCTGCAACGCCGATATGAGCACAGCGGCGAAGCAACGGCGGCTCCGGCAAGGCAGGGGTGAGGCCGGGCGTGGAATGTCAAGGGAAGGAGGCGGTGCGACGGGAACAGGGGCGCCGCCACGCGAGAGCGAAGAAAGGGCGCGGCCAGGAGGGCTAGGAAAGCTGTCCGACGGCGGCGGGCGGCGGAAAGGGTGCGACGGGAGAAGATGGGGATGGCCGGGAGGGCAAGGCGGGCCGAAAAAAAATAAAGAATCTGGACTATAGGGTTTTGGTCCAGATCTTGGGCTCCGACGGCGTCTCTCCGGCCGGTCGTTGATTTTCTTTTTCATGGAGTGTGTTTTGCAAATTAAAGATCCACAAGAGAAGAGGAAACAAGATTGAAAAAACACATCAAGCCCTCGCCAGACGAAGCGGACGGCGAAGGCGGAACGGCGTGAACACAAACCCCTTACCGGAAGCGGCCGGCGGAGCCCTTTTACGGGACGAAGCCCTCGCGCCGAAGAGGAAGCCTCCCGGCTTACCCACGACATTAAAAGAGTGTGTCTCGCCGTCCATGGTGATCCTTTTCCTCTCTCGAGTGGCGCTGCGAGGGTGACGGGCGCGTGCGAAAAGGGCAAACAAGTGGCAAGGGACCTTACACAAGCCCAGTTGTAATAAGCATTTTCCAGCATAGCGTTGTGTGCGTCATATTTATAGCGAACTTAATAAATGACTACTAGCACGGGAAAGCGCGGCGCATGCCGCGCCCGTGTGAGTGCTCATCACGTGCTTTTGTTTTTGTATCTTTTGAGTGCAGTCCTCAACATATGCTTTCATTGTCTGTACATTATCTTTTAGGCAAATGATCCCTTATGGCTGGTTGGCTGACCGCTCGGTTGGTCGCGCGCTCTTCGTTCAATCGAAGCAGATCGTGTGGCCCATGTGCGGCCTTATCCTCTCACCCCCACCCTCTTTCTTGTCTCCTCACGCCAATGCTCCTTTTTTTCTTCCTCATACCCCTCGTGTGCGTCCCCAGCCACTCCTCTGCGTTTCTCTCCCCTGTGGCCTACCTCCAAATCAGCAGCTCGTTGGCGATGGAAGAGGTGTGCGGTGAGCTAGTGACCACCGGGGGCACACACGAAGTAGCGAAGGTGCACGGAGCACAACTGTCGGCGGGTGGGAGGTGCGATGCTCCCAGCTACGGCGGCAACCTAGTGTTGCAGGCTGCTACAACGGTAAGGGATGGTTTGCTAAGGTTTACGGTCGTAGCGACACTTTTTTGCTGCAACCGGCCAGCCAAAAGCTGGAATCGGTGACCCTCGGGGAGGGGTCTGCGTAGTGAAGATGGACAACAACTACAACGACTTTGTGTTGGAACCGACAACATCCTCTGCTGCAATCGACCAACCATTTCGCTGCAACCAGCATCGGTAAATGATGCAATCAGCCATGCGATGTGTTGGAACCGGAGGCGCCCTCGTCACCGACACGTTTTTTGTTGGAACCAGTGTTTTATTTTGTTTGAACTGGAGTCTCCCTGCTACGTTTTTTGCTGGAACTAGCTATCTTGTTTGGTACAAAATCGACCACTGAGTTCTCCATGCTGGAGTTTCTTTTGCTGGAACCGATATTTCTTTTTTGCTGGAACTTGGTAGTTTTTTTTTGCTTCAACCGACCATTGGAGGATTGTTGCTTTTTATATCTATTTTGCTGGACACAACGGTGCAAGCCGGCAACCGCGCAAAACCGGATGCGGTTACGCCGGGGATGTTGCAATCATGGCGACCACGCGCTAGAAACACCTGGTGTCAGAGCTAGCAGCATACACGATGACCGCGTCTGCTACTTGTGAGCTGCATTGGGATTTTCCCCGAAGAGGAAGGGTGAAGCAATATAGTAGCGGATAGTATTTCCCTCAGTGAGAATCGAGATTATCGAACCAATAGGAGAACCACACAAATGCCTAGTAAGCAGTACCTACACACACAAAAGCAAATACTTAAACCCAACGCGGGCAAGAGGGTTGTCAATCCTCTTGAACTCGTTACTTGCAAAGATTAAATCTGGTAATGATAGATAGATAAATTGAAAAGTAAAATAAAAAGAGTAAAATTGTAGTAAGGTATTTTTGGTTTTTGTAATATGAGAAAAGTAGACACGGGGGCCATAGTTTTCACTAGAGGCTTCCCTTCCAAAAATAGCATACGGTGGATAGACAAATTACTTTTGGGCAATTGATAGAAAAGCGCATAGTTATGATGATATTCGTGGCAATGATCATGTATATTGGCATTACGTTCATGACAAGTAGACCGATTCGATTCTGCATCTACTAGTACTCCGCCAATCGACCGACTCCTGCCTGCATCTATGTTATTAAGTTTATGACAAACAGAGTAACGCTTTAAGCAAGATGACATAATGGAGACATAATAAAACCAAGCAATATGATTAAACTCCGTCATTTTATCCTTAATGGCAACAATACAAATACATACCTCGCTACCCCTGCTGTCACTGGGTGAGGACACCACAAGATTGAACCCACTACAAAGCACCGCTCCCATTGAAGATAAATCAATCTAGTTGGCCAAACCAAACAGATAGATCGAAGAGAAATACAAAGCTATAACAATCATGCATAATAAAGTTCAGCAAAGACTCCATTACTTTCAATGAATATTCCAAATCATAAACCCACAATTCATCGGATCCCAACAAACACACCGCAAAAGAAGATTACATCGAATCGATCCCCAGATAGAATATTGTATTGAAGATCAAAGAGAGAAAGAAGCCATCTAGCTAATCACCATGGACCCGTAGGTCTATGGTAAACTACTCACACATCATCGAAGGTGTAGCAAGGTTGATGTAGAAGCCCTCCATGGTCGATTCCCCCTCCGGCAAAGTACCGGAAAAGGCCTCCAGATGGGGTCACGGAAGAACAGAAGCTTGCGGCTGCGAAAAAATTGTTTCGGGTGGCTTTCTGTTGGTTTTGGGATTTATGGGAATTTATAGAAGTGGAATTAAGTCAAACGGAGCTGCATGGGGCCCACAAGCTCAGGTGGCGCCTTCCTGGGGGCGCATCGTGTGAGCGTGTGGCTCTCCCGTAGATCGTCTGGTCTCCTCGCAAAGATTCTAGGGTCCATTCTGGTTCAGAAAAAAACACTGTAAAGTTTCATCGTGTTTGGACTTCATTTGGTATTGATTTTCTAAAAAACAAAAAACATGCAGAAAACAGGAACTGACACTAGACACTGAGTTAATAGGGTAGTTCCCAAAATGATATAAAATTGCATAAAAATCATCCAAGATTGAATATAATAGCATGAAACAATCAAAAATTATAGATACATTGGAGACGTATCAGCATCCCGAAGCTTAATTCTTGTTCGCCCTCGAGTAGGTAAATGATAAAAACATAAATTTTATGTTGAATGCTACCTAGCATGTCTATCATGTAATCTCTTTACGGTATAAATATTGGGAAACGATGAAGACTTCATTGATATCAACATAATAATATCCATGAATACAAGAACATAACCATAACTTTTTCAAAATATCTCAACGAATGTTATCCCTACTCATTGAATTATGTAAGAACATGACTCCGCCTTCACCACATTAAGATAAAGCATGAGCACCCCGGTGTCAAAACCAAGCAATTGAATCATACTTTTTAACGCGCTTCAGCATTTTCAACTCCACTCAATACATGAGTGTGAGCCATGGACATAGCACTATGGGTGGAATAGAATGTGGTGGTAGAGATATATAAGGGAAGTCAAAAGGGACGAAAGTCTCGCATCAACTTGGCGGATCAATAGGCAATGGAGAGGCCCATCAACCGATATGAATGCGAGGAGTAGGGATTGCCTTGCAACGGATGCACTAGAGCTATAAGTGTATGAAAGCTCAACTAAAACTAAGTGGGTGTGCATCCAACTTGCTTGCTCATGAAGACCTCATGCATTTGAGGAAGCCCATCATCAGAATATACAAGCCAAGTTCTATAATGAAAAATTCCCACTAGTATATGGAAGTTACAACTTTGGAGACTCTCTATATGAAGAACATAGTGCTACTGTGAAGCACAAGTGTGGTAAAGGATACTAGCATTGCCCCTTCTCTCTTTTTCTCTCATTTTTTGTTGGCCTCTTTTTTATGAAGTCCGGAACCTCATCCTGATTCTTTGGAGGAATCATTAGTCTCCATCATCCTTTTTCCTCATTGGGACAATGCTCCAATAATGATGATCATCACACTTTTATTTACTTACAACCCGATAACCTAATACAAGATGACTCTATATGAATGCCTCTGGTAGTATACTAGGATGTGCAATGATCTAGTGTAACATGTATTACAATGATGAACGATGGCTTTGCCACAAATATCATGTCAGCTCTATATGATCATGCAAAGCAATATGATGATGAACACACATGTCATAAGTGTTGGAGAACGCGGTATTTCAAAAAATTTACCTACGATCACGCAAGATCTATCTAGGAGATGCATAGCAACAAGCGGGGAGAGTGTGTCCACGTACCCTCGTAGACCGAAAGCGGAAGCGTTTAGTAACGCGGTTGATGTAGTCGAACATCTTCGCGATCCAACCGATCCAAGCATCGAACGTACGGCACCTCCGCGTTCAGCACACGTTCAGCTCGATGACGTCCCTCGATCCACTGGTACTCGTCGGTCGTAAACAAACGGTTTTTAACCCCTTTCCGCGACGACATTTGGAACCGTCGCCAAGTGAGTGTGGGCGATAGGGGGGTCCTTCCCACATGACCCAGAAATCGTCAGGGATAGGCCCTCCTGGGACCCAGGCTGGGGCCGTGTGCGATCGGGCGAGGCATCGAAACCCAATCATTTCCGTAGGTATGTACATCCCACACTGTAATCCGAGAAAAACATTTCCGTAGGTATGTACATCCCACACGGTGAATCCCAGAAAAACATTTCTGTTCGTATGTATATCACACACAGTCAATCCAAGGAATACGTTTCCGTTCTTATGTACATCCCACACAGTCAATCCAGGGAAAACGTCTCCGTGCGGACGTACATCCCACATAGTTTTATGTGTAGGCTTGTGTGTGAAAGGTGTAACTATCACACACGGTCTGCCTTGGTTAACTGTTTGCTTTTATCAACTATATCACACACGATTTGATGAAGAAAACTGTGTGGCATTGGGCTATCCATCGCAAGCGCTTTTACTGCCAGAACCGTTTGCAAAGGTCCGTGACACATTTAGCAGGTTTATTAGTTTACAATTAATAATTCCAGTATTACGTAAATTCACATTTCATATCGAACAGCTGTTTGCCAATTTCATATCAGGCACATAAATATATTATAACATCACAGTACGGTAGCTACATGAAAACATCACAGTACATCATATAGCTAGTTTAACTTCATAATAATAATATATTCATTTCCCTAATCGAGATCATCCAGGCTCGCCCTATCCACCTCTGCTTTCAGTTCAGTAAGAACCCGTTTTGCACGGGCCAACTGGGAAAGTGCCTCCTCCTTCGCCAACACCATCTTAGCAAAGTCTGATTTAAAAAATCTGAGCTCATTCTCCACCTTCAACTTTTTATCCCGCATCTTGAAATATGCTTCAGCGTTGACAACGTTTTCTCTAAGCCTACGTGTGTTCTCTTCCTCATACATGCTCCAGAGCTTCGCTAGGCACATCTTCAAAGACTGTGGCCACTCTTGATCAACCCACTCCAAGTAAGAACACATCCATTTATCCTATAATATTTAAAACTAGATCAGTAAAAATTGTAGGGGAAATGGGTTTATGGCAACATAGAAAATCACCAATGCTTATTTTGAAAAACTGAAGAAACATGTTAATTATGACATATCTTCTCAAAAAGATCAATGTGCAAATGAAATAATTGGTACTGAGACAACAACCAAATTCTGGAACATCAGAAGCTATAATTAACTACAACGACGCTACAAGTTCTTACTCATGTACAATAAATAACAAATTGAACATTTTATGAAGAAGGTAAATATAACTGCAACAGCATAGCGACAGTGTTTGGATGACAGCAAATTGATACTAACAGGTGTGTACATGCACAAATTTAGTAACATAGAACTAATAGCACTAAGGCCGTCCACTATGTATGCCAAAACTGGGGTAAAGACAACTGTTGCTACATCTCGCACTGGTGCCCTGCACTGGCGAGCCGATGCAGCGGAAAAAAAATCAGGGACCCGGACTCCGGAGCACGTAGTTTCTCCGATGCCCAGTTCCTTCGTGCCATAAATATTTAGTATTTTACTGCTTGGCTGCTCGGATGTGTGGACCAAAGTTGACTGCACAAACTGCTGAAGTGGTGCCAAATAATTTTTTAATGGCACCGCTGATGAGATGGCAACAATTTAAGATACTAGGTACAAACTGTGACACTGTCTTAGGATGCGTTTGGTTGAAGGTGTGGTATGAATGGGTTGGACCGTGACAGTGTCTGAATCACATCTAACAAATGATTTGTAACAACGAAAGAGGGTCTAACCTTCTCTGCACATGCCAGAAACTTCCTCCCACTGTCCACAGAATTAAACGCAACTAGCTTCATGCAGGGAGATTGATGGTGACAACGAGCAAATAGATCTTCAGCCACCCCACTCCATTCGTTGCCACTAATGATCCTAGGGAGCTACAAGAGGAAGAAATGACTCAAATCGACCGCCAGGTAAAAATCCTTCATTCCAAGTCATAGCCCGAGAGAGAGAGAGAGAAGAAAGGCATACCCGGGTGGTGAAGGAGTAGTCGCCGGAGGAGGAACCGCTGGAGAGGTCTTTGAAGAAGACCATGGCGACCCCGGTGGTAGGATGCGAGACGGCGAGAGCGAGGAAGCGGCTATAACTTAGCAAGGAAGGAAGGAAGGAGGAAACAGGGGAAGTGTGACTTGTGGTCGGGGAGAAAAGGGGGTGGGGAAGGGGGGCGGGGGTAGATATTTTGGCGGTAGGCCAAAATTTTGAAAATGTGGAGGGAAACTTTGCACGCGGTGCCGCCGGACCATTAACTTTGAACGATTGTGTGCATCGCAAACGATTCTTCTGCTTTATGCGCATGGGATGAGTTTGATAATTCAAATTTTGGTGGAAATTTCCCCGGGTATGTCATTCCATAATTTAACATCGCTTGCTAATTTGGGCACACAAAAGAACGTACAGCAGACAGACCACACTTACTGAATCAAGCAATTTTACTAATTAAACAGAGCCAGTTGACCTAAACATTGCTCTAACAAAAGACCAGCATTAAAAACAAAGCCTAAGTATGCATAAATTAAACAAATCCGCCGCCGTGCCGGCCTATGCATCGCCGGTGTGAGATGAGACGTAGATGACTTGTCCTGGCAACATGCCGCCGTTGGTGGACTCCGCGCCCCCCCTGCTGAAGTCGTCCTCGTCCTCGTCCTTGTCCTCGGCGCCGCCCTCAAGGTTGTAGTACTCGTAGTAGTGGTTGCGCCAGAGCTCGCGTTGGTACTCCACCGTCGATTCCTCGATGGACAGACTCTTCTCTACCTCGACCTCGGCCACGCGCAACTCCTCCTCCCGGCGCCCCTCGATCTCCGCCGCTCGGCGACCTCATGAGGAAGCAGGTGCTCCATGGCCACCGCCGCCTTTTCAGATGTGGGTTGCATGCTGGAGTCCGAGGTGGCCTGGAATATCTTGGCGTGTGCATCCTCGATCTTGGCATGGATGGCCTCGACCCGGGCCAGGGCAACATCAAAGGCACGGACGACAGCTCGAGCGCTCTCGGCGTTTGCAGCCGCTGTCGCAGCAGCAGCAGCTGTAGCCGTCTCGGCTGCCGCAGACGCCCTCTCGGCGGAAGCGGCCGCGCTCAATGCAGATGCGGCGGCACTCTCGGCGTAGGCGGCCGCACTCTCGGCAGGCGATGGCGCTCGGGGGGGGGGGGGATGCGGCCATCGTACGGGCCTTCACGAAGCGTTTCCACGGCGTCATCTTTGCAAGAAGGGGGTGCAGGAATGGGGATCGGGATTCGTGGATTCGGGGGTTGCCGACACTAGAACAGACAAGCCGGCGAAGCTTAAGGAGGGAGACTTAAATAGACCAAGATATTTTCATCGCAAACGGTTCCTAGAAAACAACTGTGTGTGATGTTGTAGATATTTTTTATTAGCTGCGAAAGACGAATTTGGAGTAAAGTGCCAACGGATGGTGTTTTAAATGAACGAGAAATTTTGTAGTACTAATACAACTGTCATGTCAATTTTTGGAAAATCTCAGGGGTCATTTGACCTTTTAAGACATTTAGGTGATTTTCTAGCCATTTAATGACCGTAATTGAAATTTGAACTACATGTACATGCAACAGCTAACCATAACGGTTCGAAAACTCATATTTCGTGTACTTGTGTGCGATTTAATTCCATGTGCAGTAAATTGGAAGGAATTTTCAAACATATTGGTCTAACGGCTATGCCACAATTAAGCATGGAGTGACATGGCATTTTAATTCCAAAAAATAAAAAAAAATCAGAAACACATGAAACCTTGGTTGATGTAATGTCATGCCACCAAGATGATGTGGTAAAAAATTGGCATGTTTGACGAAAGTTTGGACACACACCCCTCACAAACCAGAGCAACTCACTAGAAGGCTCGTGGTTCCGAGAGGGAACAATGCATGTTTGATGACGAACGGGAGATAGCTTCCTCTTACGGCCTTCAATTTTTTTCTATGTCTAACGTGCACTACTACAACTGTAATGTGAAATTTTTGAAAATTCTAGGGGTCATTTGACCTTTTAAAGACATTTAAGTGATTTTCTAGCCATTTAATGACCGTAATTCAAATTTGAACTACATCTACATGCAACGCCTAACCAAAACGGTTTGAAAAATCATATTTGTGTCCTTGTGTGCGAGCTAATTCCATGTGCAGTAAACTAGAAGGAATTTTCAAACATATTTGTCTCACGACATGGACACATGCATGCATACGTATGCATGGAGTGACATGGCATTTTAATTCCAAAAAAATCAGAAACACATGAAACCTTGGTTCATGTAATGTCATGCCACCAAGATGATGTGGTAAAAAATTTGGCATGTTTGACGAAAGTTTGGACACACACCCCTCACAAACCGGAGCAACTCACTAGAAGGCTCGTGGTTCCGAGAGGGAACAATGCATGTTTGATGACGAACGGGAGATAGCTTCCTCTTACAGCCTTCAATTTTTTTCAACGTCTAACATGCACTACTACAACTGTAATGTGAAATTTTGGAAAATTCTAGGGGTCATTTGACCTTTTAAAGACATTTAAGTGATTTTCAAACCATTTAATGACCGTAATTCAAATTTGAACTACATCTACATGCAACGCCTAACCAAAACGGTTTGAAAAATCATATTTGTGTACTTGTGTGCGAGTTAATTCCATGTGCAGTAAATTAGAAGAAATATTCAAACATATTGGTCTCACGACATGGACACATGCATGCATACGTATGCATGGAGTGACATGGCATTTTAATTCCAAAAAATAAAAAAATGATCAGAAAACATGAAACCTTGGTTGATGTAATGTCATGTCACCAAGATGATGTGGTAAAGAAATTGACATGTTTGACGAACGTTTGGACACACCCCCCTCACAAACCGGAGCAACTCGCTAGAAGGTTCGTGGTTCCGAGAGGGGACAATGCATGTTTGATGACGAACGGGAGATAGCTTCTCTTACGGCCTTCAAATTTATTCCTACATTTAACGTGCACTAATACAACTGTCATTGGAAAATTTCAGGGGTCGTTTGACCTTTTAAAGACATTTAAGTGATTTTCTAGCCATTTAATGACCTAATTCAAATTTGAACTACATCTACATGCAATGCCTAACCATAACGGTTTGAAAAATCATATTTTTGTGTACTTGTGTGCGAGTTAATTCCATGTGCAATAAATTAGAAGGAATTTTTAAACATATTGGTCTCAAGGCATGGGCACATGCATGGAGTGCCATGGCATTTTAATTCCAAAAAATAAAAAAATGATCAGAAAAACATGAAACCTTGCTTGATTTAATGTCATGCCACCAAGATGATGTGGTAAAAACATTGGCATGTTTGACAAACGTTTGGACACACACCCCTCACAAACCGGAGCAACTCGCTAGAAGGTTCGTGGTTCCGAGAGGGAACAATGCATGTTTGATGACGAACGGGAGATAGCTTCCTCTTACGACCTTCAAATTTTTTCCTACGTTTAACGTGCACTAATACAACTGTCATGTGAAAATTTGGAAAATTTCAAGGGTCATTTGACCTTTTAAAGACATTTAAGTGATTTTCTAACTATTTAATGACTGTAATTAAAATTGAACTACATCTACATGCAACGCCTAACCATAGCGGTTTGAAAAATCATATTTTTGTGTACTTGTGTGCGAGTTAATTCCATGTGCAGTAAATTAGAAGGAATTTTCAAACATATTGGTCTCAAGGCATGGGCACATGCATGGAGTGCATGCCATGACATTTTAATTCAAAAAATTTAGAAAATGATCAGAAAAACATGAAACCTTGGTTGATGTAACATCATGTCACCAAGATGATGTGGTAAAAAAATTGTCCTGTTTGACGAAAGTTTGGACACACACCCCTCACAAACCGGAGCAACTCGCTAGAAGGTTCGTGGTTCCGAGAGGGAACACTTCATGTTTGATGACGAACGGGAGATAGCTTCCTCTTACGGCCTTCAAATTTTTTCCTACGTTTAACGTGCACTAATACAACTATCATGTGAAAATTTGGAAAATTTCAGGGGTCATTTGACCTTTTAAAGACATTTAAGTGATTTTCTAACCATTTAATGACCGTAATTCAAATTTGAACTACATCTACATGCAACGCCTAACCATAACGGTTTGAAAATCATATTTTTATGTACTTGTGTGCGAGTTAATTCCATGTGCAGTAAATTAGAAGGAATTTTCAAACATATTGGTCTCAAGGCATGGGCACATGCATGGAGTGCATGCCATGGCATTTTAATTCCAAAAAATTAAAAAATGATCAGAAAAACATGAAACCTTGCTTGATTTAATGTCATGCCACCAAGATGATGTGGTAAAAAAATTGGCCTGTTTGACCAAAGTTTGGACACACACCCCTCACAAACCGGAGCAACTCACTAGAAGGTTCGTGGTTCCGAGAGGGAACAATGCATGTTTGATGACGAACGGAGATAGCTTCCTCTTACGGCCTTCAAATTTTTTCCTACGTTTAACGTGCACTAATACAACTGTCATGTGAAAATTTGGAAAATTTCAGGGGTCATTTGACCTTTTAAAGACATTTAAGTGATTTTCTAACCATTTAATGACCGTAATTCAAATTTGAACTACATCTACATGCAGCGCCTAACCAAAACAGTTTGGAAAATCATATTTTTGTGTACTTGTGTGCGAGTTAAAAAATCATCAGACGATGTAAATATCTGGTGTTCAAAAAAGAAAATGTAAAGATTTGGCAAGACAACCGGCCCCCACACGATTGGCCCTCTATCTCGCGGCTCGAGGTTTGGTAGGTGATTGGTGGGGATCATTAATCGAACACGGTTCTGTATTGGAAACCGTCAGCTATTCTGTTCACACTCGGATTTTGCTGCGGGAATTATGTGTAATTCAAACTACAGTACTCGTAAATTCCGGCGACCGCCGTGTGTACTGTCCCCGTCGATCTAGATTCCGGCCGCTAATAAATACTACCTTGCTCACGTCGTCCCGCCTGTATTCTCATCTACATACTCCCCTCGCTCGCCCTCTCTCTCTCTCTCTCTCAAATCTCTGCCATGGCGCCGCCGGTCTGCCCACGCGCCGACGAGGAGTCGCCGCCCCCGAGGATGCTCACTCGATTAGCAGCGACAAGGACCCCTATGCGCCGCCTGACGAGGTTGCGCCGGACCCCCCAACTTTGGATTGGTTTTGGGGCCAGTACAATCTTTGTCTGTGGAAGTCGCTGCCGCCGGCTGAGAAAGCTAGGCAAGTGGCGTTCAAGAAGGAGATGGCGGAGGAGGAAGCCAGGTACCAGGCGGCCTGTGAAGCCCGTGTTGCCGCCTGGAAAAAGGAGGCGGCGGAGCTTTGGGGGCGGGCGCGTTGTCGTCCCGATGAGGTGTACGAAGATGGGTACTTCGCGAGGAAGGTCATAGGCGCTGGGCGCCTCGTCGCTGCGTGGAGGTGGGCCGATAAGGTCTAGCGTGCCACCGACGAGGAGCTCCGGTGGGCGCCCAACGAAATGGCAAGATCGGCCGCGCACGTCCGCCAGCAAGAGGCAGATCGGTACGTCAAGCGCTGTGAGGCGGAGGAGTCGGAGTACTGCCTCCGCACTGGGAAGACGTCGCGTACCAGGGAGCTGCTGGCGAGGGGCTGCTGGAATACTGGCCCTAGGAGGGATTATTAGTTTTAGTATTGTTCATTTTCAATTTTATGCATTGTACCTAGTAGTTAAGTATCATCACGTATATGTGATGATATTATATATATATATATATATTCTGTGATGAACTAATGACCAATTAATAAACAGAACAATACTATGATTGCTGTGAATACATAGCTATCCACGTCGAAACGACTTTTCAAAATAAAACGCATCCATGAGACCATGACCAGCAGCCCATGCCTAGGGTAGCTCTTGGCTCTGCCTGAACTCGTGCAAGCGTTCGTCCAAGCGGTCGACACACTCGCGGTACATCTGGAGCATGATCTCGAGCTCCAAGTTGGCTATTTCATCGGAGATCACCAGCTTGAGGATGCGACGACCATGTTCCTCTACTGCGCCCAGGTGGACACTTGGGCTAAGGAGGCGGTCGAGCCTACGGACCAGCGAGTTGGCATCCAGCGGGCCGCGGACAAGGCGAACGGCGACACCCATGCGAACGTGCAAGTACGGCGCGGCCGGCCTCTAGTGCAAGTACGGCGCTGAGGGCCTCTGCCCACTCCTGGCGAGGAATGGGGGTACTGACGGGACGTGTACCCAGCTGCGATGCCGTGTCGACAGCAGGCAAGCGCCGATGGATCCGCTCTTGCTGTGCGGCGCGCCGCGCCTCTCGCTCTGCGGCGCTCCAACGGTCTCGCCATGAGGCGAGCCGCGGCCTATCGGCGCGGACGCGCCTAGCTTGCTCTGCGGCGCGCCATCGATCATGTTGTGCGGCGAGCTGTAGCCTGTCGGTGCTGACATGCCTATCTTGATCCGCGGTGCTCAAGCACGATGCGCCAAAGGTCTACTCAACCCTGGCGATGATGCGCATCACGGTGTCGTCCATCGCCTTGCCGGGGAGCGCCTCGACCTCGATGGGTCGTGGCGCCTGCTCGTTTTCCTCGTCGACGAGGTTGATGGCAGAGGCGGCGCTTTGGTGGGTTGGCATGCTTGGAAAAGGTGGATGTGCTACAGGCTGCGCTTGTCGCCTCCGTGCGTTGCGCACCCCCTATGCGCAATATAGCAGGGTGGCGGGAAACAGGTGAGGAAATGGCGGGAAACAGTGGCGTGTACATAAAACGCCATCAATTAATGGAAACTTAGCATAGAAGGAGCATCGAGCTAGCACAAGAAGTAGATGATGATCATATGAACACGGACCACACTAGGGAACCCGTCGGTGATGAATTCATCAATCCCAAACGGTTGAATACTAGCAAGCGTTTGCCCACAACACACACGGCCTGTTCCGTCACAAACAGGTCGGATGGATCAACTGTATGCCACGTATCGCACATTGTCAAAAAGTAATGCAGTAGACCTTCTTTAACATGTGTTAAAAATTTTAAAAATAAAAACAAGGACCTCGAGGTTAAATTAACTCATGGGATGGGTCGTATCAGTCATTTAATTTGACAAATATGGCTGATACGACCCATCCTACCAGTTAATTTAACATCAACACAACTTCCCATCCAGTCACCCATCTCATGGCTGCTCCAGCCTGAGCACACTTAACTTGAGAGTTTTCTTACATGAGCTACTGGTGGAACAACTAGTCCTTGCTGATAGGATGCCTCTTCGCATCCTTATGGCGTATCCGGATGACCGCCCGTCCCCCAATGGCCAATAGATGTTGTGTAGACAGAGCATATCACATACGTCTTATTAGCCGGAACCGTCTGTGTTATGACCGGTCTTCGCACACATTTCTGATTACAGACCTGTTTGCCGCGTATCACACACATATTGTTAAGTTGAACCATTTCTGTTCTCATGTCTCAACGCAAATAGTTCATCCGAGTGAACCGCATGCCGTATATCGCACACACCTTCATCTGGCTGACCGTTTCTTTTGTGTTGCCTAATCACAAACAGTTCATCCGAGTGAACCGTATGCTGTATATCGCACACACCTTCATCTGGCTGCCCGTTTCTTTTGTTCCTCCTCATCACAAACAGTTAATTGAGCTGAACCGTATGCCCTGCATCGCACACGCAACTAAAATCTGAACCGTGTTTGATGCATCCTCCATCGCAAATGTTTTGCACCTTTTTTGACGGTTA
Organism: Triticum aestivum; assembly: GCF_018294505.1. Lineage (NCBI taxonomy): Eukaryota > Viridiplantae > Streptophyta > Magnoliopsida > Poales > Poaceae > Triticum > Triticum aestivum. Next base: position 423,230,011 of record NC_057805.1, on the reverse strand, counting down.
TTTTACACCACCGTTTGCGATTATGGCAACACGCACAGTTTCATCGAAGGGTCTCTGATCATAGTGTCGCGTTAGCAGCAACCTGCATTAGTGATCTCTTGATCCAGTTGATGACGAGGAAGAGTTCTGTTAGCACGACGGCGAGGCGACGGTGATGATGAAGTTACCGGCACAGGGCTTCGCCTAAGGACTACGACGATATGACCGAGGTGTGTAACTGTGGAGGAGGGCACCACACACGACTAAGAGAAGGCTTGGTGTCCCTTTGGGGTGCCCCCTCCCATGTATATAAAGGGGGGAGGAGAGGTGGCCGACCCAAGGGGGTGCGCGCCATGGGGGGAGTCCTACTTGGACTCCCGGTCCAAGTAGGATTCGCCCCCCTTTCCTATTCCCACTAGGAGAAGGAGGGAAGGAGGAGGAGGAGAGAAGGAAAGGGGGGCCGCCCCCAACCCTAGTCCAATTCGGTTTGGGCTTGGGGGGCGCGCGCCTCCACCTGGCCGCCGCCTCCTCTCTCCACTAGGGCCCATGAAGGCCCATTAACTCCCTGGGGGGGGGGGGTCCGGTAACCCCCGGTACTCCGGAAAATGTCCGAACCTTTCCGAAACCATTCCGGTGTCCAAACACAACCTTCCAATATATCAATCTTTATGTCTCGACCATTTCGAGACTCATCGTCATGTCCGTGATCTTATCCGGGACTCCGAACAAACTTCGATACATCAAATCACATAACTCATAATACAAATCGTCATCGAACGTTAAGCGTGCGGACCCTACGGGTTCGAGAACTATGTAGACATGACCGAGACACATCTCCGGTCAATAACCAATAGCGGAACATGGATGCTCATATTGGCTCCTATATACTCTACGAAGATCTTTATCGGTCAAACCGCATAACAACATACGTTGTTCCCTTTGTCATCGGTATGTTACTTGCCCGAGATTCGATCGCCGGTATCATCATACCTAGTTCAATCTCGTTACCGGCAAGTCTCTTTACTCGTTCCGTAATGCATCATCCCGCAACTAACTCACTAGTCACATTGCTTGTAAGGCTTATAGTGATGAGCATTACCGCGAGGGCCCAGAGATACCTCTCCGATACACGGAGTGACAAATCCTAATCTCGATCTATGCCAACTCAACAAACACCATCAAAGACACCTGTAGAGCATCTTTATAATCACCTAGTTACGTTGTGACGTTTGATAGCACACAAGGTGTTCCTCCAGTATTCGGGAGTTGCATAATCTCATAGTCAGAGGAACATGTATAAGTCATGATGAAAGCAATAGCAATAAAACTAAACGATCATTTATGCTAAGCTAACGGATGGGTCTTGTCCATCACATCATTCTCTAATGATGTGATCCCGTTCATCAAATGACAACACATGTCTATGGTTAGGAAACTTAACCATATTTGATTAACGAGCTAGTCAAGTAGAGGCATACTAGGGACACTCTGTTTTGTCTATGTATTCACACAAGTACTAAGTTTCCGGTTAATAAAATTCTAGCATGAATAATAATCATTTATCATGATATAAGGAAATATAAATAACAACTTTATTATTGCCTCTAGGGAATATTTCCTTCAGTCTCCCACTTGCACTAGAGTCAATAATATAGATTACATAGTAATGATTCTAACACCCATGGAGTCTTGGTGTTGATCATGTTTTGCTCGTGGAAGAGGCTTAGTCAACGGGTCTGCAACATTCAGATTCATGTGTATTTTGCAAACTTTTGTCTCCCTCCTTGACTATATCGCGGATGGAATTGAAGCGTCTCTTGATGTGCTTGGTTCTCTTGTGAAATCTGGATTCCTTCGCCAAGGCTATTGCTCCAGTATTGTCACAAAAGATTTTCATTGGACCCGATGCACTAGGTATTACACCTAGATCGGATATGAACTCCTTCATCCAGACTCCTTCATTTGCTACTTCCGAAGCAGCTATGTACTCAGCTTCACACATAGATACAGCCACGACGCTTTGCTTGGAACTGCACCAACTGATAGCTCCACCATTCAATATAAATACGTATCCGGTTTGTGACTTAGAGTCATCCGGATCAGAGTCAAATCTTGCATCGACATAACCATTTACGACGAGCTCTTTGTCACCTCCATAAATGAGAAACATATCCTTAGTCCTTTTCAGGTATTTCAGGATGTTCTTGACCGCTGTCCAGTGATCCACTCCTGGATTACTTTGGTACCTCCCTGCTAAACTAATAGCAAGGCACACATCAGGTCTGGTACACAGGATTGCATACATGATAGAACCTATGGCTGAGGCATAGGGAATGACTTTCATTTTCTCTCTATCTTCTGCAGTGGTCGGGCATTGAGTCTGACTCAACTTCACACCTTGTAACACAGGCAAGAATCCTTTCTTTGACTGATCCATTTTGAACTTCTTCAAAACTTTATCAAAGTATGTGCTATTTTGAAAGTCCAATGAAGCGCCTTGATCTATCTCTATAGATCTTGATGCCCAATATATAAGCAGCTTCACCGAGGTCTTTCATTCAAAAATTCTTATTCAAGTATCCTTTTATGCTATTCAGAAATTCAGTATCATTTTCGATCAACAATATGTCATCTACATATAATATCAGAAATGCTACAGAGCTCCCACTCACTTTCTTGTAAATACGGGCTTCTCCAAAAGTCTGTATAAAACCATATGCTTTGATCACACTATCAAAGCGTATATTCCAACTCCGAGAGGCTTGCACCAGTCCATAAATGGATCGCTGGAGCTTGCACACTTTGTTAGCACCTTTTGGATCGACAAAACCTTCTGGTTGCATCATATACAACTCTTCTTTGAGGTATCCATTAAGGAATGCAGTTTTGACATCCATTTGCCAAATTTCATAATCATAAAATGCGGCAATTGCTAACATGATTCGGACAGACTTAAGCATCACTACGGGCGAGAAGGTCTCATCGTAGTCAACTCCTTGAACTTGTCGAAAACCTTTCGCAACAAGTCGAGCTTTGTAGACAGTAACATTACCATCAGCGCCAGTCTTCTTCTTGAAGATCCATTTATTCTCTATTGCTTGCCGATCATTAGGCAAGTCAACCAAAGTCCACACTTTGTTCTCATACATGGATCCCATCTCAGATTTCATGGCCTCAAGCCATTTCGCGGAATATGGGCTCATCATCGCTTCCTCATAGTTCGTAGGTTCGTCATGGTCAAGTAACATGATCTCCAGAACAGGATTATCGTACCACTCTGGTGCGGATCTTACTCTGGTTGACCTACGAGGTTCAGTGGTAACTTGATCTGAAGTTTCATGATCATCATCATTACCTTCCTCGCTGATTGGTGTAGGAATCACTGGAACTGATTTCTATGATGAACTACTTTCCAATTCGGGAGAAGGTACAATTACCTCATCAAGTTCTACTTTCCTCCCACTCACTTCTTTCGAGAGAAACTCCTTCTCTAGAAAGGATCCATTCTTAGCAACGAATATCTTGCCTTCGGATCTGTGATAGAAGGTGTACCCAACATTCTCCTTTGGGTATCCTATGAAGACACATTTCTCCGATTTAGGTTCAAGCTTATCAGGTTGAAGCTTTTTCACATAAGCATCGCAGCCCCAAACTTTAAGAAACGACAACTTGGGTTTCTTGCCAAACCACAGTTCATATGGTGTCATCTCAACGGATTTAGATGGTGCCCTATTTAACGTGAATGCAGCCGTCTCTAAAGCATAACCCCAAAATGATAGCGGTAAATCAGTAAGAGACATCATAGATCGCACCATATCCAATAAAGTACGGTTACGACGTTCAGACACACCATTACACTGTGGTGTTCCAGGTGGCGTGAGTTGCGAAACTATTCCGCACTGTTTCAAATGAAGACCAAACTCATAACTCAAATATTCACCTCCACGATCAGATCGTAGAAACTTTATTTTCTGGTTACGATGATTTTCCACTTCACTCTGAAATTCTTTGAACTTTTCAAATGTTTCATACTTATGCTTCATCAAGTAGATATACCCATATCTGCTCAAATCATCTGTGAAGGTCAGAAAATAACAATACCCGCCGCGAGCCTCAACACTCATCGGACCGCATACATAAATATGTATTATTTCCAATAAGTCTGTTGCTCGCTCCATTGTTCCTGAGAACGGAGTCTTAGTCATCTTGCCCATGAGGCATGGTTCGCAAGCATCAAGTGATTCATAATAAAGTGATTCCAAAAGCCCATCAACATGGAGTTTCTTCATGCGCTTTACACCAATATGACCTAAACGGCAGTGCCACAAATAAGTTGCACTATCATTATTAAACTTATATCTTTTGGCTTCAATACTATGAATATGTGTATCACTACTATCGAGATTCAACAAAAATAGACCACTCATCATGGGTGCATGACGATAAAAGATATTACTCATATAAATAGAACAACCATTATTCTTAGATTTAAATGAATAAATGTCTCGCATCAAACAAGATCCAGATATAATGTTCATGCTTAACGCTGGCACCAAATAACAATTATTCAGGTCTAAAACTAATCTCGAAGGTAGATGTAGAGGTAGCGTGCCGACGGTGATCACATCGACTTTGGAACCATTTCCCATGCGCATCGTCACCTCGTCCTTAGCCAATCTTCATTTAATCCGCATCCCCTGTTCCGAGTTGCAAATATGAGCAACAGAACCAGTAACAAATACCCAGGCGCTACTACGAGCATTAGTAAGGTACACATCAATAACATGTATATCAAATATACCTTTCACTTTGTCATCCTTCTTATCCGCCAAATACTTGGGGCAGTTGCGCTTCCAGTGACTAGTCCCTTTGCAGTAGAAGCACTCAGTCTCAGGCTTAGGTCCAGACTTGGGCTTTTTCACTTGAGCAGCAACTTGCTTGCCGTTCTTCTTGAAGTTCCCCTTCTTCCCTTTGCCCTTTTTCTTGAAACTAGTGGTCTTGTTAACCATCAGCACTTGATGCTCCTTCTTGATTTCTACCTCCGCAGCCTTTAGCATTGCGAAGAGCTCGGGAATTGTCTTATCCATCCCCTGCATATTATAGTTCATCATGAAGCTTTTGTAGCTTGATGGCAGTGATTGAAGAACTCTGTCAATGACACTATCATCAGGAAGATTAACTCCCAGTTGAGTCAAGTGGTTGTACCCAGACATTCTGAGTGTGTTCACTGACAGAACTATTCTCCTCCATTTTGCAGCTGTAGAACTTATTGGAGACTTCATATCTCTCAATCCGGGCATTTGCTTGAAATATTAACTTCAACTCCTGGAACGTCTCATATACTCCATGACGTTCAAAACGTCGTTGAAGTCCTGGTTCTAAGCCATAAATCATGGCACACTGAACTATCGAGTAGTCATCAACACGCGACTGCTAGGCATTCACAATGTCTGCAGTTGCTGGCGCGGGTGGTACACCTAGCGGTGCTTCCAGGACGTAATTCTTCTGTGCAGGAATGGGGATAATCCTCAAGTTACGGACCGAGTCCGTGTAGTTGCTACCATCATCTTTCAACTTAGCCTTCTCTAGGAACACATTAAAATTCAAAGGAACGGTAGCACGGGCCATTGATCTACAACAGCATAGACATGCAAAATACTATCAGGTACTAAGTTCATGATAAATTAAAGTTCAATTTAATCATATTACTTAAGAACTTCCACTTAGATAGACATCCCTCTAGTCATCTAAATGATCACGTGATCCAAATCAACTAAACCATGTTCGATCATCACGTGAGATGGAGTAGTTTTCAATGGTGAACATCACTATGTTGATCATATCTACTATATGATTCATGTTCGACCTTTTGGTCTCAGTGTTCCGAGGCCATATCTGCATATGCTAGGCTCGTCAAGTTTAACCCGAGTATTCTGCGTGTGCAAAACTGGCTTACACCCGTTTTATGTGAACATAGAGCTTATCACACCCGATCATCATGTGGTGTCTCGGCACGACGACTGTAGCAATGGTGCATACTCAGGGAGAACACTTGTACCTTGAAATTTATTGAGAGATCATCTTATAATGCTACCGCCGTACTAAGAAAAATAAGATGCATAAAGGATAAACAACGCATGCAATCAAAATAAGTGATATGATATGGCCATCATCATCTTGTGCCTTTCATCTCCATCTCCAAAGCACCGTCATGATCACCATCGTCACCGGCTTGACACCTTGATCTCCATCGAAGCATCATTGTCGTCTCGCCAACTATTGCTTCTATGACTATCGCTACCGCTTAGTGATAAAGTAAAGCAATTACATGGCGATTGCATTTCATACAATAAAGCGACAACCATATGGCTCCTGCCAGTTGCCGATAACTGTTACAAAATATGATCATTTTCATACAATAATTTATATATCATCACGTCTTGACCATATCACATCACAACAAGCCCTGCAAAAACAAGTTAGACGTCCTCTACTTTGTTGTTGCAAGTTTTACGTGGCTGCTACGGGCTTCTAGCAAGAACCGTTCTTACCTACGCATCAAAACCACAAAGATTTTTCGTAAAGTGTGCTATTTTAACCTTCAACAAGGACCGGGCGTAGTCAAACTCGATTCAACTAAAGTTGGAGAAACTGACACCCGCTAGCCACCTGTGTGCGAAGCATGTCGGTAGAACCAGTCTCATGAACGCGGTCAAGTAATGTCGGTCCGGGCCGCTTCATCCAACAATACCGCCGAATCAAAGTAAGACGTTGCTGATAAGCAGTATGACTATCATCGCCCACAACTCATTGTGTTCTACTCATCCATATAACATCTACGCATAGACCTGGCTCTGATACCACTGTTGGAGAACGCAGTATTTCGAAAAATTTATCTACGATCACGCAAGATCTATCTAGGAGATGCATAGCAATGAGCGGGGTGTTGGGGATCGTAGCAGAATTTTAAAATTTTCTACGCATCACCAAGATCCATCTATGGAGTATACTAGCAACGAGGGTAAAGGAGTGCATCTACATACCCTTGTAGATCGCGAGCGGAAGCGTTCCAATGAACGAGGTTGATGGAGTCGTACTCGCCGTGATCCAAATCACCGATGACCGAGTGCCGAACGGACGGCACCTCCGCGTTCAACACACGTACGATGCAGCGACGTCTCCTCCTTCTTGATCCAGCAAGGGGAAAGGAGAGGTTGATGGAGATCCAGCAGCACGACGGCGTGGTGGTGGATGTAGCGGGATCTCGGCAGGGCTTCGCCGAGCTTCTACGAGAGGGAGAGGTGTTGCAGGGGAGGAGGGAGGCGCCAAAGGCTGTAATGTTGCTGCCCTCCCTCCCCCCTTTATATAGGCCCCCTAGAAGGGGGGCGCCAGCCAAGACCCATCCACATGGGGGGGCCGCAGCCAAGGGAAAGGGGGGGTGGCTTCCCCCCAAGTCAAGTGGGGCGCCCCCCCACCCTAGGGTTTCCAACCCTAGGCGCAGGGGGGAGGCCCATGGGGGGCGCCCCAGCCCACTAAGGGCTGGTTCCCTTCCCACTTCAGCCCATGGGGCCCTCCGGGATAGGTGGCCCAACCCGGTGGACCCTCGGGACCCTTCCGGTGGTCCCGGTACAATACCGATAACCCCCGAAACTTTCCCGGTGGCCAAAACTAGACTTCCTATATATAATTCTTCACCTCCGGACCATTCCGGAACTCCTCGTGACGTCCGGGATCTCATCCGGGACTCCGAACAACTTTCGGGTTTCCGCATACTCATATCTCTACAACCCTAGCGTCACCGAACCTTAAGTGTGTAGACCCTACGGGTTCGGGAGACATGCAGATATGACCGAGACGCCTCTCCGGTCAATAACCAAGAGCGGGATCTGGATACCCATGTTGGCTCCCACATGTTCCACGATGATCTCATCGGATGAACCACGATGTCGAGGATTCAATCAATCCCGTATACAATTCCCTTTGTCAATCGGTATGTTACTTGCCCGAGATTCGATCGTCGGTATCCCAATACCTTGTTCAATCTCGTTACCAGCAAGTCTCTTTACTCGTACCGTAATGCATGATCCCGTGACTAACTCCTTAGTCACATTGAGCTCATTATGATGATACATTACCGAGTGGGCCCAGAGATACCTCTCCGTCATACGGAGTGACAAATCCCAGTCTCGATCCGTGCCAACTCAACAGACACTTTCGGAGATACCCGTAGTGTACCTTTATAGTCACCCAGTTACGTTGTGACATTTGGCACACCCAAAGCACTCCTACGGTATCCGGGAGTTGCACGATCTCATGGTCTAAGGAAAAGATACTTGACATTGGAAAAGCTCTAGCAAACGAACTACACGATCTTTGAGCTATGCTTAGGATTGGGTCTTGTCCATCACATCATTCTCCTAATGATGTGATCCCGTTATCAATGACATCCAATGTCCATAGTCAGGAAACCATTACTATCTGTTGATCAACGAGCTAGTCAACTAGAGGCTTACTACGGACACGTTGTTGTCTATGTATTCACACATGTATTACGATTTCCGGATAACACAATTATAGCACGAATAAGAGACAATTATCATGAACAAAGAAATATAATAATAACCATTTATTATTGCCTCTAGGGCATATTTCCAACAGTCTCCCACTTGCACTAGAGTCAATAATCTAGTTACATTGTGATGAATCGAACACCCATTGCGTCATGGTGTTGATCATGTTTTGCTCTAGGGAGAGGTTTAGTCAACGGATCTGCTACATTCAGGTCCGTATGTACTTTACAAATATCTATGTCTCCATTTTGAACACTTTCATGAATGGAGTTGAAGCGACGCTTGATATGCCTGGTCTTCCTATGAAACCTGGGCTCCTTGGCAAGGGCAATAGCTCCAGTGTTGTCACAGAAGAGAGTCATCGGGCCCGACGCATTGGGAATCACCCCTAGGTCGGTAATAAACTCCTTTATCCAGACTGCTTCCTGTGCTGCCTCCGAGGCTGCCATGTACTCCGCTTCACATGTAGATCCCGCCACGACGCTTTGCTTGCAACTGCACCAGCTTACTGCTCCTCCATTCAAAATATACACGTATCCGGTTTGTGACTTCGAGTCATCCAGATCTGTGTCGAAGCTAGCGTCGACGTAACCCTTTACGACGAGCTCTTCGTCACCTCCATAAACGAGAAACATATCCTTAGTCCTCTTCAGGTACTTCAGGATATTCTTGACCGCTGTCCAGTGTTCCATGCCGAGATTACTTTGGTACCTTCCTACCAAACTTACGGCAAGGTTTACATCTGGTCTGGTACACAGCATGGCATACATAATAGACCCTATGGCTGAGGCATAGGGGATGACACTCATCTTTTCTCTATCTTCTGCCGTGGTCGGGCATTGAGCCGTGCTCAATTGCACACCTTGCAATACAGGCAAGAACCCCTTCTTGGACTGATCCATATTGAACTTCTTCAATATCTTGTCAAGGTACGTACTCTGTGAAAGACCAATGAGGCGTCTTGATCTATCTCTATAGATCTTGATGCCCAATATATAAGCAGCTTCTCCAAGGTCGTTCATTGAAAAACACTTATTCAAATAGGCCTTTATACTTTCCAAGAATTCTATATCATTTCCCATCAATAGTATGTCATCCACATATAATATGAGAAATGCTACAGAGCTCCCACTCACTTTCTTGTAAACACAAGCTTCTCCATAAGTCTGTGTAAACCCAAACGCTTTGATCATCTCATCAAAGCGAATGTTCCAACTCCGAGATGCTTGCACCAGTCCATAGATGGAGCGCTGGAGCTTGCATACTTTGTTAGCATTCTTAGGATCGAAAAAACCTTCCGGCTGCATCATATACAATTCTTCCTTAAGGAAGCCATTAAGGAATGCCGTTTTGACGTCCATCTGCCATATCTCATAATCATAGTATGCGGCAATTGCTAACATGATTCGGACGGACTTCAGCTTCGCTACGGGTGAGAAAGTCTCATCGTAGTCAACCCCCTGAACTTGTCGATAACCCTTAGCGACAAGTCGAGCCTTATAGATGGTCACGTTACCATCCGCGTCTGTCTTCTTCTTAAAGATCCATTTATTTTCTATGGCTCACCGATCATCGGGCAAGTTAGTCAAAGTCCATACTTCATTTTCATACATGGATCCTATCTCGGATTTCATGGCTTCTAGCCATTTGTCGGAATCCGGGCCCGCCATCGCTGCTTCATAGTTCGAAGGTTCACCGTTGTCTAACAACATGATTTCCAGGACAGGTTGCCGTACCACTCTGGTGCGGAACGTGTCCTTGTGGACCTACGAAGTTCAGCAGTAACTTGATCCGAAGCTTCATGATCATCATCATTAACTTCCTCCCCAGTCGGTGTAGGCACCACAGAAACATCTTCCCACACTGCGCTACTTTCCGGTTCGGAAGGGGTGACTATCACCTCATCAAGTTCCACTTTCCTCCCACTCAATTCTTTCGAGAGAAACTCTTTCTCCAGAAAGGACCCATTCTTGGCAACAAAGATCTTGCCTTCGGATCTGAGGTAGAAGGTATACCCAATGGTTTCCTTAGGGTATCCTATGAAGACGCATTTTTCCGACTTGGGTTCGAGCTTTTCAGGTTGAAGTTTCTTGACATAAGCATCGCATCCCCAAACTTTTAGAAACGACAGCTTAGGTTTCTTCCCAAACCATAATTCATACGGTGTCGTCTCAACGGATTTCGACGAAGCCCTATTTAAAGTGAATGCGGCAGTCTCTAAAGCATAGCCCCAAAATGAGAGCGGTAGATCGGTAAGAGACATCATAGATCGCACCATATCCAATAGAGTGCGATTACGACGTTCGGACACACCGTTTTGCTGAGGTGTTCCAGGCGGCGTGAGTTGTGAAACGATTCCACATTTCCTTAAGTGCGCACCAAATTCGTGACTTAAATATTCTCCACCACGATCTGATCGTAAGAATTTTATTTTTTTGTCACGTTGATTCTCAACCTCATTCTGAAATTCCTTGAACTTTTCAAAGGTTTCAGACTTGTGTTTCATTAGGTAGACATACCCATATCTACTTAAGTCATCAGTGAGAGTGAGAACATAATGATATCCTCCGCGAGCCTCAACACTCATTGGACCGCACACATCGGTATGTATGATTTCCAATAAGTTGGTTGCTCGCTCCATTGTTCCGGAGAACGGAGTCTTGGTCATCTTACCCATGAGGCATGGTTCACACGTGTTAAATGATTCGTAATCAAGAGACTCCAAAAGTCCATCTGCATGGAGCTTCTTCATGCGTTTGACACCAATGTGACCAAGGCGGCAGTGCCACAAGTATGTGGGACTATCGTTATCAACTTTACATCTTTTGGTATGCACACTATGAATATGTGTAACATCACGTTCGAGATTCATCAAGAATAAACCATTGACCAGCGGGGCATGACCATAAAACATATCTCTCATATAAATAGAACAACCATTATTCTCGGATTTAAATGAGTAGCCATCTCGAATTAAACGAGATCCAGATACAATGTTCATGCTCAAAGCTGCCACTAAATAACAATTATTGAGGTTTAAAACTAATCCCGTAGGTAGATGCAGAGGTAGCGTGCCGACGGCGATCACATCGACCTTGGAACCATTCCCGACGCGCATCGTCACCTCGTCCTTTGTCAGTCTCCGTTTATTCCGCAGTTCCTGTTTTGAGTTACAAATATGAGCAACCGCACCGGTGTCAAATACCCAGGAGCTACTACGAGTACTGGTAAGGTACACATCAATTACATGTATATCACATATACCTTTGGTGTTGCCGGCCTTCTTGTCCGCTAAGTATTTGGGGCAGTTCCGCTTCCAGTGACCACTTCCCTTGCAATAAAAGCACTCAGTCTCAGGCTTGGGTCCATTCCTTGACTTCTTCCCGGCAACTGGCTTACCGGGCGCGGCAACTCCCTTGCCGTCCTTCTTGAAGTTCTTCTTGCCCTTGCCTTTCTTGAACTTAGTGGTTTTATTCACCATCAACACTTGATGTTCCTTTCTGATCTCCACCTCCGCTGATTTCAGCATCGAATATACCTCAGGAATGGTCTTTTCCATCCCCTGCATATTGAAGTTCATCACAAAGCTCTTGTAGCTTGGTGGAAGCGACTGGAGGATTCTGTCAATGACCGCGTCATCCGGGAGATTAACTCCCAGCTGAGACAAGCGGTTGTGTAACCCAGACATTCTGAGTTTGTGCTCACTAACAGAACTATTTTCCTCCATTTTACAACTGAAGAACTTGTCGGAGACTTCATATCTCTCGACCTGGGCATGAGCTTGGAAAACCATTTTCAGCTCTTCGAACATCTCATATGCTCCATGTTTCTCAAAACGCTTTTGGAGACCCGGTTCTAAGCTGTAAAGCATGCCGCACTGAACGAGGGAGTAATCATCAGCACGTGATTGCCAAGCGTTCATAACGTCTTGGTTCTTTGGGATTGGTGCTTCACCTAGCGGTGCTTCTAAGACATAATCTTTCTTGGCAGCTATGAGGATGATCCTCAGGTTCCGGACCCAGTCCGTATAGTTGCTGCCATCATCTTTCAGCTTGGTTTTCTCTAGGAACGCGTTGAAGTTGAGGACAACGTGGGCCATTTGATCTACAAGACATATTGTAAAGATTTTAGACTAAGTTCATGATAATTAAGTTCATCTAATCAAATTATTCAATGAACTCCCACTCAGATAGACATCCCTCTAGTCATCTAAGTGAAACATGATCCGAGTTGACTAGGCCGTGTCCGATCATCACGTGAGACGGACTAGTCAAGATTGGTGAACATCTCCATGTTGATCGTATCTTCTATACGACTCATGCTCGACCTTTCGGTCCTCCGTGTTCCGAGGCCATGTCTGTACATGCTAGGCTCGTCAAGTCAACCTAAGTGTATTGCGTGTGTTCCGAGGCCATGTCTGTACATGCTAGGCTCGTCAACACCCGTTGTATGCGAACGTTAGAATCTATCACACCCGATCATCACGTGGTGCTTCGAAACAACGAACCTTCGCAACGGTGCACAGTTTCTAGAAAGAACGTTTCTTAACTACGTAAAACCACAACGTGATATGCCAATTTCTATTTACCCTTCATAAGGACCCTTTTCATCAAATCCGTTCCGACTAAAGTAGGAGAGACAGACACCCGCTAGCCACCTTATGCAACTAGTGCATGTCAGTCGGTGGAACCTGTCTCACGTAAGCGTACGTGTAAGGTCGGTCCGGGCCGCTTCATCCCACAGTACCGCCGAAACAAGATACGACTAGTAGCGGCAAGAAGAATTGGCAACATCAACGCCCACAACTGCTTTGTGTTCTACTCGTGCATAGTAACTACGCATAGGCCTGGCTCATGATGCCACTGTTGGGGATCGTAGCAGAATTTTAAAATTTTCTACGCATCACCAAGATCCATCTATGGAGTATACTAGCAACGAGGGGAAAGGAGTGCATCTACATACCCTTGTAGATCGCGAGCGGAAGCGTTCCAATGAACGAGGTTGATGGAGTCGTACTCGCCGTGATCCAAATCACCGATGACCGAGTGCCGAACGGACGGCACCTCCGCGTTCAACACACGTATGGTGCAGCGACGTCTCTTCCTTCTTGATCCATCAAGGGGAAAGGAGAGGTTGATGGAGATCCAGCAGCATGACGGCGTGGTGGTGGATGTAGCGGGATCTCGGCAGTGCTTCGCCGAGCTTCTGCGATAGGGAGAGGTGTTGCAGGGGAGGAGGGAGGCGCCAAAGGCTGTAATGTTGCTGCCCTCCCTCCCCCCTTTATATAGGCCCCCTGGAAGGGGGGGGGGGCGCCGGCCAAGACCTATCTACATGGGGGGCGGCGGCCAAGGGAAAGGGGGGGGGGAAACTTCCCCCCCAAGTCAAGTGGGGCGCCCCCCACCCTAGGGTTTCCAACCCTAGGCGCAGGGGGGAGGCCCATGGGGGGCGCCCCAGCACACTAAGGGCTGGTTCCCTTCCCACTTCAGCCCATGGGGCCCTCCGGGATAGGTGGCCCCACCCGGTGGACCCCCGGGACCCTTCCGGTGGTCCCGGTACAATACCGATAACCCCCGAAACTTTCCCGGTGGCCGAAACTGGACTTCCCATATATAATTCTTCACCTCCGGACCATTCCGGAACTCCTCGTGATGTCCGGGATCTCATCCGGGACTCCGAACAACTTTTGGGTTTCCGCATACTAGTATCTCTACAACCCTAGCGTCACCGAACCTTAAGTGTGTAGACCCTACGGGTTCGGGAGACATGCAGACATGACCGAGATGCCTCTCCGGTCAATAACCAACAGCGGGATCTGGATACCCATGTTGGCTCCCACATGTTCCACGATGATCTCATCGGATGAACCACGATGTCGAGGATTCAATCAATCCCGTATACAATTCCCTTTGTCAATCGGTATGTTACTTGCCCGAGATTCAATCGTCGGTATCCCAATACCTTGTTCAATCTCGTTACCGGCAAGTATCTTTACTCGTACCGTAATGCATGATCCCATGGCTTACTCCTTAGTCACATTGAGCTCATTATGATGATGCATTACCGAGTGGGCCCAGAGATACCTCTCCGTCATACGGAGTGACAAATCCCAGTCTCGATCCGTGCCAACTCAACAGACACTTTCGGAGATACCCGTAGTGTACCTTTATAGTCACCCAGTTACGTTGTGACGTTTGGCACACCCAAAGCACTCCTATGGTATCCGGGAGTTGCACGATCTCATGGTCTAAGGAAAAGATACTTGACATTGGAAAATCTCTAGCAAACGAACTACACGATCTTTGAGCTATGCTTAGGATTGGGTCTTGTCCATCACATCATTCTCCTAATGATGTGATCCCGTTATCAATGACATCTAATGTCCATAGTCAGGAAACCATGACTATCTGTTGATCAACGAGCTAGTCAACTAGAGGCTTACTAGGGACACGTTGTGGTCTATGTATTCACACATGTATTACGATTTCCGGATAACACAATTATAGCATGAATAATAGACAATTATCATGAACAAAGAAATACAATAATAACCATTTATTATTGCCTCTAGGGTATATTTCCAACAGATAGATAGATAGATCGAAAGAAAATACAAAATAAAATAAATAAAGAAAAATTACAGCAAGGTATATTTGGATTTTAACATGATAGAAAATAGACCCGGAGGCCATAGTTTTCACTAGAGGCTTCTCTCAAGAAAATAGCATACGGTGGGTAAACAAATTACTGTTGGGCAATTGATAGAAAAGCAAATAATCATGACGATATCCAAGACAATGATCATGTATATAGGCATCACGTCCAAGACAAGTAGACTGAAATGATTCTGCATGTACTACTATTACTCAACACATCGACCACTATCCAGCATGCATCTAGAGTATTAAGTTCATAAAGAACAGAGTAATGCATTAAGCAAGATGACATCATGTAGACAAAGTAAACTCACGCATGAATAAACCCCATCTTTTTACCCTTAATAGCAACGATACATACGTGTCATGTCCACTTCTGTCACTGGGATTGAGCACCACAAGAACAAACCCATTACAAAGCACCTCTCCCATTGCAAGATAAATCAATCTAGTGGCCAAACCAAATCAATAGATCAGAGAGAAATACGAAGCTATAACAATCATGCATAAAAGAGTTCAGAGAAAACTCAAATAATATTAATGGATAAATCTGATCATAAACTCACAATTCATCGGATCCCAACAAACACACCGCAAAAAGTCATTACATCAAATAGATCTCCAAGAACATCGATGAGAACATTGTATTGAAGATCAATTAGAGAGAAGAAGCCATCTAGCTACTAACTATGGACCCGTAGGCCTGTGGTAAACTACCACGCATCATCGGAAGGGCAGCAAGGTTGATGTAGAGCCCATCCGTGATCGATTCACCCTCGGGCGGAATGCCGGAGAAGGCCTCCAGATGGGATATCATGAGAACAGAAACTTGCGGTGGTGAAAAAAGTATTTCGGGTGGCTCTATGGTGTCAGGAGAATATTTGAGAATTTATAGTGGCGGAATTAGGTCAAGAGGTGCCACGAGGGGCCCACAAGCCTGGGGGCGCGCCTCCCGAGCTTGTCGCTCCCTTGTGACTCGTCTGGTCTTCTCCTGAACCTTCTAGGGTCCCTTCTGGTCCAGAAAAAATTAATCCAAAGTTTTTTGTCCGTTTGATATTGATTTCTTGAAAAGCCAAAAACAAGCAAAACACAACGACTGTCATTGTGCATTGAGTTAATAGGTTAGTCCCAAAAAATGATATAAAGTTGCTTGTAAATGAATATAAAACATCCAAGATTGATACTATAATAGCATGGATCAATAAAAAATTATAGATACGTTGGTGACCTATCAAGCATCCCCAAGCTTAATTCCTGCTCTTCCTCGAGTAGGTAAATGATAAAAACAGAATTTTTTATGTGGAATGCTACATATCATGTTCATCATATAATCTTTTCTTTTGTTGCATGGACATTGGAATTCGAGTGATTCAAAGCAATAGTCTATAGTTTGACATGAAGACATAAATACCTAAGCATACCAACATACAACCATGTCTTTCAAAATACCAAAACTAAAGAAAGTTATCCCTAGCCCATTATGCTCAATCATTGATCCAACCATGAAACACACTCAAATATTAGCTACAACCCAATGCACAAGTATGACAATAGTGTTCTCTAGTTGATGCTTTATAAGAGAAGATGGAGACTCAAAATAAAAATAATTTTTTCATAAAAGTAAAATATATAGGCCCTTCGTAGAGGGAAGCAGAGATTTACAAAGGTGCCAGAGCTCAAAGCTTAAATTAGAGATAAAATTATTTTGAGAGGCATGCTTTTCCTGTCAACGCTACGAGCGACAGTTCCCAACATATTCTATGCTAGACACATTATAAGCGGTTCCAAACAAAAAATAAAGTTCATTTCCTTTCCACCATTCTTTCACAATCCATGGCTAGCCGTATCCACGGGCGCCTTCCAACTTCTCACTTTCCAAGGACTTTTGTTATTATTATTTTTGATTCATTGTGGGACTGGGCATCTCTATTACCCACTACTAGGGAAAAGCCTAGCAGTAGCGCGGGTATTTTGTCTAGCAGTAGCACGGGGTGCCGCGCTACTGATAAGGCGCTACAGCTAACATGTAGCAGTAGCGCGTGCCGTCTCACGCTACTGCTATACATGGCTAGCAGCAGCGGGCTTTGGTGCCACGCGCTGCTGCTAATAGCTGCAGCGCTTTCAACCAAGACGCGCTACTAGTAAGAGAGCGCTACTGCTAACTTTATTCCCCTCGCTACTGCTAGTTTTATTAGTTTCTATTTTTTTGCATATTTGTTTTGTATTTGAACAGGCTTTATACAATAATCTTTAGCATATCAAACACATACAAATGTAATCATAGCATATACATACAGATAGTCTCATCAAATCATGTCATCATCATAATCATCATCCAACACAAAGTGGTCTCTCATCATCATCTCGAAAATAGCGATACAAGTCTTGATTACTTGCAACTACATCGCCATCCATATATACAATGATATACGCGAGAAGAGCTATCACTATGAGTGAGAGCAGAACTATGCAGTACATGAGTTCGTATCCCTCTCTCGCATTAGCGTGAACCTAAACTAACTACTGGCTGTCGCTCGGAAACCGGAAACCCGTACACCTGGGCCTGACACTCCGGCCACTCGTCGTATACTCCTGGCGTTGCACTTCTTCGTCATCGATGATCTATGCACCTGCATCTCACATGAGTCGATGATATGCAACATACATAGTTGAGCAATAGAAAGAGACAAACTTGGCAAAAATAGAAGCAACATATCATAAGCATAAATAACAAAGTTCATCATACCCAAAATGCCCTAACCAGAGTGACCTTCGCTAGTTGAGGAGGACGGTTTAATTACATCACAAATAAAGTTTCATAGTGCATGACTCAAAGTTTCGTCATTCAGAAAGTATGGACTAAATGAACAAAGTGTCATATACCGACAATCACTCGAACATGTCGTTCCATCCATCCAAGTCAGGGAGATAGTCCCCGAGCTTAGTAAAAGGCTTCAGGTCGAGACGCTGAGCGGCTAAGCGTGTTCGGACGTCTTCCCGCGACATTTTCCCTTCCTCGTAGAACAGACCTGTTTTGTCAAGGACCTCCTTCACGATGACTTGGGCAAGTTCATGCTGGATGTGATAGTACTCAGCTCGAAGTCGATGATCTGGGATATCTCCTACGTTCTTTGCCCATTGCAGAATATGGGCAGCGCCAGAATTAGGTGACATGCGATGGTCCTGATGATCCCGTCTTGTACTCCAGCATGTGGTGTAGGACATAGAATCCATCACTAAGAGAATCACTCGGTTGCTGGATGTAGCAGAAGTCGGTCTTATGGCCGAAGGCGGGCCTCCCATCCTTTTTCTTCTTTTCCTTGATCTCTCCACCCCGTGTGTCGTAGTAAAAGATAACACTGTTGAGAACATACTTGATGTGGGTGTAATCCTTTTTGTTCATGTTCTTCAACGAGTCCAAGTAAAGAGCGTGGGAGGTAAAGAGCGTGGGAGTATCGGGGGTAAAGGATGATGAGGACGGCGCGCCCGCCGCTGCGCAAAATATGTACACCTCAAATTAATTAGCTTCCTGAGGGAGTCCTGGACTTAGGGGTCCTCGGGCGTCCGACCTGTTATCCATGGGCCGGACTGATGGGTTGTGAAGACATGAAGACCGAAGACCATACTCGTGTCCGGATTGGACTTTCCTTGGTGTGGAAGGCAAGCTAGGCGACCAGCTGTGAAGATTCCTTCTTATGTAACCGACTCCATGTAACCCTAGATCTCTCCGGTGTCTATATAAACAAGAGAGAATAGTCCGGATGGGACGGATTCATTACCATATCCACATAGGCTAGACTTCTAGGGTTTAGCCATTATGATCTCGTGGTAGATCAACTCTTGTAACACTCATATTCATCAAGATCAATCAAGCAGGAAGTAGGGTATTACCTCCATAGAGAGGGCCCGAACCTGGGTAAACATCGTGTCTGCCATCTCATGTTACCATTGATCCTAGACGCACAGTTCGGGACCCCCTACCCGAGATCCGCCGGTTTTGACACCGACATTGGTGCTTTCATTGAGAGTTCCACTGTGCCGTCGTCAAAAGGTTTGATGGCCCCTTCAATCGTCGATGATGACGCTGTCTAGGGAGAAACCTTTCTCCCGGGACAGATCTTCGTGTTTGGCGGCTTCGTACTGCGGGCCAACTCGCTTGGCCATCTGGAGCAGATCGACAGCTACGCCCCTGGCCATCAGGTCAGATTCGGAAGCTTGAACTACGTTGCGGACATCCGTGGAGACTTGATCTTCGATGGATTCGAGACCGCGGCAATCGCTCCCTGCTGCCCCGATGGACATGGCTTAAACCTGTCATCGGGCCGCATCCAGGAGAGAGCTCCTATAGCAACTCTGGCCTTAGATCCGGAGCAGATCAAGTCCCCCGAAGATGGGAAGCTTAACCCCATCGCGGGGGCTACCGATTCTGCGACGTTGGAGCCACTCGCAGATTCCACTGCGTACGACATCTGCATCAACGGAACCCCGAACTCTTCTCCGGCGTTGTCGTGGTTTTGTCACGGCAGATGTCCTAGAGAAAGGACTTAGTCGTGGAGCCATCGCTACGGGTTAGCTTAAAGGGGTCAAAGCGGACAAGGGACGGAAGAGAGTTTTATACTAGTTCAGCCCCTTACGATGAAGGTAAAAGCCTACGTCTAGTTGTGATGGAATTGATGGGGTTTCGATGACCAGGGAGCGAATACGCTTTGCCTGAGTCTCGAGTTGTTGTCCGTTCTCCTTGAACCGCCGCCGGGTCGTCCCCTTATATACATGGGTTGACGCCCGTCGGTTTACAGACTCCGAGGCCGGCTCATAATCGTGTCTGGCTCGGTCTCTGCCACTTCTATCTCACAACACATGTTTACATCTCAATGCCGGTTTGTGTCTACAGGCCTTAAACCGGCTTTGGGCCCTGGGCCTTCATGAAGCGTCACCGTCTGTCTTCATGGGCTTCATATACAGATGAACTACTTATGAAGTTAACCCGGCCTCTCCTGGCCGGTTTACGCCCAGTGGTAATATCCCAAACATTAGGCCCCAGATTGATTTGAACTGGTTCATGTCAATCCTCAATACTTAAGAAAATTTCTTCTTCAACATCTTCACACAATCTTGTAAACCGCCATGACATCATTTTCTAGGATCATGGTAAACCTCCGTGACGTCACCTGTCATTAACGAGCCTCCGACAATCGAGTCGACATCATCACCTCATATCCAAAAATCCGGCTCCTCGATTTTCGCATCTGTCGTTTATCTCCCTTATAAATAGGGCCAGGGGGTCTTTCCATTTTCCCCCTCGTTCCTCTTCGCTTCATCGTCATCCTCGCGACGCCCGACCCTTCGACCTCGGCCGCCGCCGTCAACCTTCGACTGCTGCACCAACCTTGGCCGCTGCATCGACCTGAACGTACCAGAGCTCCTCCTCGCGCCGCCGCTGCTCAACAACATCCGTAAGTCTCCTCTTTCTCTTACCATAGATCTGCACTTAGGGTTTCTGTCGTTCATCAGTGTTCGTCGCCGCCCTTCTTTTTCCTTATTTATATCCATGGATTAGATCCAAAAGCCACAGAGATCTCGCGCGGTAGTAGTTTAAGCCACATAGATCTCGCGCGGTAGTAGTTTCAGCACCTGTTTGATATCCAACTCATCTTAACTTGGTGAACTTTTAGTACGCTGGAATTTAGGTCAGAATATATTTTGTTTTCCTACGCGCGGTAGATCTGAAATTACCATAGCAAGATGTGAAACTTGTTTCTTCCTTCACTTACACACTTTGAATACCAGATTGGCCGGTTTAACTTCACAGAAAAAATGATGACCCGGTAGATACCATTAGTCCCCTGTTGAACCGTCAATGCATTATACCGTTCCATTGTCAGACTCCGGTTTACGAATAACCAAATCCGGTTTACCAATATGCTTGTATCCTCATACCGCTGTATAGTTGTCCACTGTAAATCTTAAACCGGTAATAATCATTTTTCAGATTTTCCTTGTCATGGCTAAACAAGTCTATGAGTGCAATTGGGCTCCCTCTCGAGTAACCGAGGAGCAGTTAAACAACCTTGTTAAAACGGGCGCTTTAGCCAAGAAAGATGTCATCCACTGGAGGGTCCCTGGCCCGGAAAATCCTCCTACACCCAAGGATGGAGAGGTAGTCGTGTTTGCTGATCATCTCGGACGAGGTTTTAGCCCTCCCGGTTCAAAAAATTTCCGAGATGTGCTAGCCAATTTTCAGCTGCGCCCTCAAGACATCGGTCCCAACTCTGTTACCAACATCTGCCACTTCCAAGTATTCTGTGAAGTTTATCTGCAAGAGGAACCTACAGTCGAACTGTTTAGGGATTTCTTTCACTTAAACCGTCGCACCGAGTTCTCAGATGGACCCAATACGGAACTGGGCGGAATGGCGGTTCAGAAGAGGAAAGAAGTCACCTTCCCCCATCCCAAACTCCACAGTCACCCCAAAGAGTGGAACCAAACTTGGTTTTACTGCATGGATACCTCTCCATCTGACGAAAACCCCCTGCCGGGTTACCGCCCTGAACGCCTGAGCAACACACACCCGTTTCCTCAGAGGTTGACAGCAAGAGAACGGGCCAACTATGCTCCCCAACTATCAAAGCTTAGAGCCTTCATGGCGAACGGTTTGACAGGAGTTGATCTTGCTCGTTGCTGGATAAGCTGGAGCATTCTGCCCTTAAGCCGGCGCCCCGGTTTGATGTGTGAGTACACGGGGAGTTTGAAGGATGCTCAGCGGCACATTGACATTCAGCTTACAGACGAAGAAGTCACTGAGGCTGTAAAGAAAATACTGAACGAACCGGAGGCCGTCTGTGCCCAAACCGGACTACTCCCTTTCTGCACCTTCAACAAACCACCAGCTGTAAGAATCATATAATCCTTTGTATCTGAATTTGCTTCTGTCCAAATATTCTCTGAAAGTGTGATTATTTTCTGACAGGGTGATGATCCGTTCTGGAACAAGAAACCATCACAAGACAAACCGGCGAAGCCGCAAGACAAACCGGTCAAGCCAGTTCGTCCAAAGACCAAGGTTGTTAAGAAACCTGCCAAAAGAAGGACCACCGCATCCTCCGATCTACCCGCTGATGACGATGTGCGTAATCCGGAACCAGAGGTAGAACTTGACTCTCTTGGTTCATTTTTCGTACATCTCATTGACAATGATTATTATCAGGACGACGCTGAAGGTAGTCACGCTGAGGACGTAGAGGTAACCATTCTTTCCTCCGATTCAGATCCTCTGCCAACACCAAAAATCCGTCAAGCAAACCGGAAAGTAAAATTTTCTCACCCTCTTGCTTACTTGGACCCAAACTTTCTTTTGAAGACGCAGCAGCACGAAGCTCGCCGTACAACCCGGCACAGCGGCCAGGTAGTTACCTCCGCCGGTTTACCGAACAGTCCGGTTCGGAAACGCCGATCAGAGGTCTCTTATCCCATTGATACTTCATGCCCAAAAGCAGGTTGTTTTCGCCAGCCTCTTAACCCGTCTGATTCAAATTATCAGGGTACTTCTCACTCATCCTCTGGCGAGTCATCGGCCACACAGCTTCCACCCCTCAAAACAGTTCCTGGGTGAGCTATGCACATGTCTTTACTCTTGATGTGTTTTACATACTGTACTGATCCTTATGTCTATCTTTTCTCAGCGCCAAGCCAAGACCCAGCAAGAAAGCTCGGTTAAACAAACCGGCTGATGATAATGTAGCTGCTGAACCGGAAACAACTCCAGAGGCGGAAGAAACCGATGTTGACGCCATGCTTCACGATCCGCCGCCTCAAGACCATGACTTCCTTGCTGAACAAGTGCAAGTTGACACTACCAGCCATGCAGACCGGCCAACCAGCCCTGTCCGAACTGATGACAAACCGGTCAGTCCAGTTAAGGACACTGATAAACCGCCAACTCCGGTGAAGGCTGCTGATGAAGAAGATGATGATATTATGATTACTGGCACTGGCCACACCACTCCTGGCAATCCTGTAGCTTTGTCAAAGCATACTGCCAAGGATGATCTCTCTGCTATCGGCAAAGGCAAATGGAATGCCGATTTATCAAGCTACGCCCATCTCAATGCTCAAGACATTCACTCTGGCTTCTTGAACCGTCTGTATACCAGCCGTGATTATGAAGCTAGTTTGGTAAACTTGATGAAGGAGCGATATGAGGTAACTACCATTTTTCTCTTTTGTCCAATTGTAGTTTATCAATTCCTAGTAGCCCCCAAGTGACGGTTTATGATACCGATCTAAACCGGGACTTTTGTCATAACTTATCTTTGCATATTTAGCCTCCAGGGACCGGATTACCTCGTTAAGATGAACCGGTTTCTTTAAAATTTGCCATACTGCTCTTTCACCGGTATAGCCCCCAAGGGCCGGTTTAACTTTATAAAGATGAACCGGGACTGTAGAAGAACTCCCATACCAACAGCTTTTTGAGCAAATACACATTAGCCCCCAAGTGCCAAGATTAATACTTGTATTGTGCTTGGGACTTGTAGAAATTTCTGATCAAGAGCAAACATGCATTAGCCCCCAAGTATCAAGGGCATAACTTGTTATGGGCTTGGTACTTCAAATATGTAATGTCAACTCATGATACATCTGTCCCTTTACAGGCGGAGCTGAGCAAGAAGGAACGCCAAACCGCTGATCTGCAAGAGAACATCAAAACCCAGCAAGCTGAAGCCTCCAAAGCGAAGGAAGAGTTGACCCGCGCTCTAGGCGCTATGGAGAAACTGAAAGAGGGCTTCAACAAAGAGCGGGCGGATTGGGAGACTGAAAAAGCCGCTTTGATAAAAAGGGCTGAAAACGCAGAAGCCGCTCTTAAACCGGTGGTTGACGAGCTGACTGGTGTAAAGCGGCAAGTGCATGCTATGACCGCTGCTGTGTTTGGTAAGCATCCTTCCTTTATGCTTTCAACATATCCTCCCATGCGTTGCCGGTTTACTGATGTTTGTAATGATACAGGAACTCGCATTAGCCATCTGGGCTCTGATGTGCAGAAGAAGTTGAAAGCTGCCTACACGCTGATAGAGCAACTGTATACCGGCGCACAACGGATTATCTGCACTGCTTCTCACAATAAGCCACCCCCAACGTTGATCAAGGATACCTTAGACAGGCTATCTATGCTGCCTGCCCGGATAGAAGAGCTGAAGCGGTCTGCTGCAAGGGTTGGCGCTCTGACCGCACTAACCCGGGCAAAAGCATGGGTGCCTGATCTTGATCCGACGGACGTGGCTAAAGGCTACCCAAGCTTAAAAGAAGATGGATCAGAGTTTGGCACTGAAGATCTCCGCGCCATAAACCGGGAAGTACGTCCACTGGCTTGTCAACTTGCTGAAGAGGCTGATCTTTCATTTTACCAGGCGAGCTATGATACCAATAACAAGCGGGTTGCTGCACCAACTCCTGAGGCTCAAAACCTGATCCCTCCAATCCGTAAGCACACTTATGCCCCTGACATTGAACCGTCCACCCTTATAAGCGACGAAGCTGTTTTCCAAGCTTTAACCGGGATCGACTGGACAACTGTTGACTTCCAGCCGCTGGGTAGAGACGAAGAAGATGAACCGGTGCAAGATGATCCGCAGCCGTCAGGTCAAGCTGCTCAGCGATCATAACCCGGGGGCCGGTTTAATCTTCCATACTGCAATGTTTATTGAGAAACAATTATTCCTTTGGGCACTGAAACGCCTTGTAATAGGCTAGTTAAAACACTTGGTCTGTTATGCCTTCGTGCATATTTATCTGCAACTGATGCGTGTTAATCCGCCATGCTTGAGATATGATGTTCATAATCCATAGCTATTTATTCCAGTTGTTCCTGCAGATAAAAAGCTTAAAGCGCCCTGGCGGTTTACCACCGGGCGGGTCATGATACCCAACTATATATATGACCAAGGTTTATAACCAAGGTTGTAAAAGATAACCAAATATGGAAATATATGATACCTGCGACCTTTAGGCATAGTGTTGGCTGACCAACCTTGTAATGAGGGTAATAACCTTAATCCGGAGTAAAAGTATCTCCTGTTATATAATGCCGGTTTACAACAAAACCGTTCCGGGTTGTGATAAACACCGGTTTATTCCATACTGGTGACTATGAGTCAAAACCAGACCGGGCTGATAGTCTCCGGATTATAACTTGGTCATGTACTGACAACTTGTAGTTGACAGCCTAACCGGGTTGATAAACACTGATTTGAAAACATCACAAATCTTAGCAAAAGAAAAAGAAACTTAGCAAAAGGCAAATAAAACCGTTGTAGTCGAGGCTTTTCACGGGCTGCCAGGCCCCAAATTTGATCAAGAGGTGTTGCTATGGTTCGGGTTCGACCAAGCCCCCAAGTGATGCTGTGGCATTACGCCGATCAAGAGGTGTTGCTATGGTTCGGGTTCGACCAAGCCCCCAAGTGATGCTGTGGCATTACGCCGATCAAGAGGTGTTGCTATGGTTCGGGTTCGACCAAGCCCCCAAGTGATGCTGTGGCATTACGCCGATCAAGAGGTGTTGCTATGGTTCGGGTTCGACCAAGCCCCCAAGTGATGCTGTGGCATTACGCCGATCAAGAGGCGTAGCTATGGTTCGGGTTTGACCAAGCCCCCAAGTGATGCTGTGGCATTGCGCCGATCAAGAGGCGTAGCTATGGTTCAGATACGACCAAGCCCCCAAGTGATGCTGTGGCATTGCGCCGATCAAGAGGCGTAACTATGGTTCGGATACGACCAAGCCCCCAAGTGATCTAATATCAAGCTTTAAGAAGCTAAATCAAGGGGTAAACCGGACGCCGCTTTGTACGCTCCATGTAACCACGCGTGATGTAAGAAAACAACAGATACCCCGCTTTAGCTGAGGTTCCGGTTTATTATATTGATCATAATATATACAATGTCAGAATATGTACATAAACAGAGCCTGTAGCTCAAGTATAGTAGGGCCGAAGATGAGCAATATTCCATGGCCGGTTGGTCTCCTCCTCCGATTTACGTGAGTCTTTGCGCTCTCGAACATCAATTAGGTAGTACGACCCATTGTGCAGATCCTTGCTGACCACAAAAGGTCCTTCCCAAGGGGGGGATAGCTTGTGCATATCCGTCTGATCCTGGATGAGTCGAAGCACCAAATCTCCTTCTTAAAAGGTTCTGGTTCTAACCCGGCGGCTATGATAACGACGCAGATCTTGCTGATAAATCACCGAATGGGCTGCCGCCATGTCACGCTCCTCATCTAACAGGTCAAGAGCTTCCTGCCGTGCCTTCTCTTTATCCGCTTCAACATATGCCACTACACGAGGCGAGTCATGACGGATGTCACTAGGAAGAACCGCTTCTGCTCCATAAACCATGAAGAACGGCGTGTAGCCTGTCGATCTGTTGGGTGTGGTATTGATGCTCCATAACACTGAAGGTAACTCCTCAACCCAACAACCCGGCGTCCGTTTGTCACGACCGGTTTTTCAATAAAATATTTATTGAGAGACCAATCCCTTTTACGGACCAGTAAAGAAGAATTCCTTCTCACTGGTAGACAATATCTTGGTCACAGAAGAAAAATACCAGGAGTACTGAATATAATACAAGGTTGAGCGGAGACTGATCAACAATTTATTACATGTACGCCGATAAAACACAACGGCGGATAGGGTGGCATAACTACTAACTCACGATAACAACGGTGGTGAAAATATCACCGCGAAGCGGGTGATATGACTCCTGAAAAACTACAGCTCTTCGAGCGTCGGGGTGAAGCTCGAGGAGATTTATTGTGGGTGGCGGAAGCGTATATAATACAAGTGACCAATATCCAGGATCGTACGGGGCTGACTGGGACTCCTCTAGGTGTCGGACTCACTATCAAACTCTTCATCCATGAGATCGCCTTCGTCAACATCTGGCCAAATCAACAAGCCAGGTGAGTACTATGAAAGTACTCGCAAGACAGTTTGGACATAAGATATAACAAATGTAGACATGATGCATATGAACAGGTTAACAAGTGCACTCAGACATAGAGATAATACTGCACGGGAAATAAAAGAGAAGTCGGGCGGTAGTCCTCCCGAAATCCCAAAATAATATACTGGGTGCCAAACGAGGGTCTGAATGACTCCTCGAGAGGAAAATGCAAGAATAACAATGCCGCAGTCGGGCGTCAAGGCGACACCACATAAAGGGCTTATAATAGAAAATAAAAGGCAGTGCGTGCCACAGTCGGACGTCTGAGCGACATCACATAAAGGGCTTATATTGAAAGTAAAAGACAAACATGCCACAGTCGGACGTCTAAGCGACATCACATAAAGGGCTTATATTGAAAATAAAAGGCAAACATGCCACAGTCGGACGTCTGAGCGACATCACATAAAGGGCTTATATTGAAAGTAAAAGACAAACATGCCACAGTCGTACGTCTGAGCGACATCACATAAAGGGCTTATATTGAAAGTAAAAGACAAACATGCCACAGTCGGACGTCTGAGCGACATCACATAAAGGGCTTATATTGAAAGTAAAAGACAAACATGCCACAGTCGGACGTCTGAGCGACATCACATAAAGGGCTTATATTCATAACTTAGTAGCTCATGAATTTTAAACCATATCAAGAGAATAATCAGGCATGAGATAAACAACAGGGTTAGTCCATCCACAGGAATAACGTTCAGCCAAGTTTACTACTCACGCTCGCTTACCGGAAAGAAAAAAAATATACCACGAGGTTATGACATAGACATGGATACGCTGATCACGTTACTTGACCATGGATATGATGACTCGGAAGGATTTGACTCTGCAGAGTTTGTACTTTAACCACAGCCAACGGATTTTAGTAGTCACGGGGACTAGTTCCGTTTACGGTGTTTTGGAAGAAACACGTCTAACCAGTACACACCCATTCAACATTCCGAAGCCAGGAATCACCCTCGGCAACGTTCAAGAAAAACCTTGAGACGGGGAGGCTACAACCTCGCGTAGCATGGGATCAAATTTCTATACGCGCGCTCTAAGGGGTGCCCCCCTCTCGGTCCCAACCGGAAACACCCATGCCCCCTGACCGGATGACTGGCTTTAATCCAGGGCCATGGAACCCTCATCCCGGCCCCTCTGTTTGGTGTGTACACGGAAAGAGGTTACCACTTACTAAACCGCATTCTGGCAGAAAACATGTGGTAGCACGGAAGGGGGAAGAACGATAACGTGACTCCGTCCACGTTAACGTCGGAATTAATCGGATGACGTAAGGCTGGCATGCTACAACAGTACCACCTTACTGCCCTTCATGTCACCACATGACTAGGCCATCTCTCATCAGAGATCACAGTAACTTTGGAACACACGGGTAGTTGCCTCACATGCAACGAGATACTCACCGATACTCATATGCCATGCACAACCTTTCACGCAAACATGCAAAACACCTATCATATCAAAGTTTCAAACATGCTTGCCTCGTTCGGAGAAGTCGGAGTCTAGCTCGGCGAAGTTCGCGGCACCGTCACCTCTCCCGGAACCTACGGTATAGCGAAAAATGCATACTAACGTGAAAACCAACGCGTGCAGAAAAGCTGTTCCAATTTTTTTTTCAAATAAATCCCATAAAAAACTAGACAAAATTATAAGACTGTCAGAAAAAGAATCACTCAAAAATCACTTTTTATTAAAAAGTTATAAGGGTTTCTGTCCAGGGACTCATCTGTAATGAAATAGAAAAGTTCTAGGGGCTTAACTGAGAAAACAGAAAACGGTTCGAATAGAAACGCGCCAGCCCACAGAGAAAACATACTCTGCCCGAAGGCGCCAACAGAAAACGCTTCGGGGGTGAAAGAAGAGAGGCTGACGTGGGGGGTCCACATGTCAGGTTTGAAAAACCTCGCCGGCGCCCGAAGGCTGCGGTGGTCGCGGGCGTCGAACCACGGCGAGTCAGGGAGATCGGAGTGTACCAAGAGTATCAGTGTGTCCTTCCGCGTTGGTGGGTGGTGGACTTGGGCGTCGGAGAGCACCACGTCGACGGCGACACTTTCTCCGGCGGACGGCGGCTCGGGCGATGGTGGGGAAGTCCGGTGGTGTGCTGCAACCTTCGAATTGAAGCGCGGGTCAGAAGGAGGGATGCACTAGAGAGCTACTGGCAAGAGATGGGAGGCAGAGGTGCACGCACGGGAGCGAATCGAGCTGGATCCCGTGGCGGGTCGCGGCGGCCGGAGTTGAGGAAGGAGACTCCCTCGGGGCTCTTCCAGTGGCTAGGCGGGGTCTTGGTGGAGTGCAGAGGTGGTGTGGGTACTAGCTGGAGCTCGGGGCCTCTATTTATAGGCGGCTCGAGGGGGTGGCCGTGAACGGAGAATCTCCAGCGAGCGATTACGGCGAGGCAGTGGCTTGGCAGAGGGTTTAGGTGGCCAGGCAGCACCAGTGAGAGTTACTGGTCCCGTTCCACTGCTAAACTCGGTCGGGCATGGCGTAATGGCGTCGGTCTTCGTCGGGGTCGCTGTACTGGCACGGCGGCGGCAGAGAGCGCGCTCCGTGCCTAGCGGTTCACGACGAGGGGGGGCAACGCGCACGGGGGAGTGGAAGACCACGCGGCAGCCTCCGGTGGCTTGGGCGGCGCTGCTCAGCGCCGTCTACACTGTGCTTCTTCCTGGCGGCCGCAAAGCCGCCGCTGGCGTCGGTCACGGGGCGGCGCACCTCCTCCTGCTCGTCGCCGACGCCCGCAAGCATCCAGGCGCTCGTGCGATGCAGAGGACAAGGGGGAGGGGACAGGGAACATGGCGACGCCGAGGCACTGGCGAGATCGACTACGGACACTGAAGAAACGACAGTAGTTCAGACACTGTTAACTGAACTTGACTGAACCTTAGAGAAACAGTGTCCAGCAGGTGTTCGATGAAATGATTTGGTATGAAGAAGATTTTTCCTGGAGCTGGGACTTGGTGAGGTGACCTCTCAATGCACCCAGAGGCTGCCTGATTTTTCTCAGAATTTTTGGAGAAGGATTTGAATGAATTTCATCAAATTTGGCAAATCTGGTCCAAACTTGCAGCAAGTATAGTTTGAAAAATTTGAACTGGAGACCAGTGGATCTTCATGGATCTTGGTTGAGGGTTCAAAGGACTAGGAAGGGAAAATGGTTTGGGGGCAAAAATCAAAGCAGAAAGAGTAGTTCCTTTGTAAACCTCCAAGGATCAAGATATAAGGCAGAAATTGTTTTTGATAAGAAATAAATGGAAATAATTATATGGAGAGGTTCAACTTGCTGGATTTGAAGCATATCATGATCCAAAGATGAGGAAAGGCTTATGGGAGGGAATTTACCCTTGGGTCATGGCAAGAGGAATTTTTGATAGTGGAAAAAGATCATTCCAAAAGCTATAGGGCCTTTTAAAGAAATTTTCAAAGGACATTTTTCCAAGAGAAAAACATTTTGGTTTGAGTCCAAATAAAAGAGGAAAACCTCCAAGACCAAAATCAAGTTTTGAGTGAATCCGAAAATGAAGCACTAGTCATAAAAGAAATATTTTGAGAGGGAGAGTTCTTTTAGAAGAAAAATTTAAATCACCTCCCTCAAATCAAGGAAAAGTTTTGAAAAAAGCCAAATAAAATTTTGGGTGTCACACCATTTCAAAGGAACCATAAGCCGGGGTTTGATGCCTCTCAAGATCTCTTGATTGACCCTCTCCGCTTGACCATTGGACTGGGGGTGAGCCACTGATGACACGTCAAGTCGGATGTGCTCACGTTGACAGAACTCCTTCATGGCACCCTTTGACAGATTGGTACCATTGTCTGTTATAATGCTGTGTGGAAAGCCAAACCGGAAGATCACCTTTTTGATGAATTGAACTGCCGTGGCTGCGTCACACTTACTAACTGGCTCTGCCTCCACCCACTTCATGAACTTATCAACTGCCACCAAAAGGTGGGTCTTATTGTCCTTGGACCTCTTGAAAGGCCCAACCATATCCAGCCCCCAAGTTGCAAACGGCCAGGTGATTGGAATCATCCTCAATTCTTGAGCTGGTACATGAGCACGCCGTGAGAATTTCTGACAGCCATCACATCTTTTAACCAAGTCCTCGGCATCAGCATGAGCTGTCAACCAATAGAAACCGTGACGAAACGCTTTGGCCACCAAAGATTTTGAACTGGCGTGGTGTCCACAATCTCCTTCGTGGATCTCACGTAAAATTTCACGGCCTTCCTCAGGAGATACACATCGTTGAAACGCCCCTGTCACATTGCAATGATGTAACTCTCCATTGATAATAGTCATGGACTTGGACCGCCGGGTTATCTGTCTGGCCAAAGTTTCATCCTCTGGTAACTCGCCCCGGTTTATATACGCCAGATACGGAATCGTCCAATCGGGATAACATGTAGAGCTGCCACCAACTGAGCCTCCGGATCCGGAACAGCCAAATCCTCTTCACCAGGGAGCTTGACGGACGGATTATGCAAAACATCCAGGAAGACATTAGGTGGAGCCGGTTTACGTTGGGAACCCAGGCGGCTTAAAGCGTCTGCCGCTTCATTCTTCCGCCGGTCCACATGATCCACCTGATAACCTTTGAAGTGACCTGCAACAATATCCACCTCACGACGATATGCTGCCATTAGTGGGTCCTTGGAATCCCAAGTGTCGGACACTTGTTGAGCCACCATATCCGAGTCACCGAAGCACTTAACTCGGCTGAGATTCATCTCTTTAGCCATCCGGAGACCATGGAGTAAGGCCTCATATTCAGCTGCATTATTAGTGCAAGGGAACATTAAACGGAGAACATAAAAAAACTTATCACCTCGTGGGGAAGTTAACACGACTCCAGCCCCCGAGCCCTCCAATTGCCTGGACCCATCAAAATGAATAGTCCAATAAGTGTGATCTGGCTTCTCTTCCGGTGCTTGTAATTCTGTCCAATCATTGATGAAATCCACAAGTGCCTGAGATTTGATCGCCGTTCGGGGTATGTATTTCAACCCGTGAGGCCCGAGCTCGATAGCCCACTTAGCAATCCGACCAGTTGCCTCCCTATTCTGGATTATATCCCCCAAAGGAGCAGAACTGACCACCGTGATGGGATGACCTTGGAAATACTGCTTAAGCTTCCGGCTTGCCATGAAAACCCCATACACCAATTTTTGCCAATGCGGGTACCTCTACTTGGATTCAATGAGTACCTCACTAATATAGTAAACCGGCCGCTGAACCGGATGTTCCTTTCCTGCCTCCTTGCGCTCCACCACAATAGCCACACTAACAGCCCGAGCGTTAGCTGCCACATATAGCAACAATGGCTCTTTGTCAATCGGAGCAGCGAGAACCGGCGGATTAGCTAGCTGCCGCTTTAAGTCCTCAAATGCTTCATTAGCAGCGTTACTCCAGACGAAGTTATTCGTTTTCTTCAGCATCTGATACAAAGGGATGGCCTTCTCGCCGAGGCGACTAACAAAACGGTTCAACGCGGCAATCCGGCCTGCCAGGCGTTGAACATCATTGATACACTTTGGTTTAGCCAAGGAGGTGATGGCTTTGATCTTTTCCGTATTAGCTTCAATGCCCCTGTTAGACACCAAAAAGCCCAGGAGCTCCCCTGCAGGTACACCAAAGACACATTTGGCCGGATTAAGCATCATTTTATAAACCCACAGGTTATCAAAGGTTTCCTTTAAGTCATCAATCAATGTCTCCTTCTTCCTTGATTTTACCACAATATCATCCACATAGGCATGAACATTGCGGCCGATCTGTTTATCAAGACAATTCTGCACACACCGTTGATAAGTTGCCTGTGCACTCTTGAGCCCAAAGGGCATGGACACATAGCAGGAGGCTCCAAAGGGAGTTATGAAGGCTTTCTTCTCCTGGTCCTTAACTGCCATTTTGATCTGATGATAACCAGAATATGCATCCAAAAAACTTAAACGCTCACAACCCGCCGTAGCATCAATAATTTGATCAATACGGGGGAGGGCAAAAGGATCTGCCGAACAAGCTTTGTTGAGATCTGTGTAGTCCACACACATACGCCAAGTGCCATTCTTCTTGAGGACCAGCACCGGATTAGCCAACCACTCAGGATGGAATACTTCAACGATAAATCCAGCCGCCAAGAACCTGGCTACTTCTTCTCCAATAGCTTTGCGTCTTTCTTCATTGAACCGGCGGAGAAACTGCTTGACCGGTTTATACTTAAGATCAACATTGAGAGTGTGCTCAGCGAGTTCTCTCGGTACACCAGGCATGTCAGAAGGCTTCCATGCAAAGATGTCCCGATTCTCACGGATGAACTCGATGAGAGCGCTTTCCTATTTCGGATCCAAGTTAGCGCTGATGCTAAACTGCTTGGATGAATCGCCAGGCACGAAGTCAACAAGTTTAGTCTCATCAGCCGATTTAAACTTCAGGGCCGGATCATGCTCCGTAGTTGGTTTCTTTAATGAAGTCATATCTGCCGGATCAACATTGTCCTTGTAAAACTTCAACTCCTCTGTTGCACAAACCGACTCAGCATAAGCCGCATCACCTTCCTCACACTCCAGAGCAATCTTGCGGCTTCCATGCACGGTTATAGTTCCCTTGTGACCCGGCATCTTGAGCTGTAGATAGACATAACAAGGCCGTGCCATAAACTTAGCATAAGCTGGCCATCCAAATAGGGCATGATACGGGCTTCTGATTTTCACCACTTCAAAGGTCAAAGTTTCTGATCTCGAGTCATGCTCATCTCCAAAAGCCACCTCCAGAGCTACCTTACCAACAGGATATGCCAACTTACCAGGCACCACACCATGGAACACCGTATTGGACGGTTTAAGATTTTTATCTGTTAGCCCCATGCGACGGAAAGTTTCATAATAAAGGATATTGATACTACTCCCTCCATCCATGAGTACCTTAGTGAACTTATAACCTCCCACCTGAGGTGCCACCACCAGAGCCAGATGACCCGGATTGTCAACCCGGGGTGGATGATCTTCTCCACTCCATACAATGGGCTGCTCGGACCAGCGCAAATAACGGGGCACCGCCGGTTCAACGGCATTCATCACCCTTTTATGAAGCTTCTGATCGCGCTTGTCCAAGCTAGTGGTGAAGACATGATACTGTCCGCTATTCAACTGCTTCAGGTTGCTCCGGTAACCCGACTGCTGCTGCTGCTGATTGCCCTGATGATTATAGCCACCTTGGTTACCTTGATTACTTTGATTGTTATGTCCACCCTGATTGCCATGGAATCCTGAACCGGAATTTCCTCCGCCATAACCCGGCCCATGAGAACCAGAGCCCGAACCGCCTCCTGATCCATGATCATACCGGAAAGAATCAGGATTTTTGAACTCTTGCATGATGTAACAATCTTTCCAGAGGTGTGTAGACGGTTCCTCCTTCGTCCCATGCTTTGGACAGGGCTGGTTCAACAGATACGACAAACGGTCCGGATTAGGATTCGGCATTCCACTGCGCCGGGGCGGTTTACCCTTACGCCGCTGGCCCTTGTCGTGTGTATTAGTGTTAGCCACAAAGTCTAAACCGTGGCCCGCTTTACGCTTGCCGCCGTTTCCATGACCCGCCGTGTTGTGGTGCTGCCCCTTGGCGTTGCCGCTCTTCTTTCCCTTCCCTGTCTTATCATCGTCAGACTCGGGATCCTTGGTACTATCAGAGTTGGCATACTTCACCAGTGCAGCCATGAGGGTTCCCATGTCATTACAATGACGTTTGAGCCGTCCCAACTTCAACTTCAAGGGTTCAAACCGGCAATTGCCTTCCAATGTTAAAACTGCGGTGTCAGCGTTGATGCGGTCTGATGAATGCAAAATCTCCGAAACCCGGCGCACCCAATGGGTTGTTGACTCTCCTTCCTCCTGGACACAGGCAGCTAAGTCCACAATTGACATGGGCTGCTTGCATGTATCCTTGAAATTCTGAATAAACCGGGCTCTCAACTCGGCCCATGACCTGATAGAATTAGCCGGTAAGCTCTTTAGCCAAGTGCGGGCCATTCCTTCTAGCATCATGGTGAAGTACTTCGCACATGCCGCGTCATCCACGTCCAACATCTCCATGGCCATCTCGTAGCTTTCAACCCATGTTTCAGGGGATAAATCGGCGGTGTAATTCGGCACCTTGTGCGGTCCCTTGAAATCCTTGGGCAGGTGCACATTGTGCAACGCTGGGACAAGACATGGCACTCCCAAGGAACTAGAGGTAACTCCTGGTTCCACCGATGTGGTTGGACGAACCGGAGTAAGCTGACGGGCCTCGTGCTGCGCCGCTAACTCGGCCTCTCTGTGTGCCCGAGCCCGGTCCACCACCTCCTGAGCATCACCAGCACCACCCGCCGGGTTATGGCCACGGGGCAGACCACGGTTCCGCGCATTGCTTGATACTGCCGGTTCATCCATACGCCTGCTGTAACTCCGGCTTGGACGGGGAGTGGAATGAATCCGATCGCGACTATATGAATAAGCCTCATGTTGAACCAAGGCTGTCTGAAGAAGCTCCTTAACCCGATGTGTCTCGACCGCTGCTGGAGAATCGCCTTCGATCGGGATGGCCGCCAGCCGTGAAGCGGCAGCGACAATGTTGTCCATTGGGTTAGAATAATGACCCGGTGGCGTGGGGACATGAGGTACCACAATGTTGTTCTGATGAGGCGGATCCACCAAACGTGGCTGAACCGGAGCCCCTGCTCCGGGTGCCTCTGCCCGGTTTACCACCGGCGGATTACTGGTCCCTGCTCCTGGGGTGTTAAAGAGATTTCTAGCGTCATAAACTAGCGGCAGGCGAGATCGGTGCCTCCTCTTCAGGACTTCGTTCGACGCTCTCTGATCCAGCATAATCCGGTAAGCTTGTGCATCCAAAGTGGCCCGCTCCGCGGCTATCCTGGTATCCTCAGCTGCTAAGTCGGCTTTTGCCTGGGTGATCTGATCTTTCACTTTCGCGATTTCCGCATTGTGTGCATCCTGATCTGCCGGGTTAACCTCCGCCATCAGCGTTGCCAACACATCAAACAAATCAGATAGAACCTGAGCTGGCGGTCGCACAGGGCCTCCTACCCCAGCCGTTGCCGCCGCCGCTGATCCAGAAATCATCGCCGCTGCGGTCGAAGAGTGGAGCGCTGGTTGCGTGCCGGCCATGAAGATAGCCACCCGGTTTGGCAGATCAAAGGGGTCCGGAATACTGTCGCCATCGGAACAGCCCCCAATCCGGCCATCTTATAACTGATATAATGACTCGGTCTCTCCAGTCGATGACTCATCGCTGGAATAAACGACGGTCTCACCACCAGATTCCGATCTATCCTCAGATTCCCCTCCATGGATAACTCCCACGAAGGCACGCTTCATGACAGGCTTGACCCGGGCATATCTCGCACGCGGAGCCGTTTCGACGAGGTCGGTGCAGATGTCTGGCTCATGGCCCGGTTCGCCAATCTTGCCAATGAAAACGTGTATGCCACCAAAGGGGACCCGGTACCCGTACTCGATTGAGCCGGCCTCGGGGCCCCAGCTTGCATCGTCGATGTAGAGCTTGCCGCGACGACTCTTGGTCATCCGGCCCACAGCGTAACCCTTGAGTCCTTCGAAGTTGCCCTCCAAAGACTTGAAACCATCGTGCGATAGCCCCACGGTGGGCACCAACTGTCGTGGTTTTGTCACGGCAGATGTCCTAGAGAAAGGACTTAGTCGTGGAGCCATCGCTACGGGTTAGCTTAAAGGGGTCAAAGCGGACAAGGGACGCAAGAGAGTTTTATACTAGTTCGGCCCCTTACGATGAAGGTAAAAGCCTACGTCTAGTTGTGATGGAATTGATGGGGTTTCGATGACCAGGGAGCGAATACGCTTTTCCTGAGTCTCGAGTTGTTGTCCGTTCTCCTTGAACCGCCGCCGGGTCGTCCCCTTATATACATGGGTTGACGCTCGTCGGTTTACAGACTCCGAGGCCAGCTCATAATTGTGTCCGGCTCGGTTTCTGCTACTTCGATCTTACAACACAAGTTTACATCTCAATGCTGGTTTGTGTCTACAGGCCTTAAACCGGCTTTGGGCCCTGGGCCTTCATGAAGCGTCACCGTCTGTCTTCATGGGCTTCAGATACAGATGAACTACTTATGAAGTTAACCCGGCCTCTCCTGGCCGGTTTACGCCCAGTGGTAATATCCCCAATAGGCGTCGAGTTCGAGCCCTGCGAGCCCGCGGATACTGAACTCGATCGGTTATCAATCTTCAAGTTCAGCGCCGCAGATGTCTTCCAACACTCGCCCATGAGCGACCTACTAAACTCATTTAAAAACCTATCCCTGGCAGATGGCTCGCCGTTGAACTATGTTTGGTTCGAACTTACGACGGATGATGGATAATTTCGTTTCCCACCCGCCACCCACTTTATAGCCACCATCGAAGACCCAACCAACACACCCGACCCCCGCTCCGAAGACATCGCCGGTATGGATGACGACGAGGGGCGGGGCCAGAGCTCGCTACCCGCTAGACACGGGATGGCCACTTCCTGGTATGATGTGTGTATGATAGACACACCCGATGATGAGAAGGATCTAGTCGAGAATAAACCTCCTGGTACACATTCCGAACAGCGGCGCCCACGGTGCCGCTCCAAGCCACATCGCCCAAGAGAAAACATTGCTAGCACCAGAAAAGACAACACTCCGGACAATGAAGACCCTGTTGAGGTAGAATCCGAACAGGAGGAACAGGAAAGCGGGCAAGACAGCCCTGATGAACAGGCCACATATGGAGACTCGGAGGACAGCAATTATCTCCCACCCTCCGAGGAAGAGGAGATCCTCGGTGGCGAGGATTTTATCGTGCCTAAGGAACCTCTCGAGCAGGAACACTTTAAACGCCGGCTTATAGCCACTGCAAGGAGCCTAAGGAAGAAGCAGCTGCAGCTTCAAGCAAGCCAGGATTTGCTCAATGACAGATGGACCAAGGTCCTGGCTGCCGAAGAATACGACCTTAGTGGCCCAGACGAAAGTCACCCCAAGAGTAGGTGGCTCCCTCGATATGATGGCAGGGCGTTGGAGCCCACATCACCATCGAACAATGCGGCGGGCCGGCCACAGTTCGGTCCAGACAAAGCGGCAGCCCAAGCAGAGCAACATACCAACCCATCCGGCGGTCAAATCAAGAGCAAAACAGCTCGAGGGAACACTCGCGACATCAACCAAGACCTGGAGGATAGAGCAGGGCGCACAAGATCGATGTACAGATCACGGAGATACTCCCCGACCGACGATGATGGTCACCCATTCGGACACTACAGAGCGGACCATGCCCGGTCCGAACTCCGTAAACGGAGTCCGCCGGAAGTGCTTCATAGTGTGGCTCAACAGAGAGGAGCCGCACACCCTCTCTGCTTCACTGACGAGGTAATGAAGCATGAATTTCCACACGGGTTTAAACCCGATAACATCGAATCGTACGATGGAACAACAGATCCTGCGATATGGATTGAGGATTACCTCCTCCATATTCACATGGCTCGCGGAGACGACCTTCATGCCATTAAATACATACCTCTCAAGCTTAAAGGGCCATCTCGCTACTGGCTAAACAGTTTACCAAAAAATTCTATTGGTAGCTGGGAAGATTTGGAAGACGCCTTTCGAGACAACTTCCAGGGAACATATGTCCGGCCGCTAGATGCCGATGACTTAAGTCATATTGTCCAGAAGCCCGGCGAGTCAGCCAGGGAGCTCTGGACTAGGTTCTTAGTCAAAAAGAACCAAATTGTCGACTGTCCGGACGCAAAAGCCCTCGCAACCTTCAAACATGGCGTCCGGGATGAATGGCTAGCGCGTCACCTCGGCCAGGAAGGACCTAAGTCCATGACAGCCCTTACCGCTCTAATGACCCACTTTTGTGCGGGAGAAGACAACTGGCTCGCTCGTAAAAGCAACAACGCCAGCGACCCGGGCACTTCCGAAATTTGAGACGGCAACGGCAATCCACGACGAACCGAACACAACAGTCGCAGTAATATATGCGACACAACGGTGAACGCCGGATTTCACAATCCGAAACCCGGTCAACGGAAGAAGCCACTAAAGGCAAACCAGGATGGACCATCCACCCTTGACAGGATATTGGACCGACCTTGTCAGATTCACGGTCACCCTGATAGGCCAGCTAATCATACCAACAGAAACTGTTGGGTCCTCAAGAAGGCAGGCAAGCTCAACGCCGATCACAAGGGGAGGAGGCCACTAGGCGATAGAGACGACAGATTGGCTTGCTAGCCGAACACCAAGGGCCAGAAACACTTTCCCTCTGAAGTTCGACCACTCCCAGAACGGAAATAGCAGTTTGGCTTCCGCCGCCCACCTACTGTACCGGCAAAGTTCACACCATACATCACTATGCACTCAAGATACCATGGGCATCGGCGGCAGCACAATATGGACAATCCTGCAAGAATCCCCGTAACATTCTTATCCATCTTTCCTATTTTTCTGTATCATTTCTTAAAAACAGGTGACCATCAGGACAACATCTACATCGGACTTTCTCGAAGTTCGGATCCGCACACTCACCTACGGGGCCACTCCCGTTAAGGATTCCCCTCCCCGAGGACGGGCGGCGTAGACGTGCGACAGGAGGTCCAAAATAAGCTTTTGTAGACCGCACTCTTTCTTTTGAGCCTGTACCATGCCCTTTTTCCTCTATTCCCAACCCCGAGCATGTCAAATAGCTGGGTTGTGGTTGGCATATTGCTCGGCTCCCAGTAAACTTTATCCGAACTAATATTTTATGCTCTTTCTACAATGAGTCCAACCATAACGGCTGCCTTACAAGACGCGCCTCGGCATAACTTGCCAGGGGCCCGGTATGGGAACAAACGAGCCGCCAGTAAAAGTCCGAACAGCTCTATAGCGTACTTCGGCGTCGCAAGTTTGGTCTTATATGCATCAGCTCCGAATCATTGTCTTTGGTTAATAGCTGGGTTGCCCGGCTCCTATGCTTGCTACCCTACGTTCCGCTCTATCGGCTAGGGTAGTAAAGGGAGAACTACTGCGATTGTGCCCTGTCCTAGACCGGATGAGCACCTCAGTAGGGAAAGCCGAAAACTGACTGTCATGATGCGGCGAGAGCTGGTCAACCACTTGACGACTTATTCGAATCTGTAGCGATTCTCCGTGTCACACGAGGGATCTTTTTTAGATCAACATATGTAAGGCACTAAGCGCCGTATACATACCAGGGGCTATATCGTAGCCCCACCATAAAACTCCTATGGCTAAGAGAAAGTGTTAACGCCCTATAGTCCGATTGCCTGGTTCGCCGCATTATCACCTCCTTTATGGACCAAGACGTTGGATAAATAGTGATTAAATGCTTTTCCGAACACCCCCGTACTTCCTACGAGGGGGCTGAAGCCGAGGACTGGAAAACTTTCAGATTATACTAAAACAGCCACAGAGGAGGAATTCAAGCTTTTGAGCAAAATATAAATAGATTAACTATAAAGTTGTGTGTTACATCATTATATAAATCACTCGAACATTATATCTTTCGAGCATTGACCCTCTATCAAGCGGGCGACATCCAAGACGTCTTCAAAATAGTGCTCCGGCTCACTACGGTCCTGGCCCTTGGGTGGACTCCTCGCCGCAACATGAATGGCCTTCATCTTTCCCCAAAATGTTTTGACTCGGGCAAAGGCCATCCGTGCACCCTCAATGCACGCCAACCGCTTCACAACATCGATATGTGGCACCGCGTCAACAAGCCGCCGCACCAGGCCAAAATAACTACTCGGAATAGGCTCACTTGGTCACAACCGGATTATGACGTTCTTCATGGCATCGCCAGATATCCTATGAAGCTCGGCCCACTGGGACATCTGTTCATTGAGCAACAGGCGACGCTTCGACGCGCCGAGTTGTGACCAGAAAAGCTTCTCCGTTGCATACCCCTGTTGTGCACGGTAAAATTGCGCCGCATCGGAAGAACTCTTCGGCAAGTCCAAAAATTCAGCCGGAGAACTCCAGACCTGGTTTAGCCGAGCATAGTCCGGATTGCCAAACTTGGTCTGAAGCAAAAAGGGCTTATCGGCCGCTATCTCCTTAGCCTGCCGAATCTCTTCACGAGCTGCCCTAGATTCAGACCGATCTTCACTCGCCTCTCGTACGGCCTTATCAAGCTCAGCCATTTTGGCTTTACTCTCCTTCTCAAGGAATTCACATCGGCTGGCAGTATTCTTCAATTCAAGCGCCAGTGCGGATATTTTCTCCTCACTTTGGCGCCGAGCTGCTTGTTCGGCTCTTAAATCAGCCGATGCCTTCTCGGCAGTCGCATCACTACGCCGGGCCTGCTCCTTGGCCCGGGCTAGCTCCGCTCGAATAGCTTCAATGGCGGTAGCACCATCTGCAATCATGCACATTTCATATAAACCGTTTTCGGCATTAGGCCTACATCACAAGCACATTGGTGTAAGGAATGCTCGACATATATACATTGCGAGTCGTCAAGACGCCTGTTGATCAATGCAATGTCATCTTCCGCAATATCCAGCTTTCGCTGCAGTTCGGCCACTTCCGTATTTCGGGTAGCCGCAGGAGGGGAGGCAGCCTGTATTCCAAGTTTAATCAGGGTTAGCAACTGAGCATATCTTTTTGATCCTCTGATCGCTTTTGTCGGAAGGCAATCCAAGTCTCAGGGGCTACTGCATATACAACAGGTGCATTCTGTCAATATTATTCAATTGGAAAAACTACATCACAAACCTCAAAACCCCTTAGGAGGCTCGTGAAGGCCTCGTTCAACCCGCTCTTCGCGGATAGAACCATTTCGACCACCGTAACCATCAAGGCACCGTGTTCCTCCGAAACGGACGCTTGTCGCAGGATGTCCGTCAGCATTTCCGGCGCTTCTGGGTCTTCGGAAGCCGCCGCTGGAGTACGGTATTCCTATGAAGGAATCCGCCCACTCGCCCCCGGGATCGTCTCCGGCTCTAAACCGGATAGGGCGGGGCCGCCATGCTTTATTCCCGAACCCTGAGTGACAGAGACACCACCTTCGGGTAATGCCCTCTTCGTTTCCTGCACTGCTTGTCGACCAGGAGGAGCCCCCCAGGACGATACCTCAGAATCATCCACCCTGTTGGGCGAGGGGGCCGGAGAAGGCATGTCACTCTCCATCATTTCTGTAAGAAGGTCTCCCGAGGAGGAGGACGATTGGGAAACCCCAGGCGTTAACCTGCGAGGACATACGTATGTCGGAGGATTACTTTAGCAATAAGAAAGGAAGGAGGTATGGTTTAAGTACCCTGCTGCACTTACAGTTTGGCCAGAGGTTTATCCTCGTCATAAAGCTCCACGTCAAGATCGTTTGCCTAGCCCAAGCCGCCCGTCATGGCGTTTTCCCTTTCTTGGAAGGTTTCACCTCCTAACCTTCAGAAGCGGCCCTTTTCTTGCCATGGAAGGCCTCCTCTGCACCTTTGCCCTCGGGCAAGAGGGTTTCGGTTTCCCCGAACACAACGCCTGATTTATCCTTGGGGCAGAGACCACCTCCGGCCTCCCTATTCTCGCCCTCCTCCGCAGACACCTGGTATGGTGTCGGAGTCAACATCCTCGTTAGTAGGGCGTTCGCAGAATCCTCGGGAAGGGGCGCCGAACACCAGGTCAACACCGCTTTCTTTATCCAGTCCTATGAAGGGATGGATTGTTCAATACCTTACCAAGAGATACTCGAATAAAGGGTGTGCGGAGATCGAATACTTACCGCGGTGTACGGATGATTGCAGTCGAGGCCAACATCTTCAGCGGTGTCCGGCCATTGCTCTCGTTCCCCGGAATATAATTTCGACATTCCCTCGTGCGTAGTGCCGAGGAAGTGCTGAAGAGTCCGCCGTCCTTTGGGATGAAACTCCCACATACGGAGAGGCCGCCTCTAACATGGCAGGGTCCGGCGGACTAGCATTACTTGAACGAAGTTCACAAGACCTACGCCCTTTTCGGTAAGGCTTCGGACGCGACCTTGCAGAGTCTGCACTTCATTGACGGATCCCCAGTCCAGTCCCTTATTGATCCATGAAGCAAGCTAAATTGTAGGGCCGGGTCAGAACGTGGGCGTAGCCGCCCACTTGGAGCCCCGCGGCTCGTTGATATAAAACCACCCCTGCGGCCATAGGTCGGAAGACTTGGCGAAAGATCCTTCAAACCAAACCGCGCTGGCAAGCTTGCCTATTATGACGCTGCCGCACTCTGCCTGCTCCTCCTCTGTCACCTGCGGCCTCACGTCAAAGGTCTTGAGCCACAAACCAAAGTGCGGAGGAGTCTGGAGGAAGGCCTCACATGTGACGATAAATGTCGAGATGAGGAGAATAGAGTCCGGGGCCAGATCATGAAAGTCTAGCCCAAAGTAAAACATGAGCCCCCGGACGAAGGGGTTAAGTGCGAACCCTAACCCGTGGAGGAAGTGGGACAAAAACACTACCCTCTCGCCGGATTTGGGGGTAGGAACGACCTGCCCCTGTGCAGGAAGCTGATGGAGGATTTCCGGGATCAGATACCTCGCTGCGCGGAGCTTCGCAATATCCTCCTCTGTGATAGAAGAAGCCACCCACCGGCCTGGACGGCTGGATCCAGACATGATTGGGGCTGGTGGCGATGGGAACCCGAGGGTTGGAACTTGGGGTGGCTAGGGTTGAGGAAGAAGCGAGCGCAAAGGAAGAAGACGAGTCTGGGACCCTATATAAAGACCCCAAGTACTAAGCGTATCCACATGGGTCTCGAAACTTACCAATCTCCGGAGAGTTGTACCCGGGGGACGGTTGGGTTACCCACGCCCGCATTAATGAAAATCCCGTGAATAAAGGAACACGATCTCTGCCTTGGCAAGACAAGCCAGTAAAACCGCGTCCCG
Organism: Triticum aestivum; assembly: GCF_018294505.1. Taxonomy (NCBI): domain Eukaryota; kingdom Viridiplantae; phylum Streptophyta; class Magnoliopsida; order Poales; family Poaceae; genus Triticum; species Triticum aestivum. The sequence continues at coordinate 423,185,892 of NC_057805.1, read as the reverse complement.
AGAGGTGGGGCGACGCGCCGGCCAACGGTTGGAAATAGTGACCGGGCAGGCGTGATGTCATGAACAGTTACCAATAAATTAGGCTCGTATATTTTCTGCAACTATATATACAGGTCCGGATATATCTACTACGTCCGAAGACTATCTTGGAGTTCGAAGAAAGGGGAACCCGTCTTGCAATGCCGAAGACAATCTGCGCACCGGACTCCTTGTCATTGAAGCCAGGTTCAGGGGCTACTGAGGGAGTCCTGGACTTAGGGGTCCTCGGGCGTCCGGCCTGTTATCCATGGGCCGGACTGATGGGCTGTGAAGACATGAAGACCGAAGACCATACTCATGTCTGGATTGGACTTTCCTTGGCATGGAAGGCAAGCTAGGCGACCAGCTGTGAAGATTCCTTCTTATGTAACTGACTCCATGTAATCCTAGATCTCTCCGGTGTCTATATAAACCGGAGTGAATAGTCCGGATAGGACGGATTCATTACCATATCCACATAGGCTAGACTTCTAGGGTTTAGCCATTACGATCTCGTGGTAGATCAACTCTTGTAACACTCATATTCATCAAGATCAATCAAGCAGGAAGTAGGGTATTACCTAGAGAGGGCCCGAACCTGGGTAAACATCGTGTCCCCCGTCTCCTGTTACCATCGATCCTAGACGCACAGTTCGGGACCCCCTACCCGAGATCCGCCTGTTTTGACACCGACACCTCCATCGTGCAAATGAATGATTGAAATTGAAGGAAGGATATCCGCGCGGATGACTTACAGGGGATGATAAGGCACGAGAATCGCCTCCTTGTCCTTATTAGCGACCATGAAATCGACGATGTAGTCCCTCGCGTATTCACGGTGCTCTGCACAGACTGCCAAGAAGCCCTCGTGCATGAATACGTGTCAGCAACATAGATATAAGGTATCTGCTCAATCCCGATGATGTAGTTCATGTTCAAGGAAAAAAGGCGGACAAACGTAAAATCTAGCTTCTTCAAGTGAAACATGTCGAAGATGTAATCAAATCAAAGGAAGAACTTGTCTACGGGGCATGAGTGGACGTACGACTTTTGCCGCGGCACGTTAACCACATAGAGTGGGTATCCTGGATTTTCCGAGGCGATGAGACTTTTCTCTCTCTGCAGCACATCGTCATGAAGTCTCCTTAGATTGCCGTGTGTGGCCTTTAATGCTGCCTTAGGTAGGATTGGTTCACCGGCGATATGCCATTTTGCTGCACCGGGGATAGGTATACGGTCTTGAACCCGAGGCTGCTGAGGCGGCTGGATCATAGAAGCAGCTTTGTTGCCTTTCCTCTGTGTCTTCCTATGCTTCTTTCCTACTGGAAGTTCGTCTATAATACGTTCAGCCTCCGGAGGCGGCAATTCAGGCACCGACTCATGACGCTCAAACCCTGAGTACTCATCATAGGCGCCAGTATTGAGATACTATTTAGTGTCATCATCATCCTCATCCTCATCTATGGCGACGTCATCAGGGACTAATGGAGCCTCTTCCTCACCCCGTCCGCTATCACCCAGCACGACAGCCGTTGCTAATTGGGTAGGTGGGGTGTTGATGTTCATACCTAGCTGAGGTTGCGTGCTCGTGGGTGTGCTCCCGGCCGCCTCCAGACGAAATAGACTCTTTGGCCACAACAGGACCCACCCATTGCAACCACCAAGCCGCCGCGGGGTTTCGTTATCATCCCCCTAGTACCGGAGGAGCCAAATTCTCGTGGCCCGGTTTGACACTGACCATGGAAACCTTGAAGACGTCAGGGGGATCGACCGGCTGTGGAACAATGGTTCCTTCGGCTTCATTATTGTCGCCTTCCCCACGTCCACCTTCTGGTCGCCGATGGTGTACAATATGGTGCATGGGGTTACATCGGCCTGCAAAGACATGTGTGCAACGTGAAACATCCGAAAGGAAACAGAAACGAGAGATTATACATTTATTGAAGAGGGCTGGTGTGACAGATATCGTGAGGGCATCGAGCTTAGCCAAAGACGAAGCACCGCCGAGCACGTCCGAGACGGAGGACGGGCTGCTATGAGCAGGTGCGGGAGCCGGTGCAGGAGCAGGTGCAGGAGTTGGTGTGGGAGCAGGTGCGGGAGCCGGTGCGGGAGCAGGTGCAGGAGCAGGTGCAGGTGCTGGTGCAACGCTAGTCGAGCTGCTCCCAAAGAAGTCAGCAAGGGGAAAGTCCGTTGCATTTTTTTTTCTGGATTTTGCATGCTCCAATTTAAACCGGCCAGAACCAAGACACTAGACATATCTGCAATCATCTATTTTGCGGCAGCTACCGCTATTACGACTGTCTCAGCTGATTTCTTCTCAAGCACAATCTCAACCTTCTTGTCGATGTTTTCTTCAATTAACCTCCGTCTCTCCTTTCTCTCCTCCGTGGTCTCACGGTAGTACTTCTTCCACGTGGTGCCATCTCCGACACCGTGCATGCGTCCATACGACGGCCGAGTGTCCACCGGGAGTCCTTTCAATATGTTCAACGCCTGGTTGAATGGAGTGTCCCACTTGGGCCTCGCCAACGCCTGAGACGGCGAGTCACTTTCGACCGTAATCCTGTGCTGCTCTCTCTGCAAAAGGAACAAGGATCGTTTACAAATATGACTAAACGTGTAGTTGAATTGATCAGAAACTAAAATTACCAGCAGTCTCATGAACTCCGTCGTGACTGGGTCCATCTCAAAAACCTTCTTGACTGAGTCCCAATGGTGCCGTGCCCTAAGGACGTCACGCTCCTACGGGACGGTGAAGTCCGCCAAGGGGTCTGGGATGCCCAGACTTTCATGTTCCGCGTCCTCCTTGGCCCATATGGACCTCTTCCCACCGTAACCACGGCTTCCGAGGTGGTGGCACCCCATGTTCCTCTGGTGAAGCCCCTTCATGTACTTCGACTTTTTTTGGCAGCTTCAGCCTCGCAAGCCGCCTTGAATATTTCAGACTGCTCTTCGTGATTGTCGGATTATGCTTTACAATCTTGGAGTAGGGTTCCTTTTTGTTGACGATCCGATGTCTCACCCTTGCTTTCCAGGAGGCCAACGCATCGCTAAACTTGGTCATGGCGTGTTTGTTTATCTTATTCATTATCGGCTCCTTATCTGGATTTTTATATTCCTTTTCATCCTGGCCCGGGAACAAGAATATCTGGTGCAACTTCTTTAGGAGGGAGGGCCTCATATTATCTATCTTCTTTAGTTTCTCATCGTTGATGGTGGCGCTTGTCCGTATGATGCAGCCTATTTGATTGCCGTAGCATGATCGCGCTTCCTCGGGCGCTTTTGGCTAAAAAATGCCATCATCCATCTCCGTGACCACCAGTCTAGTAGTCATGAGCTGGTTTGGGCGCCGTTGCCTCTTTGCTTTCGGTTCTATACCGGCTCCGCTAGTCTCGACGCCGGTCTCAGTCTCAGCATCGGCCTCAGTCTCAGCGCCGGTCTGGATGTCGGTCTCAGTCTCCGATGCGATAGGTGGGCCCAGCAAGAACATCCGTTGATCGTCGGCAAGGATCAAAAATTCGCCTGCCGCCAGGTAGACGTTGTCGCAATCACCAGAACCCTGTCCTTCATTGTTGCTAGCTATGTTTCCTACGATTAAATCTAGTCAATTAATTCTAGACCTAATAAAATGAATAATGACATAAAAAGGCCTATGTTTTGCAGGAACGTTGACTCCTTCCCGGTGCGGCAAATCCCGGGCACTCGATATGTCCTAGTTTGTAGCACAAGTCATGCCGAAATTCACAGAAAATTTCGGCATGACCTTTGCTGAAAAGTGGACAAATCGAGCACCTAAAATTTGCCGGAACAGAAATGAATCAACATTCCGGCAAAATATAGGCCACTCGGCTTCATTCCCTGGAAGCAACAAAAGGCCACTTGGGCACAATCGAACCACTTCTATGTTGCATATAACAAGACCACTTAAGAATATGTACATGAGAAACTACAATGGTAGATAAACATGAGCAAACACAATTGAGGAATTTGCATATATCATGACCACTTCAAATTTTCATCTCCTAGTGTTTCACACTTCAAGAAAATCTACACAAATCTCATGCTCTCTCAAACTCAATTCAAAAACCAAATATAGATTATATTTAGTTAACTACTGAACTAAATTTTACTCTAAACTAAACCATACTGCCCTAATTAACATCTAGTTAAACAAACTCAATCAAAAAACTAACCCTACTGAACTAATTAACATCTACATTATCTACTACTTAACATATATTATTACCCTAACTAAAAAACATCTATAATTAACCCTACTGCCCTAGTTAACTAGTACCACCACTACTACTAATTAGCATCTACTACTACTACTAAAAAACATTATCTGTGAACCCTACTACTAATTAACATCTACTACTACTGCTAATTAACATGGCAGGAAGAAAATGCAGAGAGAGAGGAGGGGTGGGGGCTTACAGAGAGGGGAGAGACGGTGTCGGGGAGGTGCTCAGCGACGGAGGCAGGGGAGGGCGGGCTCGGGCTCGGGCAGCGGCGGTCCTGGGCGGGCTCGGGCGGCGGTGAGGTCAAGGGCGGCGACAGTGAGGTCGAGGGCGGCCTCGGGCGGAGGCGGTGAGGTTGAGGGCGGCCTCGGGCGACGCCAGTGAGGTTGAGGGCGGCCTCGGGGGGAAACGGTGAGGTTGCGGGCATCGACGTCGGCAGGAGACGACGGCAAAGTGGGGCGACGGCGAATTGGGGAGACGGCGGCGAAGTGGGGCGAGGGATTTGGGGGAGAAGTGGTGGTCGGGGGGAGGGAAACCGCTGGTTAAGTCAAACATAGCAGTAGCGCGTTACTGAAAACTCGCTATAGCTAAGTTAGCTATAGCGCGTTTCACTAAACGCGCTACTGCTATGCCTTTCTCCTTTTTCCCTTTTTCATTTATTTTTCTTTACATTTTATTTTTTTCCTTTTTCCTTTTTCTATTTCTTTCATTTTCATTTACTTTTCTATTTGCTTTTCATTTCATTTTATTTTCGTTAGCAGTAGCACCTTTCTACGTAAACGCGCTGCTACAACAATATTAGCGGTAGCGCTGTTTTTATAAGACCGCTACTACTATGTGTAGCCTATCGGCTTAGTAGTGGGAATTTTAGTAGTAGCGCTTTTACCGCGAGACGCGCTACTGCTACATATGTATCTGTAGCGCGATTATCCTGCACGTGCTACTGCTATGTAGCACTAGCGCGTTTTTTTAACAAGCGCTACTGCTAAAGTTCTATGTATAAGGTCTGTGGTAAACTACTCACGCATCATCGGAAGGGCAGCAAGGTTGATGTAGAGCCCCTCCGTGATCGATTCACCCTCCGGCGAAGTGCCGGAGAAGGCCTCCAGATGGGATATCATGAGAACAGAAACTTGCGGCGGCGGAAAAAGTATTTCGGGTGGCTCTATGGTGTCAGAGGAATATTTGAGAATTTATAGTGGCGGAATTAGGTCAAGAGGTGCCACGAGGGGCCCACAAGCCTGGGGGTGTGCCTCCCGAGCTTGTCGCTCCCTCGTAACTCGTCTGGTCTTCTCCTGAACCTTCTAGGGTCTCTTTTGGTCCAGAAAAAATTAATCCAAAGTTTTTTGTCTGTTTGATATTGATTTCCTGAAAAGCCAAAACAAGCAAAAAACAACAACTGGCATTGGGCATTGAGTTAATAGGTTAGTCCCAAAAAATGATATAAAGTTGCTTGTAAATGAATATAAAACATCCAAGACTCATACTATAATAGCATGAAACAATAAAAAATTATAGATATGTTGGTGACCTATCAAGCATCCCCAAGCTTAATTCCTGCTCTTCCTCGAGTAGGTAAATGATAAAAACAGAATTATTGATGTGGAATGCTACCTATCATGTTCATCATATAATCTTTTCTTTTGTTGCATGGACATTGGAATTCGAGTGATTCAAAGCAATAGTCTATAGTTTGACATGAAGACATAAATACTCAAGCATACCAACATACAACCATGTCTTAACACACTCAAATATTAGCTACACCCAATGCACAAGTATGACAATAGTGTTCTCTAGTTGATGCTTTATAAGAGAAGATGGAGACTCAAAATAAAAATAAAAATTTCATAATAGTAAAATATATAGGCCCTTCGTAGAGGGAAGCAGAGATTTACAAAGGTGCCAGAGCTCAAAGCTTAAATTAGAGATAAAATTATTTTGAGAGGCATGCTTTTCCTGTCAACGCTACGACCGCCAGTTCCCAACATATTCTATGCTAGACACATTATAGGCGGTTCCCAAACAAAAAATATAGTTCATTTCCTTTCCACCATTCTTTCACAATCCATGGCTAGCCGTATCCACGGGTGCCTTCCGACTTTTCACTTTCCAAGGACTTTTGTTATTATTATTTTTGATTCATTGTGGGACTGGGCATCGCTATTACCTGCCACTTTCTCATGCAATGACAAGTGAATAAACACTCATCGTGAGAATAACCCGCCTAGCATGAAAGATATCAGCCACCCCCTAACACCACATGAGCGGTATGGGCACACAAAATGGAAATTTATTTTGAATAATTAGAGTTGGCACATGCAAATTTACTTGGGACGGCATGTAAATACCGCATATAGGTAGGTATGGTGGACTCATATGGCACAACTTTGGGTTTAAGGGTTTGGATCCACAAGCAACATTCTCGCTTAGTACAAATGAAGGCTAGCAAATAGATTGAGAAGCAACCAACCAAAAAATGAAAACGGTCATAAACATGCATTGAGCATAAGTAACACTAAATAATGCAACATAAGAGGGATATAACTTCGTTGCATAACTCTAGACTTTACGTGCATGCATAGGGAATCACAAACCTTAACACCAATATTCTTACTAAACCACAATTACTCACTAACATGGCTCACATATTATCATCTCCATATCACAAAACTATTGCAAGGAATCAAACTTATCATATCTAATGCTCTTCATGATTTTTTTATTATATCCTTCTTGGATATTCATCACGTTGGGACTAAATTCATAGCTTATGCAAATTACCATTACTATTATCAACTCTCAAAAGGGTATAAGTGAAGCATGAGAGTGCATGTATTTCTTCAAAATATAATCTTATCAACTCTCAACATAATATAAGTGAATCATGAGAGTGCATGTATTTCTTCAAAATATAATCACCGCCGTGCTAAAAAAGATTTAAGTGAAGCACTAAAGCAACTGCCTAGTTCAAAAGATATAAGTGAAGCACATAGAGTATCCTAACAAATCAAGATAAATGCGTGTTTCTCTCAAATAGGTGTGTCCAGCAAAGATGATTGTGACAAACTAAAAAGCGAACAAAGCAAAGAGTCATATAATACACGACGCTCCAATCAAAACTCATATCATGTGATGAATAAAAAATAGCTCCAATTAATATTAACGATGGTCGTTAGAAGAAAGAGGGGATGCCTTCTGGGCAATTGATGTCGCTTGAACTACGTCGGTATTTCCCTAAAGAGGAAGGGATGATGCAGTACAACTACGGTAGGTATTTCCCTCAGTTATGAGACCAATGTATCAATCCAGTAGGAGAACCAAGCAACACTATGTAAATGGAAAAGTCACACAAAGAACAAATACTTGCAACCCGACGCGTAAGAGGGGTTGTCAATGAAGGAAATATGCCCTAGAGGCAATAATAAAGTTGTTATTTTATATTTCCTTATATCATGATAAATGTTTATTATTCATGCTAGAATTGTATTAACCGGAAACTTGATACATGTGTGGATACATAGACAAAACACCGTGTCCCTAGTAAGCCTCTACTAGACTAGCTTGTTAATCAAAGATGGTTAAGTTTCCCAACCATAGACATGTGTTGTCATTTGATGAACAGGATCACATCATTAGGAGAATGATGTGATGGACAAGACCCATTCGTTAGCTTAGCATTATGATTGTTCAGTTTTATTGCTATTAATTGCTTTCTTCATGTCAAATACATATTCCTTCGACTATGAGATTATGCAACTCCCGGATACTGGAGGAATGCCTTGCGTGCTATCAAACATCACAACGTGACTGGGTGATTATAAAGATGCTCTACAGGTATCTCCGAAGGTGTTTGTTGGGTTGGCATAGATCGAGATTAGGATTTGTCACTCCGAGTATCGGAGAGGTATCTCTAGGCCCTCTCGGTAATACACATCATAAGAAGCCTTGCAAGCAAAGTGACTAATGAGTTAGTTACAGGATGATGTATTACGGAACGAGTAAAGAGACTTGCCGGTAACGAAATTGAACTAGGTATGTGTAGGATCGAATGTATGTCTAGAGGGGTGGGGGTGATTAGACTACTTGACCAAATAAAAATCTAGCCTTTTCCCAATTTTAGTTCTTGGCAGATTTTAGGAACTTAGCACAAGTCAAGCAATCAACCTACACATGCAATTCTAAGAGTATAGCAGTGGAATGTAAAACAATTGCATATGAGGATAAAGGGAGGAGTTTGAGGGAGCAAACGCAATGTTGACATGGAGATTTTTTATCCGTGGTTCCGATAGGTGGTGCTATCGTACATCCACGTTGATGGAGACTTCAACCCACGAAGGGTAACGGTTGCACGAGTTCACGGAGGGCTCCACCCACGAAGGGTCCACGAAGAAACAACCTTGTCTATCCCACCATGGCCATTTCCCATGAAGGACTTGCCTCACTAGGGTAGATCTTCACGAAGTAGGCGATCTCCTTGCCCTTACAAACTCCTTGGTTCAACTCCACAATCTTGACGGAGGCTCCCAAGTGACACCTAGCCAATCTAGGAGACACCACTCTCCAAGAAGTAACAAATGGTGTGTTGATGATGAACTCCTTGCTCTTGTGCTTCAAATGATAGTCTCCCCAACACTCAACTCTCTCTCATAGGATTGGATTTGGTGGAAAGAAGATATGAGTGGAAAGCAACTTGGGGAAGGCTAGAGATCAAGGTTTATGTGGTTGGAATGGAATATCTTGACCTCAACACAAGTGTAGGTGGTTCTCTCTCGGAAAATATGTGTTGGAAGTGTAGGCATGTTATGATGGCTCTCTCCACGAATGAAGAGTGGGTGGAGGGGTATTTATAGCCTCCACACAAAATCTAACCGTTACACACCAGTCACCAAACTCGGTGGGACCGATTCAAAGAACTTGGTCAGACCGATTTGGTTCATAATGTGACCGTTAGGAGTTTCGGTGGGACTGACATGTCAACTCGGTGGGGCCGATATCATTAGGGTTAGGGCATAACATAATCTCGGTGAGACCGATTACACAAACTCGGTGAGACCGATTTTGGTAACAGACAGACAGAGAGTTGGTCAGGCAAACTCGGTGGGACCGATTCGCTCATCTCGGTTTGACCGAAACATTACGAAAAGGAAATAGAGTGTTTGCATTGCAATCTCGGTGGGACCGATCGCTCATCTCGGTTTGACCGAAACGTTACGAAGGGAAACAGAGAGTTTGCAATCCCATCTCGGTGAGACCGAAAAGACTAGGGTTTCTAGCAGTGGCTATGTCAACTGAACTCGGTGGCTCCGGTTAGAAAAATCGGTGGGGCCGAGTTGGACTTTTTGGTTTGGGACATATGTGGAGTGAGAAAGTAGTGGAGGGTTTTGGAGCATATCACTAAGCATTTTGAGCAAGAACCTCATTAAGCAACACCTCATCCCTTCTTAATAGTATTGGCTTTTCCTATAGACTCAATGTGATCTTGGATCACTAAAATAGAAAATGTAGAGTCTTGTGCTTTGAGCTTGAGCCAATCTTTTGTCCTTAGCATTTTGAAGGGTCCACTTTCTAATCCATGCCATGCCAATCACTGAGCTTTCCTAAAATATTTATCTTGGAATAGCATTAGCTCAATGAGCTATATGTTGTTAGGAATTACCAAAACCACCCAGGGATAGTTGCACTTTCAATCTCCCCCTTTTTGGTAATTGATGACAACATATAGATCAAAGCTTCGACAAATGATAAATAGGATTGAAAAACATCATCGCTTTGAGAAGTATGTGGTAAGCAAGAGCTCCCCCTAAATTTGTGCATTATTTAAAATTTGCTTTTGAATGCAAATGCACAATCAATTAGGATCATGGGTTACTCTTCCATGTCACATACATCTTGGTGGAGCGCTCAAAATGATAGAAATTAAAGCACATGCACTCATCACCAAAACAAATGAATGATCATAAGAGGAGATAAGAGATAATATCATCCAACAAGCATTAAGGGTAGCATATGATCAAACACATGATCAAACAAGTATCTCACAAGGACATAAAATATTTCACACAAGCACACAATAAAGTTTCAACCCAAATACCAAGAGAGAACCAAAAAGCAACACTCTCTCTCTCGAAGCCTATGATCTATACATTTTTCTCCCCCTTTGGCAACAAGTTACCAAAAAGTTCAAAAATGCATAGTGCTAAACAACTCTCAGGCTTGATCTTCGGTAGGAGGTGTTGAGAACTCCAAGGACGAAGGCTTCAGATGAACTAGCTGGAGCTGGTGGAGTAGCTGCTGAAGGTGGAACTGGAGCTATTGCGGCTGGTGCTGATGTTGTAGCTCTAGTGTCTGTCACGGGCACTGCAGCAGATCTCTGTCCTCTGGGCACTCTAGCAAAAGCATCTGTGGTAGACTTGCCCTTTTTCTCCTCTGCTTCCTCTTGGAGTTGCTCAACTGCAGTTTGGATCTCTGTTACATTGATATCAAGGTCATAGAATTTCTGCTCAATGATCCTCTCCAGACTCTCCTGGTTCTTGGTCAGGGTGGCCAAGCCCTTCTCAATCCTCAGGGTGGATTGGATCAGATATCCAAGCTGGTCTTGCTTGCTCTTCAAGAATACCTGAGATGCCTCTTCTACAGTTGGCATCTTTGCAGCTTTCTCAGCTTTAGCCTTCTCTCTCTTCTCATGTGCTTGAGCTGAAGATGGTTCATTCTCATTCATCACCACTGTGTTGTCTTCAAATTCAGGGTAGATGGGCAGGTGCTCCTTATCCAAAATGTATTCGCCTTTGCCCATCTTTGAGTTGATGAGCTCCTGAATTTGTGGGGCATACCCACAGCTTCTCTTCTGATCAGCTGCTGTCCTCTTGATTGTTTCCATAATCAGGCTCATGACTTTGAATTTTTGAGGGACATCAAATATGTGCAGCAAGTTGATGGCATGTCCTCTGATCATCTTGTGATCACCTGACTTGGGTAGCAGTGTGTGCCTTAAGATCCAGTTGATAGTTGGCAGACCAGACAACAGGTAGTGAACAGATCCAAACTTATGTGTATCCAAAGCAGCATCTAGGATCTCTTTGTACATGTTGGCTATAGTGTTGTGGTCTTTCTTCTTCTCTGCATAAATATCCAAGTCATCCTCATGTTCCTCAGGAGCATTGATAAGCTTGGCCCATTCCTCAACTGTAGACTGGTACCTAGTACCTTCAGACATCCATACTATCCTTCCATCTGGATAGAAGTGGGCAGTGGAGTAAAACTGCATTATGAGCTCATCATTCCACTTGGTGAGCTTCTGGGCAACAAAAGTGTCCACTCCACATGCCTTGAAGCTATCAAGCACACCAGGGAAGTGATCCTCATTCTCCTTGATGAACTCCCAGTCAACCCATCTCATGTCACACACAATGGGCTTCTTATCAAGCAGAACTGTCTCATAGAAGTCCTGCTGTTCCTTAGTGTGAAACCTGTAGTCCACATCAGTCCTTCTCCTGATAGCATATGGATCAGACTGTCTCCATAATCTTAATCCTGCATCCTTCCTGATTTTCATGTTCTCTGCAACAGGGTGTGCATCAGTGTGGTCAGGGATCTTGGGTTTCAGCTTCCTCAATACAACAGAGTCATCTTCTTCTTCTTCAGCAGCTTCAGGCACTGGGGAAGGAAATAGGGGAAGAGAGAAGGAAGGGGAGGGATTCGGCCTCCCCCTTCCTTCCCTCCTCCCTCCTTTTTCCTTCCCCCTCTGGAACTTATGGAAGGGGGGATGCCAAATTGGGGAGGCGCCCAAGTAGGATTCCTCCTACTTGGGGCGCCCCCTTTCTACTCCCCTCCCTCTCCCACCTATATATACATGGGGAGGGGGCACCTAGAACACACAACAACATCTGTTAGCCGTGTGCGGCGCCCCCCTCCACAGATTACACCCTCGGTCATATTCTTCATAGTGCGTAGGTGAAGCCCTGGCGGATCACTTCACCATCACCATCACCACGCCGTCGTGCTGAAGGAACTCATCCACTCCCTCGACACTTTGCTGGATCAAAAGTTCGAGGGACGTCATCGAGCTGAATGTGTGCAGAACTCGGAGGTGCCGTACGCTTGGTACTTGATCGGTCGGAACGAGAAGAAGTTCGACTACATCAACCGCATTGTCAAACACTTCCGTTTTCAGTCTACCAGTCTACATCACCCTTGTCGGTGTCAAAACCGGCAGATCTCGGGTAGGGGGTCCCGAACTGTGCGTCTGAGGATCAATGGTAACAAGGGACGATGGGGACACAATGTTTACCCAGGTTCGGGCCCTCTTAAAGGAGGTAAAATCCTACGTCCTGCTTGATTATATTCAATGAGTATAGGGGTTACAAGAGTTGATCTACCTCGAGATCTTAAAGGCTAAACCCTAATTCTCTAGCCTATGAGAATTCTGATAGTCTCTACGAACTAAACCCTCCGGTTTATATACACACCGGAGGGACCTAGGGTTGTACAGAGTCAGTTTGTAGGGGAAGGAATAACATATCCAGACATCAATCTTGCTATCCACGCATATGGAAGTCCTACCAGGACACGGGGGAAAGTCTCCTGCTTGTATCTTCACGGCCCATCAGTCCGGCCCATATCAAATAGCCCGGACACCCGAGGACCCCCTAATCCAGGACTCCCTCAGTAGCCCCTGAACCAGTTTTCGATGGCGATGTGTTCGGCACGCGGATTGTCTTCGGCATTGCAAGGCTGGTTCCTTCTCCCGATCACTTTAAGATAATTCCCTACACAAATGAACCGTATCCGTCTCTGTATAATTGATACAACCCTTAGCCACGAAGGCAAGATATCGAAACAAAAATAGTGTCTTTTACTGACAACTTTCTGGCGAAGCGTCACGTTTGGTTCTTTAACATTTCGAACCGTTTTCATGCCTTTCGTTTCGCGTTTAGAGGCACAGCCTCCATTGGCACGTCTTGTCAACACAGAGATCGTGCCCGCCCATTGCGGGATTCTCATCAATACGGTTTTGGGTAATCCAACCGTGCCGTTCGCATGATCCCTTCGGGAACAGGCGAGTTTTAAGGCTTGAGTGGGGGCGTTTGGTATTTCACTGCCTATAAGAAGGTAAAAAATCCCTTCTTTTTCTCCTCATGCCTTCTTCTTGCTCCTGCCTTCCCACCTCTGAGCTCTAGCACCCAAAACTTCAAGCTTTCCCGCCGCCACCAACCTCCAGCTCCAAGGGCAAGTGGGAGGCCTCCTCCGTCACCGAGAAGGACATCAAGGAGCTCCGGAGCGCGCGCTATCTGTCCGCGGACATGGCGCATAGGCTCCCTGCCAAAGATCAGGTCATCCCCACTCCGGAGCCCGGCGAGAGGGTAGTATTCATCCCTCATTTCCTCCGAGGGCTAGGGTTTCCCCTCCACCCCTTCCTTCGAGGACTCATGTTCTATTACGGGCTAGATTTCCATGATCTAGCCTTGAATTCCTTCCTCCACATATCAGCGTTCATCGTTGTTTGTGAGGCTCTACTCCGCATCCCTCCACACTTCGGCCTATGGCTCAAGGTATTCAATCTGAAGCCGAAGGTGGTCGATGGGCAGCACGCGGACTGCGATGGTGCTATGGTGAGCAAGCTTCCCAATGGCATCTGGCCCAAAGGGGCGTTTGTGGAGACAGTCAAGGTGTGGCAGCAGGAGTGGTTCTATATCACCGAACCCCGCAACACCAACTGGGCGGCCATGCCTGACTTCAGATTCGGACCCCCTACAAGGACCACCTCCTGGACCGCCAAGGGCCTTGATTGGGGGTCCCCAGCGGAGGTGCAAATGCTCCAAAAATGCATCACCAACATGATAGGCAAAAACACTGGTCTCACGAACGTGATTCAGGTGATGCTCTTCTGCCGCACTCTTCCCTGCCAACTGCGGGCCTCTCACATGTGGGAGTTCAATCCGGAAGAACCACGAACCTTGAAGCGCTTCTTCGGCACCACACACAAAGACATATGGAAGCAACTTTTCAAGGCCCAGAAGAGTTGGCCGATGAAGACCGAGGACATCGTACTCGACATCGAGAACCCGGCCTCAGAGGTAAGTATAGCATTTCCGAAGACCTATTCGGTCAATATTTCAAGTATAGTGAAAGTTACATCACCTGTCCCTCATACAGGGATGGACAGCCAAGGCGGAGCGGATTAACTGTCCGGCGCAGCTGCCGGAGAACCCACCCACACCCCAGGAGACGGAGATTTTGGTCCCGGTGCCGTATCAGGCGCCGGAGAAGAAAATCAAGAAGAAGAAAAGCAAGGAGGCCCGGGGCGGCCTCCGTCCTAGGGGTCCTTCGGACACAGTGTCCGAAGAGACGGAAGCCCTCTCCTCCCACGAGGGAGACGAGGAGGAAGAAGAAGAGGAGGTGGAGAGCAACTCCCCCCATAAGAGGGCGGCCTCCGAAGACCCAAAGGGGGAGGCGCCCAAGAGAGGGAAAATGATCCTTCAAGACAGTTCAGACTCAGATGCCGAACTGGTCTCCAAAAAGCTTCCCCGGGTGAAGCCCCTAGCTGAATTGTAAGTATTTAGGTACTCACTGTTTATCTTCAGCTTTCTTATTTCCATGATGTAAGTTAGTTTGACATGTGTCTTTCAGCCCTCCCCACGAGCTCCCGCAAACTCCGTTATCAGAGGGGAACTCTTTGCCACCCGATGTGGTAGAGAGCGAGACGCCGCCACGAGCCCCCTCGCCTATCACCATGGATGACACCGAGGTGTTGTCCCGAAGAACATCTCTTGGACGAGGGGGTGCAGACGAGGCTGTTGAGAAAGCGCCCGAGGTTAATACCTCGGTCGCCGAAGACCTAGGGGAGGCGACCCTATGGCTACTGATGGCGGGGACCCCCAACAATCCGGGCCCCAGCCGGACACCATCCCGGAGACCAACACGGCTCCGGGATCAGATGAGCAGCCCCCTTTAAAGGAGGGGGAGAAGCATCAGCTCCACCAGCGACCTCCACTACTTTGGAGGCGCCGAGCGCTCTAGAGGAAGCACTGCAACGTGCTTCCATCATGGAGGAGCACCGCACCTTAATGGGTGCGGTGGTGGAGAAGGTTCAGTCTGCAAAAAGTGGACTGAACGAAGCCTTCACCAGTCTACTGACAGGCTTTGAGGTATGTGACATAATTTCCTAAACTTTTTGTTTCATGTAGAGGAATATACCTGTATACAGACAGTAGCCCCTGAGGCTCTGTCCGGTGTGAAAGAAACCGGACAGAGGATCCACATAAAATTTGGGAAAGCTAACGTACTTCTGTGCTATTGTAACATGCTTCCCTGTTGGCGGCAACCGCCCAAGCCGCCGAAGTGTTCGAAATCAATCGGAAGCTTTGGGTGGCCGATGAAGAAATTGACCGCATTAACAAGCGGTTCGATGAGACGCAAGGTATGCGGATAATGTATAAAGAGTAATTTATTGTTATATCAGAAATGATACACATATGTAGAGGTTAACTGATGATATGCTTTTTGGTTATAATCATAGTTGGTGCAGCCGAGGTCGAGACCCTCAAAGGCGCCCTTGCCCAAGCCCAGAAGGAGGCGAAAGCAAACAAGGCAGCCGCTGACAAAGCGGCTGTAGAACTGAACACCGAGCAGGCCGCCCGTCGCCAACACGAAGCTCGGGTGGCCGAAGTCGAGCAGGAGCTGAAAGATGCCATCAGCAAATGCGAGGATTTGGAGGAGAAGACTTCGGCCCAATCATCCAAACTCGCGTGTAGCCACACCCCGTCTCATCTGGTTAATGGCGCGCAGACTCCGAGGGGGAGAAGGGCCGCCTGCTAAGAGTCAGCCCACCCTTGTTGCCGTCTGCTTGGGGTTCGCCGCCTTTTGGTGGCTCACGGATAGGTAGGGCCCGCCGCCTGCGGGCCGTACCGACCGCCCGTCCTAGGAGCGGGGCTCCCTGTGACATAAGTGATGTCATGGGTCGCGTGGCAACAGTGCCGCGATGGGCGAGGGGTGTCCACTTGGTACACCGCATTGTGGCCACAATCCGCCCTGGATTCGGGGGTGGTAGGTCGCACTGTAGCCACGCCCCGTCACGTCGTGGTTATGTGGGCACAAACTTTGAGGGTATGAGGGGCCGACTGGTAGGAGTCGGTTCCCTCGTGTCCGCCTTCTACTGTCTTGCCGTCTTTCAGCAGCCGGCCTCTTAGACCAGCCGGCCGAAGAAGCCAGCCGTTCGTCCGGGAGGTGTGAGGGCGCAGCTAGCCCCGATGTCTTGAAATACCATAAGGGGCCGATGAGGCTACCCGTGGTCATTTACTCCGACAATAGTCCCCGAAGCTGGTGGGGCGCCGCGGCTGAAAATCAAGGAGCCTTAGCAGCTTCCTACTCTGAGTGATCTGGTAATCTTGCTTCGTCCGTCTTCCAGAGATGCCGACTGTTAGGAGCCGGCCAGGGCCAGGCCGGCCGCCTGGTGAATTCGAATCGCCGTGGTGGGGGCCGTGTGGTGAGCCAGCCGGATGACGGGCTTGCTGCCCGTTGCTCACTTGCCACGCGGCGCCAGTAGACCAGGATGGCCTGCCAGCCCACGCGCGCGATGGGACGTCACCACAGGCCTGGGCCCGCCACTACAGGGCCTCAGCATGCCCGCGGATCCGCTGCGGCCAAGGCGGGCGGTTGCGCTTCCCAACGCATTAAGTACACGCCGTTATGGCGCGGAAGGTGCAGGGTCGTGGGCGAAGTGAGCGCAGTTAATCCCGCCCCCCCCACGTCTTGCCTCCTTGGCTCCGCCGCCACATGCCTATAAGTAGGGGGAGGAGGGGGCAGTAGAACGCACGCGCGCCCTCCTCGCCCTTCATCCTCTTTTCTTCTTCTTGCTACCACCGGTGCGTAGAGCTCCGCTCTCTCTGTCGCGAGCCTCGTTCAGCTCGGTGATTGGGGCGGCAGACGGCTCCGCAGACCCCCGCCGCGTGGACCCGCTCAACGCCTCTGGGAGGCGACGGAGAAGAATGGACGGGAGGTGCAAGAGGAGCGGGAAGCCACGGCCCGGGAGAAGGCGGAGGGGGCCGAGGCGGCACGAGCAGAGGCCGATGCGGCGGCCAAGGCGGAAGACGACGCGGTGGCCAAGGAGCAGGCGGACGCAGCCGCCAAGGCGCGGGAGGAGGAGGCGTCCTGCAGCAGGGCTCTAGAGTCCACCGGCCCGCAGCGCGTGGAGCCATCAGTGCCGGAGGGCCAGGCGCCGACTGGAGGGGCTGGTGTCGACCAGCCGGTCCTGGAGAGGGGAGGAGGAGGCCCCGTTGTCTTGGAGGTGGAGGTGCCTCCGCGGGCACCGACTGCCGATGCGCAGGGCAGCCGGCCTGAAGCGCCGCCGATGCCGTCATCTGGTGGCGAGTTGGTGGTGGGTCTGACTCCCATGATCTGCGTTCCCGACACCGAGGCCACCAGCGCCGCCCCACCGGACTGGACGTCTGGGGGCGTCACAGGTGTCCTGTACGTGGCCGTGCAGGACGTCTTGGCCCAGTTCAACACCCAAGGTGCCACCCTCCAGCAATCCATGCAGGAGTTCTTGGCAACGCGGGTACGTTACTTGCTTCTTGTTTTTCAATTCTTGCAATCTTCCGTGGGGGCGCGCCAGGGCACCCACTGGGTGTAGCCCCCGAGTTCCGGGCTGGCTGCTGAGCAGGCGGCTCGGAACTTCAAGGTAAGTTCCGAGTGCTGACTTGTTTTTTCTTCTGTTGTCATCATCACAGGACTACCACAACCTCCACGTGGCTGCCTACAACTCTCAGAACCAGGAGCTGGCCAAGCGGACCACCGACTTGAATCAGAGCCGGAGTAAGCACTCCATCTTCTTTCTCGCGGGGGCGCGTCAACGCACCCGCTGGGTGTAGCCCCCGAGATTCGGGCTGACTGCTGAGAAGTCGGGCCGGATCTCCCGACAAATACTTGTCTTTGGTTGGTGTTGACGTTTTCTTTCTTGTCTTTGCAGAGGCCGCCGCAGATCTGCGGAAGCGCCTGGGCGAGGTTGAATCTGCGCTCCACACCAAGGAGCAGGAACGCAGCCAGGCGGCTCAGGAGTGTGACCGCCAGACCAAGGAGCTGGCGGACCAAGTGGAGCTGCACAAGGCGGAGCTCCAGAAGCTGAAGGAGAGCGAAGGCCTCCTCAAGGCTGAGTTTGAGACTCAACGCTCGTACTGGGCCGAGAAGGAGAAGTTCCTGTCCGACGGCTATGGCGAGATCGAGGATATGATCGACGGTAAGTTACTTCTTCTTTTTGAACAGCCGCCGACTGTTGCAGGAGTCGGCTTCCGGCTTCTAATTTTTGATCTTCTTCTTGCGCAGAATTCTTTCCCGGTCATTCTATCGCTGTCCGCCAGGCCATCGAGGCGCGGCGCGAGGTGCGAAGGAGGGCGGGCATGGACATTGCGCCTAACGCGCCCCGGAATCTCGACGAGCAACTTCTGGCTGTCAAGACGCGCCTGCAGCCGGCTCATCGGATGCTCCGCCGCCTGCAGCGCGCCGGGTCTCAGGTGCTGGCCGCCCTCTGGCCAGACGCCCAGGTCCCGCGCACCCCCAGTCGGACTACCGACTGGCTGGAGATAGCAGCCGGGCGTTTCGAGGCCTGGAAGGGCGCCGCGGCTCGGGCGGGCGCTCGGACGGCCTTGGAGTTCGCCAAGGCTTGGTATCCAGGGCTGTATCTGGCCCAGCTGGCCACCTTCCGGCAGGAGGCCGGACCGGAGCTGGTAGCGGTGGGCCGCGTGCTCACTCAACGCACGGCGGCAATCGCCGAGTACGCCAACACCACCGCCTTCATCCCCGAGCTAGACGAGGAGGGCGCCGGGGTGCCGCCCAACTGGTTCGGGCTGAACCCGGAGGATGGGGACGACTCAGCGGAGGAGATCGCTTCCAGCGACGAGGGCGAGGACGAAGAGGACGAGGACAGCGAAGACACCGCACCGGACGACGGAGCAAACAGCCGGCCTCAGCCTGACCAAGCCTCGACCAGCGAGCCACGGGACGCCGCGCCGACTACTGCCGATGCCGACCAGGCCGAGACCCACCAGTCGGCCGCTCCACCACCCGGCGCCGCTGCCTCTGCCAACCCGTCGGATCCGCCTGCTGCTCCTCTGGCCTAGGCGGCCACTTTATCTTTCCTGTTTTTCTGTCTTGCAATCTTTTGAACAAGCAAGTTAAATTCGCACAGTTCCACCCGCTAGGGGTGTACGTTCAAACTCTGTTGAATGCTGGCCAAGAGCCTTTTGCTATGTAAATTAATTTATGCTTGCACAAGTTTGTGCTCTGTCGGGTTCTAACTTGGTTTTGTCTTTTTGTTCTTCTTGGCTTTTTCCTTTGCCGCCTTCCTTTGGCTTCCGCCCTGCCAGCCGGACAGCCGCTCCGCGGTCCGTGGCTGGGTCAGGGAGTTGGCCGTTTTAGGATAGACAAGTACTTCGGCCGCCTAGAACGTTGCAAGTCAAGTGAGAAGCCTGTCGGCCGGCTGCTCAGCAGCCGGACGGAGAGGCGAGAAGCCGGCTTGGCCTATGCTGATGATTTTTCCTTAGTCATTTTTCGTGTGGACACTGTTTCCTGCCTTTAGCACTTGCCAGCCGGACAGTTGCTCTGTGAGCCGCGGCTTAAGGCAAGAGAGGGCTTAGATGTCGGCACACTAGCTACTTGTCTGACTGCAGGTGGCATCAACATAGGACAAGGCGGCGAGCCCCGGGGCCGACTGGTCGGACCCGGTGCCGGGCAGAGGAATGAAATAATACATTCACAGGCATAATCTTATCATATAGATAAAAGGGTAGCCCCCGAGTGCTCCTCGAGGGACCCGATGTCTTTGCTCTTAATACAAAAGGTAGAGCGGTACATACTACATTAACTGTAAAATCTTTGGAGGAGATTTGCGTTCCATGGGCGCTCTGTTTCCTTGCCGGAATCGTCCCTCTTGCATGCCCTGGGCTTCTGCACGTCGATGAGGTAGTAGGAGTCGTTGCCCAAGGCTTTGCTGATGATGAACGGGCCTTCCCAAGGGGCTGAGAGCTTGTGCTGGCCGGCTGTTCGCTGGATCAGCCAGCGCACAAGGTCCCCCTCACGGAAGGATCGTGGCCTGACCTTCCGGCTGTGGTAGCGGCGCAGGCCCTTCTGGTAGATGGCGGACCAGCTGAGTGCCAGCAGCCGGCCCTCTTCCAGCAGGTCGACGCCGTCTTCTCGCGCCTCCTTTGCCTCCGACTCTATGTACATGGTGACGAGAGGCGAGTCGAACTCAATGTCAGTTGGGATGACGGCCTCGGCCCCGTACACGAGGAAGAAGGGAGTGAAGCCGGTTGCTTTGTTTGGCGTAGTACGTAGACTCCAGAGGACGACAGACAGCTCTTCGATCCAGCAACCGGCCGAGCGCTTCAGAGGCTCGACCAGTCAGGGCTTGATGCCGGACAAGATGTGGCCGTTTTCTCGCTTGACCTGGCCGTTTGACTGCGGATGGGCAACGGACGCTAACTCCAGTCGGCTGCCCTGCGTAGCGTAGAAATGGGACAAGGCGCCTTTGGCGAAGTTGGTGCCATTGTCGGTGATGATGTTGTGCGGCATGCCATACCAGAGGGTGATATCTGCGATGAAGGTCACGGCAGTCGGGCAGTTCAGCTTCTTGATTGGCTTTGCTTCAATCCACTTGGCGACTATGTCCACGGCGACCAGCAGATGGGTCATGCCGCCACGTGCTGTCTTGAGTGGGCCCACCATGTCCAGCCCCCAGACGGCAAAAGGCCAAGTGAGGGGGATGGTCTTGAGTGCAGAAGTCGACAGATGTTGCTTGGAGCTGAATCATTGGCACCCTTTGCATTTCTTGACCAAATCCTTGGCGTCGTCCAAAGCAGTTGGCCAGAAGAATCCATTGCGGAAAGCTATGGCGACAAGGGTTCTGGAGGCCGCATGGTGGCCGCACTCGCCTTGGTGGATGTCTCTGAGGATTTCCTTGCCTTTCTCTAGCTCTACGCAGCGCTGGAAGACGCCAGTCACGCTGCACCTGGCAAGCTCTCTGTTCACTATTGTGTATGCTGCTGCCCGGCGTTGCACCTGCCGGGCCAAGATCTCGTCGGCTGGTAGCTCTCCGCTCACCAGGAAGTTGTGGATGGGCTACGCCCATGATGGTGCTTCAACCACTGTCATCACGGCCATTGGTACCAGGGCAGTTGGGTTGGGAGGCGGCGGGTTGGAGTCGGCCGCCGCTTGCTGCGTCGTTGAAGTCCCCGGGCCAGCTGCTGCAGCCCCTGGGCCGGGTTCTGAAGTCCCCCGGCCGGGTGCGACTGCTGCAGTCCCCGAGCCACCCGCCGAAGTCCCCGGGCCGACTGCTGCAGCCCTCGGGCCGGGTTCTGAAGTCCCCAGGCCGGGTGCGATCGCCGCAGTCCCCGAGCCGCCTGCCGAAGTCCCTGGGCCGACTGTTGCGGTCCCTATGCCGGATTCGACTATTCCAGGGACAGCCGACACGACGATGGACTCTGATTCCGGCGAAGACTTGTTAGACGGCTTGCGGAGGCACTGGAGGGAGACGCCGGCGCCGTTGCCTCTGCCAACCCGTCGGATCTGCCTGCTGCTCCTCTGGCCTAGGCGGCCACTTTATCTTTCCTGTTTTTCTGTCTTGTAATCTTTTGAACAAGCAAGTTAAATTCGCACAGTTCCACCCGCTGGGGGTGTACATTCAAACTCTGTAGAATGCTGGCCAAGAGCCTTTTGCTATGTAAATTAATTCATTCCCGCACAAGTTTGTGCTCTGCCGAGTTCTAACTTGGTTTTGCCTTTTTGTTCTTCTTGGCTTTTTCCTTTGCCGCTTTCCTTTGGTTGCCGCCCTGTCAGCCAGACGGACAGCCGCTCTGCGGTCTGTGGCTGGGTCAGGGACTTGGCCGTTTTAGGATAGACAAGTACTTCGGCCACCTAGAACGTAGCAAGTCAAGTGAGAAGCCGGCCGGCCGGCTGCTCAGCAGCCGGACGGTGAGGCGAGGAGCCAGCCTGGCCTATGCTGATGATTTTTCCTTAGTCATTTTTTGTGTGGACACCGTTTCCTGCCTTTAGCTCTTGCCAGCCGGACAGTCGCTCTGCGAGCTGCGGCTTAAGGCAAGAGAGGGCTTAGATGTTGGCACACTACTTGTCCGACTGCAGGTGGCAACAACATAGGACAAGGTGGCGAGCCCCCGGGCCGACTGGTCGGACCCGGTGCCGGGCGGAGGAATGAAATAATACATTCACAGGCATAATCTTATCATATAGATAAAAAGGGTAGCCCCCGAGTGCTCCCCGAGGGACCCGATGTCTTTGCTCTTAATACAAAAGGTAGTGTGGTACATACTGCATTAACTGTAAAATCTTCGGAGCAGATTTGCGTTCCATGGGTGCTCTGTTTCCTTGCCGGAATCGTCCCTCTTGCGTGTCCTGGGCTTCCGCGCGTCAATGAGGTAGTAGGTGTCGTTGCCCAAGGCTTTGCTGATGATGAACGGCCCTTCCCAAGGGGTTGAGAGCTTGTGCTGGCCGGCTATTCGCTGGATCAGCCAGAGCACAAGGTCCCCCTCTCGGAAGGATCGTGGCCTGACCTTCCGGCTGTGGTAGCGGCGCAGGCCCTGCTGGTAGATGGCGGACCGGCTGAGTGCCAGCAGCCGGCCCTCTTCCAACAGGTCGACGCTATCTTCTCGCGCCTCCTTCGCCTCCGACTCCGAGTACATGGTGACGCGAGGCGAGTCGAACTCAATGTCAGTTGGGATGACGGCCTCGGCCCCGTACACGAGGAAGAAGGGAGTGAAGCCGGTTGCTTTTTTGGCGTAGTTCATAGACTCCAGAGGATGGCCGGTAGCTCTTCGATCCAGCAACCGGCTGAGCGCTCCAGCGGCTCGACCAGTCGGGGCTTGATGCCAGACAAGATGAGGTCGTTTGACTGCGAATGGGCAACGGACGCTAAGTCCAGTCAGATGCCCTGCGTCGCGCAGAAACAGGCCAAGGTGCCTTTGGTGAAGTTGGTGCCGTTGTCGGTGATGATGCTGTGCGGCACGCCATACCGGACGGTGATATCTGTGATGAAGGTCATGACAGTCGGGCAGTTCAGCTTCTTGATCGGCTTTGCTTCAATCCACTTGGTGAATTTGTCCACGGCGACCAACATATGGGTCATGCCGCCGCGTGCTGTCTTGAATGGGCCCACCATGTCCAGCCCCCAGATGGCAAAAGGCCAAGTGAGGGGGATGGTCTTGAGTGCAGAAGCCGGTAGATGTTGCTTGGAGCTGAATCGTTGGCACCCTTTGCACTTTTTGACCAAATCCTTGGCGTCGTCCAAAGCAGTCGCCCAGAAGAATCCATGGCGGAAAGCTTTGGCGACAAGGGATCTGGAGGCCGCATGGTGGCCGCACTCGCCTTGGTGGATGTCTCTGAGGATTGCCTTGCCTTTCTCTAGCTCTACGCAGCGCTGGAAGACGCCAGTCACGCTGCGCCTGGCAAGCTCTCTGTTCACTATTGTGTATGCTGCTGCCCGACGTTGCACCTGCCGGGCCAAGATCTCGTCGGCTGGTAGCTCTCTGCTCACCAGGAAGTTGAGGATGGTCTACGCCCATGATGGTGCCTCAACCACTATCATCACGGCCACCGGTACTAGGGCGGTTGGGTTGGGAGGCGATGGGTTGGAGTCGGTCGCCGCTTGCTGCATCGTTGAAGTCCCCGGGCCGGCTGCTGCAGCCCTTGGGCCGGGTTCTGAAGTCCCCGGGTCAGGTGTGACTGCTGTAGTCCCCAGGCTGGGTGCGACTGCTACAGTCCCCGAGCCGCCTGCCGAAGTTCCCGGGCCAACTGCTGCAGCCCCCGGGCCGGGTTCTGAAGTCCCCGGGCCGGGTGCGACTGCTGTAGTCCCCGAGCCGCCTGCCGAAGTCCTCGGGCTGACTGTTGCGGTCCCTAAGCCGGATCCGACTGTTCCGGGGACAGCAGGCACGAAGATGGACTCTGATTCTGGCAAAGGCTTGATAAACGGCTTGCGGAGGCACTGGAGGGAGACGCCAACTGGTATCGGTTGCCGAGTGGAGCCAATCCGCGCCAGGGCATCAGCTTGCTCGTTGTCGGCCCGTGGCACGTGAAGGAACTCGCACCCGTCAAAGTACCCGCGGATCTGCTAGACGAGGAAGCGGTAGCTCGCCATGTTTGCATCCTTGGCATCCCAGTCGCCAGACGACTGCTGGACCACCAAGTTCGAGTCGCTGTAACACAACACTCAGAGGATGCCAATCTCTTTGGCCAGTCAGAGCCCGTGGATGAGTGCCTCGTACTCGGCCACATTGTTGGAGGCGGCAAACTGAATTTGCAGCATGCATGTGAGCTTGTCGCCCTTGGGAGAGGTGAGGATGATGCCGGCTCCCAGACCGGTGCACATCTTTGAGCCATCAAAGTGCATCCGCCAATGGGTGGAATCTGGCGCTGGCGGCAGGTACTGGGTCTCGGCCCAGTCGATGAGGAAGTCAGCCAGCGCTTGGGACTTGATGGCGGTGCAGGGCTGGTAAAGGATGGTGTGGGGAGCCAGCTCGATGGCCCACTTCGCCACCCGGCCTGATGCATCTCTGTTGCCTATGATATCGGCAAGTGGGGCGGTGCAGACGACCATGATGGAGTGCTCTTGGAAGTGCTGCTTGAGCTTCTTGGCGGCAAAGTACACGCCGTAACACATCTTCTAGTACTGGGGGTAGTTCTGCTTGGAGGTCGACAACACCTTGCTCAAGTAGTAGACGGGCCTCTGGACTGGCTGTGCCCTGCCGTCTTCTGGGCGCTCGACCACGTTGACGGTGCTGACCACCCGGCTGGTGACGGCAATGTAGAGGAACATGGGCTCCTTAGCAGCCGGAGCCGCCAGGACAAGCGGCGTGGTCAGCATCTTCTTGAGCTGGAGGAAAGCCTCGTCCGCCTTGTCGTTCCACTCGAAGTGAGTGGTTTTCTTCATTAGCTGGTATAGGGGAAGAGCCTTCTCGCCCAGCCGACTGATGAAACGGCTGAGGGATGCCAAGCACCTGGTGAACTCTGGACGTCTCGCAGCGGGTGGGTCTCTCCATCCGCTCAATGGCCTTGATCTTCACAGGGTTGCACTCGATGCTGCGTTCAGAGACAAGGAAAGCAAGGAGCTGGCCGGCTGGGACTCCGAAGATGCACTTCTCTGGGTTGAGCTTGATTTGAAGACGGTGCAGATTATCAAAGGTCTCCTTGAGATCCTCTAGGAGGGTGCCTCGCTTCTCTGTCTTCACCACAATATTGTCTACATAGACGTGGGCATTTCTGCCGAGTTGCTTGAGGAGGCACTTCTGCATGCAACGCTGAAACGTGGCACCGACATTTCTCAAGTCGAATGTCATGGTCAGGTAGCTAAAGGCTCCGAATGGTGTGATGAAGGCGGTCTTCAGCCGATCGGCCGGGTTCAGCTTGATCTGGTGGTAGCCGGAATAGGCATCAAGGAAGGACAACAGCTCACATCCGTCTGTGGAGTCAATCACTTGATCTATCCGAGGCAGAGCAAACGGATCTTTGGGGCAGGCTTTGTTGAGGCTGGTGTAGTCAATACACATGCACCACTTGTTGTTCTTCTTCAGTACAAGGACTGGGTTGGCAAGCCACTCTAGGTAAAACACTTCCATGATGAAGCCGGCTTCCAGAAGCTGGGCTATCTCTTCACCAACAATTCTCCTCTTCTCTTCTGACAGGCGGCGAAGGGGTTGCTTGACCGGTTTTGCATCTGATCTGACATGTAGCTTGTGCTCGGCAAAATCCGTCGAACACCCGACATGTCTTTGGGAGACCATGCAAAGATGTCCCGATTCTCACGGAGGAAATCGATGAGCTCTCTTTCCCATTTGCTATCGAGGTTGGTCCCCACGATAGCGTGCCTCTCCAGGTGCTCTGGGTCCAAGGGTATCTTCTTGGTCTCTTTGGCCAGCTGGAAGGAGCCCTGGGCCTCCGACTCCTTGGGGTCTGGCGATAGGTCTAGCTGCTTGCTGGCCATGGCCACAACCCGGTCAAGGAGTCGCTTCTCGGCGGCGATGACAAGGGACTCGGCCAGCCAGCTGCTGGCGGCAGCACATGCGACCGACTTCTTGTAGTCCCCGACTATGGTGATGATGCCCTTCGTACCCGACATCTTCATCTTGAGGTAGGCGTAGTGCGGCACCGCCATGAACTTGGCCAGAGTAGGCCAGCCCAGGAGCGTGTGGTAGGGGCTCTCCAGGTCGACCACCTCGAACTAGATGGGCTCGCGGCGGAAGTGATCTTTGTCTCCGAAGAGGATCTATCTTGATCTTGCCGATTGGAGAGCAGGAAAGCCGGGTACAATGCCGTGGAAGACAGTCCGACTGGGCTGGAGCTGCTTCACCTTGATGCACAATTTCTCTAGGGTGTCGCGGTACAGGATCTTGATGTTGCTACCGCCGTCTATCAGGACTCGGGAGAAGCGACAGGCTCGCCTCTCCGTGGAAAAGGTAGCATCTAGCACCATGGCGTAGGAACCCGGAGAAGGCATCACCTCCGGGTGGTCGGCGCGGCTCCAGCTGATGGGCCTCTCGGACCAGTGCATGAACTCTGGGGCTCCAGAGGCGACGACATTCACCTCATGGTGCTGCTGACGCCGGCTGTGCTTGTCGTCGGCCGCACTGGTGAAGACGATGTAGGCTCCATGCTCTTCAGGGAATTCATCTTGGATGGCGGTGACTGGACGGGCCGCTGGCTGCTGAGGAGGCGGAGCCGGCGGGCCCGCAGGCGGAGGCGGCAGTCCTTTGCCCTTGGCAATGCGGGTGAGCCAGTGGCACTTCCGGGTGGTGTGGTTGGACGGCTTCGCGCCGTTGTGGAACTTGCAGGGAGCATCAAGGGTTTGCTTGAAGGAGAAGGCAGGCAACCATGCAGGCTTGCCGCCCTTCTGACGCTTGGGGCCGGGCTGCCCCCCTGCTGCTAGTCTTCAACTGTTGCCACCTGCCGGCTAGTGGAAGCCAGCTGCGGGGCCTTGCGCTTGTTGTCGTTATGCTGCCGGCACCGACTGGAGTCACCAGCCAACGTCTGAGGAGCCGAAGGGAGCACTTTCCCGCAAGCGTCCACCCGGAGCTCCGACTTCATGGAGGAGTCGGCAGTGGCGTACTTGTCTGCTACGATCAGCAGCTCGTTGAGCATGGCTGGCTCGTCGCAGAGGAGCCGGTGCTTGAGCAGGGTGCCTTCTCTGCACCCGACCGTGAAGTACTCTATGGCTTGCACCTCATGCACTGATACGTCTCCAATGTATCTATAATTTATGAACTATTCATGCTATTATATTATCTGTTTTGGATGTTTATGGGCTTTACTAAACACTTCTATATTATTTTTGGGACTAACCTATTAACCCAGAGCCCAGTGCTAGTTTTTGTTTTTTCCCTTGTTTCAGTGTTTCACAGAAAGGGAATATCAAACGGAGTCCAAACGGAATGAAACCTTCGGGAGCGTGATTTTTGGAACGAACGTGATCCAGGAGACTTGGAGTTGAAGTCAGGGAAGCTTTGAGGTAGCCACGAGGCACAGAGGCGCGCCTGCCCCCTGGGCGCGCCCCCACCCTCGTGGGCCCCTCGTGGCTCCCCTGACCGACTTTTTTCACATATATATGTCCATATACCTTAAAACCATCGGGGAACACAATAGATCGGGAGTTCCGCCACCGCAAGCCTCTGTAGCCACCAAAAACCAATCGGGACCCTGTTCCGGCATCCTGCCGGAGGGGGGATCCCTCACCGGTGGCCATCTTCATCATCCCGGCGCTCTCCATGACGAGGAGGGAGTAGTTCACCCTCAGACTGAGGGTATGTACCAGTAGCTATGTGTTTGATCTCTCTCTCACGTGTTCTTGACTCGGCACGATCTTGATGTATCATGAGCTTTGCTATTATAGTTGGATCTTATGATGTTTCTCACCCTCTACTCTCTTGTAATGGATTGAGTCTTCCCTTTGAAGTTATCTTATCGGATTGAGTCTTTAAGGATTTGAGAACACTTTATGTATGTCTTGCATGTGCTTATCTGTGGTGACAATGGGATATTCACGTGATCTACTTGATGTATGTTTTGGTGATCAACTTGCGGGTTCAGTGACCTTGTGAACTTATGCATAGGGGTTGGCACACATTTTCGTCTTGACTATCCGGTAGAAACTTTGTGGCACTTTTTGAAGTACTTTGTGTTGGTTTGAATAGATGAATCTGAGATTGTGTGATGCATATCATATAATCATACCCACGGATACTTGTGGTGACATTGGAGTATCTAGGTGACATTAGGGTTTTGGTTGATTTGTGTCTTAAGGTGTTATTCTAGTACGAACTCTATGATAGATAGAACGGAAAGAATAGCTTCGTGTTATTTTACTACGAACTCTTGAATAGATCGATCAGAAAGAATAACTTTGAGGTGGTTTCGTACCCTACAATAATCTCTTCGTTTGTTCTCCGCTATTAGTGACTTTGGAGTGACTCTTTGTTGCATGTTGAGGCATAGTTATATGATCCAATTATGTTATTATTTTTTAGAGAACTTGCACTAGTGAAAGTATGAACCCTAGGCCTTGTTTCCTAGCATTGCAATACCGTTTATGCTCACTTTTATCATTTGTTACCTTGCTGTTTTTATATTTTCAGATTACAAATACTCATATCTATCATCCATATTGCACTTGTATCACCATC
Organism: Triticum aestivum; assembly: GCF_018294505.1. Taxonomy (NCBI): domain Eukaryota; kingdom Viridiplantae; phylum Streptophyta; class Magnoliopsida; order Poales; family Poaceae; genus Triticum; species Triticum aestivum. The sequence continues at coordinate 423,156,962 of NC_057805.1, read as the reverse complement.
TCTTTGCCGAACTAGTGCACCTATACAATTTACCATTGTATTGGCTGTGTTGGGGACACAAGAGACTCTTTGTTATTTGGTTGCAGGGTTGCTTGAGGGAGACCATCTTCATCCTACGCCTCACACGGATTGATAAACCTTAGGTCATCCACTTGAGGGAAATTTGCTACTGTCCTACAAACCTCTGCACTTGGAGGCCCAACAACGTCTACAAGAAGAAGGTTGTGTAGTAGACATCAAGCTCTTTTCTGGCACCGTTGCCAGGGAGGTGAGTGCTTGAAGGTATATCTTTAGATCTTGCAATCGAATCTTTTTGTTTCTTGTTTTATCACTAGTTTCGTCTACAAAATAAAACTACAACAAATGGAATGGAGTTTGCCTCATACGCTTCATCTTTTTAATATCTTTCGTGAGTATGATGGAAAGGATAATTGTGCTCAAGTGCTATAAGAAGAATGCTTTAGAATGTTTTGCACTAAATATTTGAATGATGGGCATGATTGCAATGTTGTTAGTACAAATTCTTTGAATATCCATGATGCTAATGATATGCAAAGCCACGAGCTTGGGGAAGCTATGTTTGATGAGGATGATATTTTTTGTCCCCCAAGTTTTGATGAGCAAATTTATTATGATGAAAGCATGCCTCCTATTTATGATGATTATTGTGATGACACGTATGCTCTAAGGAATAAGGATAACCATGAAACTTGTCATCATGATTTTAATTTTCAATTGGATTATGCTTCACATGATAGTTATTTTGTTGAGTTTGCTCCCACTATTCCGAATGAGAAGACTTTTGCTTATGTGGAGAGTAATAAAATTTCTATGCTTGTAGATCATGAAAAGAATGCTTTAGGTTCTGGTTATATTGTTGAATTCATTCATGATGCTACTTAAAATTATTACGAGGGAGGAATATATGCTTGTAGGAATTGCAATAATATCAAGTTTCCTCTCTATGTGCTTAAAGTTTTGAAGTTATGCTTGTTTTGCCTTCCTATGATAGTTGATTATTGTTCCCATAAGTTGTTTCCTCACAAAACCCCTATGCATAGGAAGTGGGTTAGACTTAAATGTGCTAGTCATATTTTCATGATGCTCTCTTTATGTTTCAATTCTTATCTTTTATGTGAGCATCATTGAAATCATCATGCCTAGCTAGGGGCGTTAAACGTTAGCGCTTGTTGGGAGACAACCCAATATTTACCCCTACTGTTTTTGTGTGTTCAAATTATTAAGCTAATGTATTAATCATGTTTTATAGCTTTTGTTTCAATAAAGTGCCAAGTAGAACCCTTGGGAAGACTTGGGTGGAAGTTAATGTGATCTTGCTGTAAAAAACAGAAACTTTGCGCTCACGAGTTTAGCTGTAATTTTTTACAGAAGAGTGATTTTAAGTTGATTCTTTTTGAAGATGCTTAATAGATAAATTCCTCAGGTCCATCAATTTATTTTAGAATTTTTGGAGTTCCACAATTATACGTTTGATACAGATTACTAAAGACTGTTCTGTTTTTGACAGATTCTGTTTTCAGTGTGTTGTTTGCTTATTTTGATGAATCTATGAGTAGTATCGGAGGGTATGAACCATAGAGAAGTTATAATACAGTAGATATTACACCAATATGAATTTGAGTTCACAAAAGTACCTAAGTTGTGGTTTTATTTTCTTATACTAACGGAGCTTACGAGTTTTCTGTTGAGTTTTGTGTTGTGAAGTTTTCAAGTTTTGGGTAAAGAATCGATGGACTATGGAATAAGGAGTGGCAAGAGCCTAAGCTTGGGTATGCCCAAGGAACCCCAAGGTAATATTCAAGGACAACCAAGAGCCTAAGCTTGGGGATGCCCCGGAAGGCATCCCCTCTTTCGTCTTTGTTCATCGGTAACTTTACTTGGAGCTATATTTTTGTTCACCACATGATATGTGTTTTGCTTGGAGCGTCAATTTATTTTGTTAGTATTTGCTTGATTTTATTTAGAACAATGTTTTGCATCTTTTATTTCAATAAAAGTGGCATTGATAGCCTTTACTTAGCCTATTTTACAAGTCTTCATGTTGCTGTTTGAAAACAGAGAGTTTACCGCTGTTGCAAAAATTCCCTAGAAAAGTCAGAATATGATAAAATGTTGAAACCTTTTGCATAATAAGATCTGATAAATTTACTACAGTGTGGTCGAATTTCATAATGTTTGGAGTTAGGGAAGTATGATGAATCTTGCATTCTTTACAGACTGTACTGTTTTGGCAGATTGCTGTTATGTTTGCATTGTTTGCATATGTTTGCTTGTTTAATGATTCTATTTGAGGATAGGAGTATTAAATATGCAGAGGAATTTAGTATGCAATGTTGAATAATAATTTTAGTGATTTGTTACAGTAGAAAATGATAAGGTTTTTGCATTGGTTTATACTAACTTATCTCACGAGTTCTTGTTGAGTTTGGTGTGGATGAAGCTTTCGAGATTTAGGAAACCGTGATATGAGAGGAATTAAGGAGACACAAAAGCTCAAGCTTGGGGATGCCCAAGACACCCCAAGATAATATTTCAAGAAGTTTCAAGCATCTAAGCTTGGGGATGCCCCGGTAGGCATCCCACCTTTCTTCTTCAACAATTATCGGTTAGTATCGGTTGAGCCTAAGTTTTGCTTCTTCACATGATGAGTGCTATCCTTGAAATGTTGTTTTATTTTGCTTTGCTTGCTGTTTGAATAATATCCCAAGATCTGAAATTCTTAAATGAGAGAGATTCTTCACATAGCTACATAATTATTTTCCTACTCATTGATCTTCACTTATATCTTTTTGGAGTAGTTTGTCATTTACTCGTGTGCTTCACTTATATCCTATGAGTAAATGGTTGAATGATTTGAATGTCATAAATCTGAAATTATATATGTTTCATATGCCTTTCCCATGGGGAGTAATGCCTTCACATATAAGAAGTAGAGGTGGTAAATTTTTTGAAGGTTAGCAAACATTGTATTGGTCACTTGAACAATTCATGAAAGAATATTGAAGGAAGATAGATTTCACATATAAATATAGTATCTTGGACATCTTCTATGATTGTGAGCCCCATTAATTATTTTCAAACCTGAGCAAATTAGTTGAAGTTGGACAAGGAAGACAACATAATGAGTTATGCTTGGGTATATTTGTATAGAAGTTATATTGTTATGGATCCTCTAACATGTGGTGCTTGCTATTTAGAATCCTTCGCTAGCCAAAATATCTGTACTAAGCGGGAATACTGCTTGTGCATCCAAATTCCTTGAACCAAGTTTATTCCATGAGTGTCCACCATATCTACCTACATGCGGTATTTACCTGCCGTTCCAAGTAAATTTGCATGTGCCAAACTCTAAACCTTCAAATAATAATCTGTTTTGTATGCCCGAATCGCTCATGTAGTGACTAGGGGCTGTCAGTATCTTCCATGCTAGGTGGGTTATTCTCAGGATGAGTGGACTCCGCTCATCATTCACGAGAAACTGGCTGGTAACTGGGATGCCCAGTCCTATGATCAAAAGATCAAAAACAAATTCGCAAATAATTTAAACAAACTCCCCCAGGATTGTTGAAAGTTGGACGTCACCCATTGTTTCGGACAAGCCGTGGAGTGTTAATGTTGGTGGAGGGGGAGTAAAATCTTTACCTTTCTGTTTGGGAACCGCCTATAATGTATCTAGTATGGATGATATTGGGAACTCTTGATCGTTATGTTGACAATGAAAGCATACCTCTCAAAATTATTTTCTTCTCTATTTTAGCTTCGAGCTCTGGCACCTCTGCAAATCCTTGCGTCCCTCTGCGAAGGGCCTATCTTTTACTTTTATGCAAGAGTCAGTAGTATTCCTTCTCATTCCAACCTACTCTTTAGTTGGCAAGCATCATGTGGTGGAGAAAGATCTAAGCATATATGGCCATTCAAATATACTTGATCATGAATTATTATTGTTGACAATTATCTATATGATAAATAAGATGGGAGGCGAAACATTAAGCCCCTATCTTTCTCTGTGTTCGATGGATGCTATTTGTTCTAAAAATATGCTTTGAGTGGTAGCAATCATGGAAGACTATATGATAGTTGAGTATGTGGAGTTTACTAAATCAAAGCTCCGACATAGACCCTTCCTGAAAATAAGATGAATTGCAATTGTTTGATGACTAAGAGCACTGTTTGTTAGTTTTCAAGGAAGTTTATGATCTATACTTTAACATGTGAATAGCTTGTTACTTGATCATGAAAAGTTCTATGAGTTGAGCTACTGTTATGACATATAATGATGCCAGAAAAGGTGATTGAAATTATCATTGATCAAACTTATGCACCTGCCAGCATTCACACTTCATAAATTATTTCTTTTATCATTTACCTACTCGAGGATGAGCAGGAATTAAGCTTGGGGATGCTGATACGTCTCCAACGTATCTATAATTTATGAAGTATTCATGCTATTATATTATCTGTTTTGGATGTTTATGGGCTTTACTAAACACTTCTATATTATTTTTGGGACTAACCTATTAACCCAGAGCCCAGTGCCAGTTTCTGTTTTTCCCTTGTTTTAGTGTTTCGCAGAAAAGGAATATCAAACGGAGTCCAAACGGAATGAAACCTTCGGGAGCGTGATTTTTGGAACGAACGTGATCCAGGAGACTTGGTGTTGAAGTCAGGGAAGCTTCAAGGTGGCCACGAGGCAGGGAGGCGCGCCTGCCACCTAGGCACGCCCCCACCCTCGTGGGCCCCTCGTGGCTCCCCTGACCGTCTTTTTCGCCTATATATATATATCCATATACCCTAAAACCACCGGGGAACACAATAGATCGGGAGTTCCGCCGCCGCAAGCCTCTGTAGCCACCAAAAACCAACCGGGACCCTGTTCCGGCATCCTGCCGGAGGGGTGATCCCTCAGCGGTGGCCATCTTCATCAGCCCGGCGCTCTCCATGACGAGGAGGGAGTAGTTCACCCTCGGGGCTGAGGGTATGTACCAGTAGCTATGTGTTTGATCTCTCTCTCTCTCTCTTGTGTTCTTGACTCGGCATGATCTTGATGTATCGCGAGCTTTGCTATTATAGTTGGATCTTATGATGTTTCTCCCCCTCTACTCTCTTGTAATGGATTGAGTTTTCCCTTTGAAGTTATCTTATCGGATTGAGTCTTTAAGGATTTGAGAACACTTTATGTATGTCTTTCATGTGCTTATCTGTGCTGACAATGGGATATTCACGTAATCTACTTGATGTATGTTTTGGTGATCAACTTGCGGGTTCAGTGACCTTGTGAACTTATGCATAGGGGTTGGCACACATTTTCGTCTTGACTCTCCGGTAGAAACTTTGGGGCACTGTCGGGTGGTAGGTGCGACATATGCCAACGGGTGGCTTATCATTGTGGGAGCCAGTAAGACGTCGCCGGTGCCTGGAAACGGGATGAGGCAAATACATGCACGCCGGCGGATCTTACCCAGGTTCGGGGCTCTCCGTGGAGATAACACCGCTAGTCCTGCTCTGCGGGGTCTCCGCATGATCACTAGATCGATACAAGTAGCTACAAGTGCTCCTTGAGCCGTCTGGCTAGAGGAAGAAGAAGGGCAAGGCTAGCTCTCCTTTTCTCTCTATGTGGTGTGTGAAACTCTATGAGATCAACCCTTTGCATGGGCGTCCCGGGGGGTTTATATAGGCCTACCCCTAGGGGTACAATGGTAATCCGGCTGGGCGCGGGTCCCAGCCGTCAGCGTCTATGCTCGCCGGCTTCTCTGCCGGTCATTGGGGCCCGCCGACTGGTGGGTCCCGCCGGCTGCTGGCCTCTTGGCCGACAAGCTGGCCCCACCGCTTGGGGGCTTTGTCGGCGGCTGGTTACTGTCGCCTCGCCTCTGATGACGAGAGCTTCATTCAGGTAAGCGTGGCTACAGTGTCGCCGCCTAGCGGGCTCCCACTGTAGCCTTACCTCGTCTTGTCTCCTTAATGAGGCACATGTTTCGAGGGAGGGAGGTAGCCGGCTATTGGGAGTCGGCCACACCCCTGGCCGAGTAGGGGAGGCAAGGCCGCCTTCGGGTGTCTCTCTGGCAAAAGGGGCCCGCTGCCTACGGGTCATACTGGCGCCTGTCGTGGGTGACGTCGAGGTCAATACGGCTACAGTGCCGCGCCGGACAGGGGATGGCTGGCCCGTACGGCGCCCTGTGGCCATGCCTATTCCGGGATTCGGGGGTAGTGGGCTGTACTGCGGCCACGCCCCATCCTATCGCCGTTATGTGGGTACAGTCTTAGTGGGTGCAGTCTTGGCCGGCTTCTGGGAGCCAACTTTCTTCATGGCCGGCTTCTGGGAGCCGGCTTTCTTCATGGCCGGCCTCTGGGAGTCGGCTTTCTCGTATCTTTCTTGGGGGAGGTTTCTGAGGCTGGGTCGCCTTCGGTTAGTCAGCCCTGGGGATAGCCGGCTGGGAGAAGGCGGCCCTATGCTCTGTATGCTTGAAGGCTTGAATGGCCTGATAATTTTTCGAAGAGCCAGGGGGAGTCGGTTAGGCTACCCGTGGCCATTTACTCCGACAGTAGTCCCCGAAGCTGGTTGGGCTTCGAGGCTAAGAGGAGGTCGAGAAGCTCGGTCAGCTTCTTATCTTGACGAGCCAGCAGCTGGGAGCCGGCTTCGGTTGGGCGTGGCATCTTGGCGAAATCTTTAAAGTCGAAAAGCGGGAGTCTGTTGGCGCGTGCGCCGGGCTGCGGGCCGGCCGCTCGCCGCCTGCGAACCACGTGGCGTCGCTTGGCTGAAAAGAGCCTGCCAACCCACGTGCTCGACAAGACGTCGCCGCAGGCCGAGGGCCCACCACTCCTACGCCTAGGCCCAGGCGCGGATTCTTTGCGGCCCAAGGCTGTCCGCACGTCTTCCGGCGGCGGTTTCCGCACGCCATTAGGGCGCAATAATCGCGGGACATGGGGGAGTGGGCGCAGTTAATCCCACGTTCCTCCCCACGCCTCGCCTCCTCAGCTTCGCCACATGAGGCTATAAGTCGGGGGAGGAGGGGAAGTGGCAGACGCTCGCACGCTCCTCTCCTCTCTGCCATCTTCTTCCTCTTGCTTTCCCTCGCAGCAGCACCTCGCCGCCGCGCCGTCGCACCAATCTTCACTCCACCCCGCAGCTTTGCCGTCGCAGGGCCGTGTTTTCTCCGCCGCCGCACTCTTCCTTGCCAGCCTCTTGCCACCATGCAGTACGGTGGGGATTGGGACGGCTCCAACGTCCATATGGACCACATCGAGTTCCTCCGCAAGACGCGGCGGTTGCCCGGCTCGGACCAGGTGCGGGTCCGTCTCGCGCCTGCGAAGGAGATCACGCCGGAGCCAGAGGAAGGCAAGCGGGTAGTCTTCCGCTCGCATTTCCTGCGCGGCATCGGCTTGCCGGCGAGCGCTTTCTTCCGCTCCTTCCTCGACTTTTATCAACTCCAGCCGTACCACCTCACTCCGAACACGGTGGTGCTGCTGTCTGCCTTCGTCACCTTGTGCGAAGGCTTTCTTGGCGTTCTCCCCACCCTCGAGCTCTGGGGGGAGTTCTTCCAATCTAAGCTGGGCACCCGCATGCAGGGCGTGCCGGTCCAGAGCGGTGCCTTCATCGCAATGCGGAGGCCGGCGGCCAACAACCCCTTCCCCGTCATCACGTTAATCCAGTCGGTGAAGCTCTGGCAGAAGTCATATTTCTATGTGAAGAACTTCGCCCCGCAAGGCAACTACGTCAACTTGCTGGCTTTCGTAGCTGGCCCGCCCGCTGGGAGGCGGCCCCAGTGGTCCTATCGGGCCGTGACGCTGTCGCAGGCTGGAGCCGCGGCCGTCGCCCGACTGTGGGTGATGATCCAGTCGGAGGGCCTGACTAGGTCCGACTTGCTGGCCGCCTTCATCGCGCGCCGGGTGCTTCCTCTTCAGAGCCGGCCTCACCTGATCTGTCAGATGAGCGGCCAACTTGATCCGAGTCGGATGTGCACCAAAGACATGCCGCATGACGAGGTGGCCCATATGGTGAATTATCTTGCAAACTGCAAGCTCCCCGCAGAGTGGCGGTTTGGCAAGGAGCCATATTCCCGTGCACATCCTCCGCCCACGGTATGTTCTCTTTTTCCCTTTCTTCTCTTAGTTTTGTCGCCGAGTTCATTTTGGCCGTCTCTGACCAGTCGGCACGCCTTGGCAGAGCCCTCTCCTTCGACCTACAGCCGGGTCGGAGGCGGAGCGCCGATTCCTCCCCGGCCTGGCAGAGCATGACCTGGAGGACCACGACTTGGGGGCGGCCTCCATGGATGAAAACACCGAGGCGGTTGGCGGCGAAGCAGGCGGCTCCGGGCTGTAGCCAGCTTCGACGACTGGCCGGATGACGGCAAGGCGGAAATCGTCCCACGCCGCCAGCCGGCGCCCGGCCACGGCGCGGGTTCCTCCACCGTGCCGCCTGCTCGGGGCGGCGGGCAGAAGCGCCGTGCCGCATCGGGCTTGTTCGGCAGCCGGTCGAAGAAGCCCAAGGGCGGGGCGGCGACCAGGCGGGATGAGGCGGCCGCGAAGGCGGCCTGCATCCGCAAGGTGGTGAAGCAGCCGCAGATGGTGTCGACGTAAGTGTATATTCCTTTGTGCATTCTTTCTTCTTTTCTTGATGATTTCTGAATCCTTGCCCTTTCTTAAAAAATTAGGGCTCCGCTTTCGCTCGAGCGGGTTGCTGCCGCCTCCGTCGTTGGATCGCCGGAAGGATCCGGGAGCACCCGCCGCGTGGACCCCCGCGCCGAGCTTCAGGCGGCGACGGAGCGAAACGCGCGGGAGGTGCGGGAGGAGAGGGAGGCGGAGGAGTTGAGGGCGGCTGCCGCCAAGGCGGCACAGGAGGAGGAGGCGGCGAAGGCGCGTGCCGACGCAGCGGCCACGACCCAAGCGGAGGCTGCGGCTGCGGCGACAGCGGAAGGGGTCTTGTTCGTCACCCCTCTGCGTGTCGCGGCGCCTGAGGTCCCAGAGCCCCCGCCAGAGGAAGCCGCGGCGATCAGCCGGGGTTGGAGAGGGAGGACGACGTTGTTGTCCCAGATAGGGAGGCAGTATCGGCCCCGCCGACTGGGGCGGCTCAAGGCTGTCGGCCGATCGTGCCGCCTGCGCAATCGGCCGGGGGCGAGCCGGCCGCGAGGACGGACCTGGTGGTCCAGTCGCCATCGCGCCAGCGCACGGGAAAGCCGCATCGGACCCGCAGAAGGCCGCTGGCTCCAGCTCGTCGTCCCAGGACGTGGAGGCAGCCAACGCCAGCTCGGGGTGGATGCCGGGTGGAGGGACGGCTGTGGTGAACGTGGCAGCGCAGGACGTCCGGAACCGCCTTCAGTCCCAGGCTGCAGTGCTGAGGAAATACAATGACGAGTTCCTTGCGACGCGGGCGGCCATTCGGGTTAGTCTTCCTATTTTTTGCTTTTTTGATCTTGGTTTTTTCCGTGGGGGCGCGTCAGCGCACCTACTAGGTGTAGTCCCCGAGTTCCGAGTCGGCTGCTGAGCAGGCTGCTTGGAACTTCTTAGCGGGCTTTGTTTTGCTATCTTGTTCTCATTCGCTCCTCTGTCTGACTTGCAGGACTACCACAACCTCTGCGCGGCTGCCTTCAACTCCCAGGCTCGGGAGCTGACCTAGAAGAATGCTGATCTGTCTGAGAGCCGGGGTAAGTGCTTCGTCTGGATCGTAGGAAGGATGTCCCGAAGGCGAGCTATCGCCTCACGGGCAGCCATCTGCATGGCATGCCTCTCCGTAGGCATGGCCCTTCCCGTAAAACGGAAATGGCGAGCAGCAGATCGTCCTCCCCTGAATTGCACCACAGCCTGGTGCATAGACACGTCGTCACTGAGCTTGTCCTGATAGAGTGTGAACTCCGGGTGAGCTGCTGGCCCGATCGCGAGCTTGGTGATGGAGACGAGGAGCTTGACAAACCCCTTGGGCACGTTGGTGAACACTCGATTCTCACAGCCGCTGCCAGCCATCTACAAAAGTAGGCAAAAATTCTGAGTAATCATGTCATAAATTTTATGATGACCAACAGAAAATAGCTACAATTGCAAAATGCTGAAGAAGCACTAAAGACGCTAATAACCGATTAGCGATCGCACCTAGTGGCTTCCTACAGTCAGCCTGGCTCTGATACCAAGCTTGTCACGACCGGTTTTTCAATAAAAATAATTATTGAGAAACCAATCCCTGTTACGGACCAGCGAGGAAGAATTCCTTCTCACTGATAGACAATACATTGGTCACAGAAGAAAAATACCAGGAGTACTAAATATAATACAAAGTTGAGCAGAGACTGCCCAACAATTTATTACATGCACGCCGATAGAACGACGCGGCGGATCGGGTGGCAAACTACTAACTCACGATAAAAACGGTGGTGGAAATATCATCGCGAAGCGAGTGACATGATTCCAGAATACTACAACTCTTCGAGCGTCGGAGTGAGGCTCGAGAATACTTATTGCGGGTGGCGGAAGCGTAAGCGATACAAGTGACCAATATCCGGGATCGCGCAGGACTGACTGGGACTCCTCTAGGCGTCGGACGCGCTATCAAACTCTTCATCCAAGACATCGCCTTCGTCAACATCTGGCCAAATCAACAAGCCAGGTGAGTACTATGAAAGTACTCGCAAGACAGTTCGGACATAAGGTATAACAAATGCAAACATGAAGCACATGAATAAGTTAACTAGTGCGATCAGACACAGAGATAATAAATACTGGGTGCCAAGCGAGGGTCTGAATGACGCCTCGAGCGGAAACTGCAGAATAGTAATGCGGGTGCCAAACGAGTGTCTGAAAGACTCCTCGAGCGGAAAATGCGGAATAATAATACTGGTGCCAAACGAGTGTCTGAAAGACTCCTCGAGCGGAAAATGCGGAATAATAATACTGGTGCCAAACGAGTGTCTGAAAGACTCCTCGAGAGGAAAATGCAGAATAATAATGCCACAGTCGGGCGTCGGGGCGACACCACATAAAGGGCTTATAACAGAAAGTAAAGACAGTGCATGCCGCAGTCGGACGTCTGAGCGACATCACATAAAGGGCTTATATCGAAAGTGAGAAACGAGTACACGCCACAGTCGGACGTCTGCGCGACGTCACATAAAGGGCTTATGTCACAAATCATTAATACAATAGCTCGGAGACATAAATTATCACAAGCATGAGACACAAAATAAAGTTAGTCCATCAACTGGAATAACAATAAATCTGAGATTTTACCGCTTGAGCTTGTTCACCGGGGGCAAGATTTTCACACGGATAGATTTGGACATAAAGTCTACATTACTGATCATGGATACGATGATTTGGAAAGAATTGACTCTGCAGAGTTTGTACTTAACCACAGCCAACGGATTTCAGTAGTCACGGGGACTAGTTCCGTCTACGGTGTTCTGGAAGGAACACGTCTAACCAGTACACACCCAATTTAACCATCCGAAGCCAGGGATCACCCTCGGCAACATTCAGGAAAAACCCTGAGTCGGGGAGGCTACAACCTCGCGTAGCATGGGATCAAATTTCTATACGCGCGCTATAAGGGGGTGCCCCCCTCTCGGTCCCAACCGGAAACACCCATGCCCCCTGACCGAATGACTGGCTTTAATCCTGGGCCAAGGTACCATCATCCCGGCCTCTCTGTTTGGTGTGTACACGGAAAGAGGTTACCAACTTACTAAACCGTATCCTGGCAATGAGACATGTGGTAGCACGGAAAGGGGAAGGAACGATAACACGGCTCCAACCATGTTAACGTCGGAAAAGTCGGATGACACAAGGCTGGCATGCTACAACAGTACCACCTTGCTGCCCTTCATGTCACCACATGATTAGGCCACCTCTCATCAGAGGTCATCGCAACTTTGGAACATGCGGGAAAAGATCGATAACGTGGCTCCAACCATGTTAACGTCGAAGAGAGTCGGATGACGCAAGGCTGGCATGCTACAACAGTACCACCTTGCTGCCCTTCATGTCACTACATGATTAGGCCACCTCTCATCAGAGGTCATCGCAACTTCGGAACCACCGGGTCGTTGCCTTACAAGCAACGAGGTACTTATCGACACTCACATGCCACGCACAAACTTTCACATGAACATGCAAAACATCTGCCATATCAAATGTTCAAACATGCTTGCCTAGTTCGGAGAAGTCGGAGTCTAGCTCGGCGAAGTTCGCGGCTCCGTCCCCTCTCCAGGAACCTACGGCAATCACGAAACGGGGTACTAACGTGAAAACCAACACATGCACAGAAACTTTGCCAAATATTTTTCAAATAAATCCCATAAACAACTAGACAAAATTTGGAGATTGACAGAAAAAGAATCACTCAAAAATACCTTTTCATTAAAAAGTTATAAAGGTTTCTGTCCAGGGACCTTTCTGTAATGAAACAGAAAAGTTCCAGGGTTTCAACTGAGAAAACAGAAAACGCTTCGGCTGGGAATGCGCAAGCGCAAGGAGACAACGTATTTTGCCTGAAGGCGCCAACAGAAAACGGTTCGGGGGAAATAAAACAGAGGCTGACACGCGGGGCCCGCATGTCAGGTTTGAAAGCTCGCCGGCGCCCGAAGACGGCGGTGGACGCCGGCGTCGAACCACGGCGAGTTAGGAGAAACGGAGGGTACCAAGAGCTTCAGTGTCTTCTTCCGCGTCGGTGGGTGGTGGACTCGTCCAACGGGGAGCACCACGTCGACGGCGACACTATCTCTGGCGGACGGCGGTTCGGGTGAGGTTGGGGAACTCCGGTGGAGGGCTGCAAAGTACGAATTGAGGCGCGGGTCAGAACGGGTGATGCAAGGAGAAGCTACTGGCAAGGGAATGGGGGCTGCAGAGCACACACGGGGGCGAATCGGGCTGGATCCCGTGGCGGATCGCGGCGGCCGGAGTCGAGGAAGGAGACCTCCTCGGGGCTCTTCCAGTGGCTAGGCGTGCTCTAGGGGAAGTGTAGGGCTGGTGGGTGCTCGAGTTGAAGCTCGGGGCCCCTATTTATAGGCAGATCGACGGGGTGGCCGTGAACGGAGAATCTCCGGCGAGCGATTACGGCGGAGCAGTGGGTTGGCAGGGGGTTTGAGCGGTCGAGCAGCATCAGTGGATGTTACGGGACTCGTTTTGCAGCTAAACGGAGCTGGCCCTGGCGTAATGGCGTCTGTCCACGGTGAGGTGACCGCACGGGCTCAACGGCGGCAGAGAGCGCGCTCCGCGCCCTGGGGTTCACGACGAGAGCGGCAGCGCATTCGGGGAAGTGGACGGCCACGCGGCGGTCTCCGGTGGTTTGGGCGGTGCTGGGTGGAGTCGGCGGCGCCGTGTCTCCCGCTGGCGCCCGCAAAGCCGCCGCCGGCGTCGGTCACGGGGCGGCGCACCTTCTGCTGCTCGTCGCCGACGCCCGCAAGATGCCAGGCACTCGTGCGGTGTAGGAACAAGTGGGCGAGGACGAGGAGCAAGGCGACGCGATGGCACTGGCGAGATCGATGCCCGTTTCTGAAGAAAACGACAGCCGCCACTTGACTGAATCTCTGAACTTACTGAATCTTGACAGTGACCAAGCATTGCAGGTGTTCGACAGTAGGTTTTGGTAAAGAGATAAATTTTTCTGGGGCTGTAACTTGGTGAGATGATCACTCAAAGCACCCAGGGGCTGCATGCATTTACTTGGAATTTTTGGAGAAAGTTTTGAATGAATTTCACCAAATTTGGCAGATCTGGTCCAAACTTGCAGCTGATGTAGTTTGAAATTTTTGAACTGGAGACCAGTGGATCTTCATGGTTCTAGGTTGAGGGTTCAAAGGACTAGGAGGGGAAAGAAGTTTGGGGCCAAAAATCAAAACAGAAAAAGGAGTTCCTTTGTAAATCTCCAAGTGCTATAAGAGAAGACAGAAATTTATTTGAATAGAATTTGAATGGAAATGATCACATGAGGAGGTTCAACTTGCTGGATTTGATGCAAATCATGATCCAAAGGTGAGGGAAGGGTTAGGAGAGAGGATTTGCACTAATGCCGTGGCAAGAAGGAATAGTTGAAAGTGGCAAAGGACTTTCCAAAAGCCATAGTGCAAATTCAAGAAAAGGTTTTCAAAAGTTATTTTCTCAAATGAAAAACATTTTGTCTTGAGTCCAATGAAGAGCAAGAACTCCCCAGGTCATAGGCAGATCTTGGGTGAATTCAAATAAAAATTTTGCCATAAAGAAAAAAAAATCTGAGAGTGAGAGTTCTCTTGAAGAAATTTTTTAAAATCACTCCCCTCAAGTCAAATAAAACCTTTTGAAAAATCCAACAAAAACTTGGGTGTCACAACACCTACCCCCTTAGGAAAAATCTCGTCCTCGAGATTTCTGCTGATCCTCAAATAGATAGGGATACTCTGCTCGGAGGAAATCTTCCCTTTCCCATGTGGCTTCATCCACAGTGTGGTTGCTCCACTGGACCCTGAAATTTTTTGTCGTTTTCTGACGGGTCCTCCGTTCAGACTCTTCTAAAATCTTTACTGGCCTTTCTCTGTAGGTGAGATCTGGTTGCATATCAATGTCCTCATGAGGTACATGTTTCTCCGGGTTACTCACACATTTCCTCAACTGCGAGACGTGGAATACGTCATGGACGTCTGACAGCTCCTTGGGTAGGTCTAGTTGGTAGGCTACTGTGCCTCTTCGTGCCTTTACACAAAATGGTCCAATAAATCTTGGGGCTAGTTTCCCCTTTATTTTGAACCGTTGCAGACCCCTCATAGGAGATACTCGGAGGTATACGGAATCACCAGGTTCAAAGCTGACCTCACGATGCTTCTGATCATAGTAGCTCTTTTGTCGGCTCTGTGCTGTCTTGAGTCTGTCCCTGATTTGTTTAACTTTTTCCTCGGCCTCCTTAAGCATATCTGGGCCGAAGATACGGCTGTCACCTGTTTCTGACCAATTCAATGGGCTAGACACCTCCGTCCGTACAATACTTCAAAGGGTGCCATTTGCAAGCTGGCTTGGTAACTGTTGTTGTACGCAAATTCGGCATAGGGCAAACTCTCTTCCCAACTGGATCCATAGGTGAGTACACAGGCTCTTAGCATATCCTCTAGGATTTGGTTTACACGCTCTGTTTGTCCATCTGTCTGAGGGTGGTATGCTGTACTGAAAGCCAGTTGTGTGCCCAGAGCTTGTTGTAGGTGTTCCCAAAATTTGGAGACGAATTGGGTGCCTCGGTCTGATATTATAGTCTTCGGGACTCCGTGCAAGCAAACTATACGGGAGAGATAGAGTTTTGCCAGTCTTTGTGTGGAGTAGGTAGTCTTCACGGGAATGAAATGAGCAACCTTGGTTAGTCGGTCTGTGATGACCCATATGGCATCATTTCCGCGTTGTGATCGGGGTAATCCGACAATGAAGTCCATTCCGATTTCATCCCATTTCCACTCCGGTATCCTGTTAGGCTGAAGTAGCCCTGCTGGCTTTTGATGCTCGGCCTTGATACGCTGACATGAATCGCAACAAGCAATGAATGTGGCTATATCTCTTTTCATACCGTGCCACCAAAATCTTTCCTGGATGTCCTTGTACATTTTGGTTCCTCCAGGATGGATCGAGTATGGAGCGGTGTGGCTCTCCGTCAAGATCTGTTGCTTGAGTTCCTCAATGTTAGGTACGCAAAGCCTGTCCCGGTACCATAAAGTTCCTTCACTGTCCGTGACGAATTCTGAAGTCTTACTACGGTTCATTTTCTTCTTTATGCCTTCGATACTGGGGTGTGCCTGTTGGGCCTTCTTGATTTGTTCCACTAGGGTGGGTTGTATCTCCAGGTTCGATATGGTGCCCTTAGAGACTAACATCATGTTGAGCCGAGTGAACTCTCGCTGAAACTCAGGCCTCAAACTTTGCTGACCGTCACTGTCCGGGCTGGGGTTTCGACTAAGGGCATCGGCCACTACATTTGCTTTTCCTGGGTGGTAGTGGATGCCGATGTCATAGTCTTTGACCAGTTCCAACCAGCGTCGTTGGCGTAAATTCAGCTCTGGCTGTGTGAAGATATATTTGAGGCTCTTATGGTCTGTATATATTTCACAACGATTTCCCAACAGAAAGTGCCTCCACTCCTTGAGTGCATGTATGACCGCTGCTAGCTCCAAGTCATGTGTTGGGTAATTTTCCTCATGCTTTCGCAGTTGCCTGGAGGCATATGCGACAACTTTGCCATCCTGCATTAGTACACATCCAAGACCTTTTCGGGACGCGTCACAATATACTTCAAAACTCTTGTGTATGTCTGGCACAGTTAAGACTGGTGCGGTTGTCAGCTTTTTCTTGAGTTCTTGCAAGCTCTGCTCACATGCTTCCGTCCATACGAATTTCTTGTCCTTCTTGAGCAGTTGGGTCATAGGTTTTGCCACAGTGGAGAATCCTTCAATAAATCTCCTGTAATATCCGGCCATTCCTAGGAAACTCCGCACATCTGTGACGTTCGTGGGTGGCTTCCAGTCTAGTATGGCCTTGACCTTTTCTGGGTCTACGGCCACGCCTTCTTGGTTCAAAATATGGCCCAAGAAACCAACTTGTCTTAGCCAAAATTCGCATTTGCTAAATTTGGCGTACAACTGATGTTTCCTCAATTCTCCCAAAACCATTCTGAGGTGCTCAGCATGCTCTTCGGGTGTCCTCGAGTAAACCAGAATATCGTCAATGAATACCACCACAAATTTGTCCATGAATTTCATGAACACCTTGTTCATGAGGTGGACGAAGTATGCGGGGGCGTTTGTTAGACCAAAAGGCATCACTGTGAACTCGTATAACCCATATCTGGAAGTGAATGCTGTCTTGGGAATATCCTCTGTTCGTACCTTCAGTTGATGGTATCCTGATCTCAAATCAATCTTTGAAAATACTTTAGCTTGTGCGAGCTGGTCAAACAAATCATTGATCCGTGGCATCGGATATTTGTTTTTGATGGTGACCATATTGAGGGCTCGATAGTCTATGCACAGCCTTAAAGTCCCATCCTTCTTTTTGGCGAACAACACAGGCGAACCCCAAGGTGAGGAGCTGGCTCGAATAAATCCTTTGTCCAATAATTCCTTTATCTGCTTCTTCAACTCCACCAATTCGGAGGGTGCCATTCTATACGGCTTCTTATAAATGGGAGCGGTGCCAGGTGCTAGTTCGATGCTGAATTCGATCTCTCGGTCTGGTGGCATGCCTGGTAGTTCTTCCGGGAACACATCAGGGAACTCGCATACCACTGGCACTTTCCTTAATTCTGCGATGTCCATCTTGTTCAGTTTTGGTTTCTGTGATCGTGGCCTTTCTTGAGCGGAAACTCTTATAGTCTTGCCGTGATGGTGAGTGAGAATCACTGTCCGATTGAAACAGTCGATGAATCCTTTGTTGGTGGTCAACCAGTCCATTCCTAAAATGACATCCAGTCCTTTACTTTCCAACACGATGAGATTCGCGTGGAATGGTAGTCCTTCAAACTCAATGACCACTCCTTGGCAGTAACCCTGAGCAATTTGCTTATTTCCGGGGGACTTGATGATCATAGATTTTTCCAAGGGGAGTATCGGAAAACCATGTTGCGAAACAAAACTCTTCGAAACGAACGAATGGGAAGCTCCAGAATCAAACAAAACCGTGGCAGGTACTGTGTTGACAGGGAACGTACCGAGCACGATGTCTGGGGCATTCTGCGCTTCTTCCCTGGTCACATGGTTCAAGTGACCCTTCCTGTGGTTGTTGTTGGGATTGAAGTTGTTGCGCTTGGGGGCTGGATTGTTCCCACCATTGTTTGGCTTGGGTGCCGTGTCTCTTGGCTTCGGGCACTGTTTAGCGTAATGCCCTTGTTGACCACAAGCATAGCAGGTGACCCCTGGACGGTATGTGAACTCCTTGTCTCTGGCATGAAATTGTCCGACGGGTCTTGGCTCAGTAGTCGTGGATCTCCTCATGTCTGTCCTTGGGACCTCAGTCTTGCCTCGGTTGCTGCGGGCAAGAGTCGTCTTGTCCCTCTTCCGCTTGCGGATATCTTCCAGACTACAGCGCTCATTCTCCAGGGTGATGGCCTTGTCCACCAGCGTCTTAAAATCCGGAAAGGTGTGTACAATCAGTTGGCATCTTAATGCTGGTGCCAGGCCGTCCAGGAATTTTTCCATCTTCTTGTTTTATGTCATGTGCTCGTCGTAGGCATAACGAGACAGTTGGGTAAACTGGCCGTTGTATTCTGTGACGGTCATGCCTCTTTGCTTCAGGTCATCAAACTCTCTCTTCTTGATCTTTAGAATACTCCTGGGGATGTGTGCCCCACGGAAGCCTTCCTTGAATTCTTCCCAGGTGATGTTGTGTTCCCTGGGGTGCATGTGTAGGAAGTTTTCCCACCATGCTGCGGCTGCTCCAGTAAGGTAGTGTGGCGCATAAAGCACCTTCTCATGATCTGAGCATTGAGCGATAATCAGTTTCCTTTCAATCTCGCGAAGCCAATCATCGGCTTCCAGTGGCCTATCGGTGTGAGCAAAAGTTCAGGGGCGAGTCTTCTGCAACTCAGATAACTTGGAATGTGGTTGATAGGGTTCACGGTGATTTCCCATGTTTATGACATGGTTCATCATCTCCTGGTGCTGTTGCTGGCTTTGCTCGAAGAGACGGCATACTTGAGATAGTGCCGCTTCGCTGTCCTGTTGGCTGGACTGACCCTGAGTGAAATTGTTGCTGGTCTGTGTTCCGTAAACCTCTTCTGGCTGATTGGGCATAGAGCGAGTCCAAGGGCGAGACATTTTTCCAGTCTGGGGTATCATTTGCAAAACCCATGAGAAAAACCGTGTAGCGCAGGAAAACCCTTGCAAAGGCAATAATCAAAAAGGCTTCAAGGTTTTCAAGAAACACAAATGATTTTCACGGAGAAGAAGTGCTTAACACAAATCTTACATGCGAAAGCAAACACAAGATACAGCACTCAGGTTGTGCGTACACAATCCTGACATGTTATTAAAAACTAGCGTACTACTCCGGAAGGCAGCAAACACACCAACGCAAACTAGCGTACAGATAAAAACAACACATCATACAAGCAGGCATAACACGCGGCTACTCGGTGCTCTCAGTCGGAGATGGTGAAGATCTCCTTCCCCTTGCCGAGGGCAAGGCTCAGCGGTCCAGGAGAATCAACCTCCTCCTCTCTAGCTGGCTCCTGGCGTGCGACGTTGTGCTACGGTGAGGGTGCGGGGGCGACTTGTGGTAGAGCGCGTGCGGCAGGCGGTGCGGCTCTGACTGGAGTAGGAGCGATGACTCGGTCGAACTCCTCAGTGGTAGGCAGACGGCGAGCAGTGGCCAAAACGGCTGGTGCATACGAGGCTGAAGACGAGACGAATGTCAGAGGCGGCGCCGTGTGGAGAAGCTCCTTCCTGCTGGCAGGACCGCCCCGGACTAAGTCCATGCGGGCAGCCACAAGATCATCTACGAGGTTGTCGAAAGACTCCTCTAGAGCCTTGAGGTACTCCACAACCATCTCGATGGCTTCATCTCGCTCTCCCCGATGGCAGGCGAACGCATAGTGGCTGGTGTAAGGCACGTGGCATGGGAGGTAGCGGTAGCGACGAGTCTGGATCGTAGGAAGGATGTCCCGAAGGCGAGCTATCGCCTCACGGGCAGCCATCTGCATGGCATGCCTCTCCGTAGGCATGGCCCTTCCCGTAAAACGGAAATGGCGAGCAGCAGATCGTCCTCCCCTGAATTGCACCACAGCCTGGTGCATAGACACGTCGTCACTGAGCTTGTCCTGATAGAGTGTGAACTCCGGGTGAGCTGCTGGCCCGATCGCGAGCTTGGTGATGGAGACGAGGAGCTTGACAAACCCCTTGGGCACGTTGGTGAACACTCGATTCTCACAGCCGCTGCCAGCCATCTACAAAAGTAGGCAGAAATTCTGAGTAATCATGTCATAAATTTTATGATGACCAACAGAAAATAGCTACAATTGCAAAATGCTGAAGAAGCACTAAAGACGCTAATAACCGATTAGCGATCGCACCTAGTGGCTTCCTACAGTCAGCCTGGCTCTGATACCAAGCTTGTCACGACCGGTTTTTTAATAAAAATAATTATTGAGAAACCAATCCCTGTTACGGACCAGCGAGGAAGAATTCCTTCTCACTGATAGACAATACATTGGTCACAGAAGAAAAATACCAGGAGTACTAAATATAATACAAAGTTGAGCAGAGACTGCCCAACAATTTATTACATGCACGCCGATAGAACGACGCGGCGGATCGGGTGGCAAACTACTAACTCACGATAAAAACGGTGGTGGAAATATCATCGCGAAGCGAGTGACATGATTCCAGAATACTACAACTCTTCGAGCGTCGGAGTGAGGCTCGAGAATACTTATTGCGGGTGGCGGAAGCGTAAGCGATACAAGTGACCAATATCCGGGATCGCGCAGGACTGACTGGGACTCCTCTAGGCGTCGGACGCGCTATCAAACTCTTCATCCAAGACATCGCCTTCGTCAACATCTGGCCAAATCAACAAGCCAGGTGAGTACTATGAAAGTACTCGCAAGACAGTTCGGACATAAGGTATAACAAATGCAAACATGAAGCACATGAATAAGTTAACTAGTGCGATCAGACACAGAGATAATAAATACTGGGTGCCAAGCGAGGGTCTGAATGACGCCTCGAGCGGAAACTGCAGAATAGTAATGCGGGTGCCAAACGAGTGTCTGAAAGACTCCTCGAGCGGAAAATGCGGAATAATAATACTGGTGCCAAACGAGTGTCTGAAAGACTCCTCGAGCGGAAAATGCGGAATAATAATACTGGTGCCAAACGAGTGTCTGAAAGACTCCTCGAGAGGAAAATGCAGAATAATAATGCCACAGTCGGGCGTCGGGGCGACACCACATAAAGGGCTTATAACAGAAAGTAAAGACAGTGCATGCCGCAGTCGGACGTCTGAGCGACATCACATAAAGGGCTTATATCGAAAGTGAGAAACGAGTACACGCCACAGTCGGACGTCTGCGCGACGTCACATAAAGGGCTTATGTCACAAATCATTAATACAATAGCTCGGAGACATAAATTATCACAAGCATGAGACACAAAATAAAGTTAGTCCATCAACTGGAATAACAATAAATCTGAGATTTTACCGCTTGAGCTTGTTCACCGGGGGCAAGATTTTCACACGGATAGATTTGGACATAAAGTCTACATTACTGATCATGGATACGATGATTTGGAAAGAATTGACTCTGCAGAGTTTGTACTTAACCACAGCCAACGGATTTCAGTAGTCACGGGGACTAGTTCCGTCTACGGTGTTCTGGAAGGAACACGTCTAACCAGTACACACCCAATTTAACCATCCGAAGCCAGGGATCACCCTCGGCAACATTCAGGAAAAACCCTGAGTCGGGGAGGCTACAACCTCGCGTAGCATGGGATCAAATTTCTATACGCGCGCTATAAGGGGGTGCCCCCCTCTCGGTCCCAACCGGAAACACCCATGCCCCCTGACCGAATGACTGGCTTTAATCCTGGGCCAAGGTACCATCATCCCGGCCTCTCTGTTTGGTGTGTACACGGAAAGAGGTTACCAACTTACTAAACCGTATCCTGGCAATGAGACATGTGGTAGCACGGAAAGGGGAAGGAACGATAACACGGCTCCAACCATGTTAACGTCGGAAAAGTCGGATGACACAAGGCTGGCATGCTACAACAGTACCACCTTTCTGCCCTTCATGTCACCACATGATTAGGCCACCTCTCATCAGAGGTCATCGCAACTTTGGAACATGCGGGAAAAGATCGATAACGTGGCTCCAACCATGTTAACGTCGAAGAGAGTCGGATGACGCAAGGCTGGCATGCTACAACAGTACCACCTTGCTGCCCTTCATGTCACTACATGATTAGGCCACCTCTCATCAGAGGTCATCGCAACTTCGGAACCACCGGGTCGTTGCCTTACAAGCAACGAGGTACTTATCGACACTCACATGCCACGCACAAACTTTCACATGAACATGCAAAACATCTGCCATATCAAATGTTCAGACATGCTTGCCTAGTTCGGAGAAGTCGGAGTCTAGCTCGGCGAAGTTCGCGGCTCCGTCCCCTCTCCAGGAACCTACGGCAATCACGAAACGGGGTACTAACGTGAAAACCAACACATGCACAGAAACTTTGCCAAATATTTTTCAAATAAATCCCATAAAAAACTAGACAAAATTTGGAGATTGACAGAAAAAGAATCACTCAAAAATACCTTTTCATTAAAAAGTTATAAAGGTTTCTGTCCAGGGACCTTTCTGTAATGAAACAGAAAAGTTCCAGGGTTTCAACTGAGAAAACAGAAAACGCTTCGGCTGGGAATGCGCAAGCGCAAGGAGAAAACGTATTTTGCCTGAAGGCGCCAACAGAAAACGGTTCGGGGGAAATAAAACAGAGGCTGACACGCGGGGCCCGCATGTCAGGTTTGAAAGCTCGCCGGCGCCCGAAGACGGCGGTGGACGCCGGCGTCGAACCACGGCGAGTTAGGAGAAACGGAGGGTACCAAGAGCTTCAGTGTCTTCTTCCGCGTCGGTGGGTGGTGGACTCGTCCAACGGGGAGCACCACGTCGACGGCGACACTATCTCTGGCGGACGGCGGTTCGGGTGAGGTTGGGGAACTCCGGTGGAGGGCTGCAAAGTACGAATTGAGGCGCGGGTCAGAACGGGTGATGCAAGGAGAAGCTACTGGCAAGGGAATGGGGGCTGCAGAGCACACACGGGGCGAATCGGGCTGGATCCCGTGGCGGATCGCGGCGGCCGGAGTCGAGGAAGGAGACCTCCTCGGGGCTCTTCCAGTGGCTAGGCGTGCTCTAGGGGAAGTGTAGGGCTGGTGGGTGCTCGAGTTGAAGCTCGGGGCCCCTATTTATAGGCAGATCGACGGGGTGGCCGTGAACGGAGAATCTCCGGCGAGCGATTACGGCGGAGCAGTGGGTTGGCAGGGGGTTTGAGCGGTCGAGCAGCATCAGTGGATGTTACGGGACTCGTTTTGCAGCTAAACGGAGCTGGCCCTGGCGTAATGGCGTCTGTCCACGGTGAGGTGACCGCACGGGCTCAACGGCGGCAGAGAGCGCGCTCCGCGCCCTGGGGTTCACGACGAGAGCGGCAGCGCATTC